>NC_055659.1:17080158-17408770 GCF_017976325.1 Chelmon rostratus | reverse complement strand
TGTAGCTCAGTGCGTTGCCTGCATCGCCAGAGTACTCTCGAGCTGTTAGACGATACCTGGAAGAAAGAGAAGCAACATGTGACCCATTTGTTGAGAGGGTTGTGTGTACCATCTAAGTCTCGCACAGACACACAAAGCCATGCATTCCACTGATCCTAGACCAGTTAAAGGTCTGGGCAAAAGTGCCTCCTATGTGATGTGTGATCTTTGAAAAGAAAGAGTTTTGGTTGCTCAGTGGATGCTAAAAATGTGGATGCTTGGTATCGTACTACTATACGAGAAGAAAAGCTTGAGGGTTGAGGAGTGCATCCTCATTTGTTGAACTGAAACTTCCAGACACAAAACTGATTTTACAGTTTTTCTGTCTGCTTTAGTTAAAAGCCTGACAAAGCTTTTTTTAAAATCAGTTCCTCACTAAGACATTTCTTTCTAAACTTGTATTGTTGCGTATTTCAGTCATGTCTGTTCTAGAGAAAGATTCTTAACACCTATAGTCAAGTTTTCAGGGGCTTTAAGGTATTGAATGGCTGTTGCAGAATGAGTGTGTTTGTGCTCCTGCTGTGTGTCACCTCTGTGCCTCTGAGGCCACTTTGAAGTTGTTGTAGGTAGCGTGGCGCTTCTGCTGGTGCCAGTCCTCCAGCTCAATGCGGAGCTGGTGTTGGCCAGTGGAGGTGAGGGCGTACAGCGCTGCGTTCCCCAGCCAGTGCTCTCCCTGCGGACTGCCAAAGCCCTCCCGGTATTCCTGCCATGTCCTGTTGAAGTCCAGCGAGCCGTCCTGCCGAATCTGCATCACCGTCCACCCACCACCTGCCGTCTCCATGTCACATTTAGCCTGAGCCAAAACAAAGACTTTGATATTATAAAGCCTAGATTTTAGACGTCCACAGATAGCATAGACACCTCTAAAAGGAGAGGACTAGGGTGGGCGGGTGGGCAGAGTGTTTTATGAGTGTGGTGAATCTGAAATACCTCCAATGCCGGTCTGTGCAGGTCAGGCTGGACGGTGTAGATTCCATTCTCTTTGATCCCGAGCTTGTAAATCTCTGCACAGTCCCGAGGATGTAACCTCTCCAAGGGGGCAACTGAGAACCACACACATTTTTATTCGACTTCACATTAATCAACAACAACTGAATCATGTGATCACCCCCAGAGCCCTCACCTGTGGGAGGATATTGGGTGATGCTCTTCAGGAAAAGCAGCAGGTCTTTCTCCCCCTCTCTTCCCACAGCTGCACTCTCTGTCAACCCAGACAGAGATTAGCTCAGACACATCCCACTGAAGCTTTGTCTTTATATTCTGCACAGAGTTTGTATGACGGCTCGTCAGAGCGTCTTCAGATTGTGAGCCATACAGTATGTGTGGCTGCACACAGAGTTTTTCTGTGAACATGCAGAAGCGCAGTTAAATTCCTATGCACTCACCTATGACCGACACTTAGCAGGCCTCATTGAGGTTCTGTTTACTATGTGTGGGGGAGTGACTGCGCTGGCGTGTGTGTGTGTGTGTGTGTGTGTGTGTGTGTGTGTGTGTGTGTGTGTGTGTGTGTGTGCATTTGTGTGTGTTGCAGGGGGATATAAATGTGTACCACTCACCCAGTCTCTTGGCCATCGCCCCGAGGGCCTGGCTGTGACAGTGGAGGTCACACTCTGTCAGTACAGCTGCCATTAGCGCCAGGATGGCCCCTAGAGAGTCACTCTCCTGGCCCCCGTGACTCCAGGGGCCCCCTGTTTCCTGGAGAGAGCGCATGCAGCGCTGCAGCTGAACCAGACGCTCTTTGACACCTCCAGTCTGCAAAGACAGCACTCACAGGTACTTCTCAAGACATTGTGTCACACATTAAGTCAGCAACCATCAGTGAGTGAACGCTGCCAAATGCTGTTGAATGAAATAGTGCTAAAGGAAATGAAGCTGTGCGTGTGCATAATCATGTGTCCTCCACTTTGGAAGATGACATCTCAAATGCTAATCCGCAAGCAAAACTCACAGCTCAGTGGCATGTTTTGTGTCACGCTCGATCTGTCTCTTACACTTACATCAGCCACTGTAATCATGTCCCTCACACACCTGTTGCTGCATGAGCTCAGCACAAACATATGATGAGGACATTTTTAAAGCAGACCTAATTTTATCCCTTCTTTGATTGTCATTGCTCCATGGCTGTTAGGTGGTGCCAAGTTTAGTGTGCCGACTGTCCCATGAGGAAGGACCTGCTGGCCTCTGCCTGCCGGTACTGCTCAGGCTCCCAGCACATGTGTATGAATAGACAGGAAGTCAGCTCCACTTAAACTTGGCTCTCACTGTTTCTGAGCCATGGCTTAGAAATGCGTGATTAAAAGTTGCATAATCAGTTTTTTTCTTAAAATAACGTTTTAAGATTAGTGCAAAGGTACAGCACATGACTACCAATAAGTAATGTTACCTTAGGTTGGGGGATGTCGTGCCTGTGCTCCACCCTCCGAGGAACATTGGAGATGGCTGGAAGCGAGACCCCCATCCTGCAGGCTGTTGTCCCAGTTTGACCCTCACAGGCCCCGGTACCCACTACTGCTCCCGTGCCAGACTGGATGGGTGCAGCCACCAGACTGTCCTTGCAGGGAGGGTGTGTGCAGGCAGGAGATGCATCTGAGGACAGCAGCGCTCCCACGTACAGTGACAGCAGATGGAGCAAACCAAGAGAACCGAATGGAATCATGGGAAAATGCAGAAATGCAAGCGTGTCCTGGCCTTTGTCTTAAACTCTGAAGCAGCGGTCCACTTTTTCCTCCAGGACGAAAGCCTCCGTCCCCTAAGTCAGAAATTGTTTGTCCTTTTGTTGTTGATGATTCTCAGCAAGCTTCTCTTTCCTTTAAATCTCAATAACTGCGTCTTCAGGTGGAGCTGACTTGTCCTTTTTTGTTTTGTTTTTTCTGTTGTCCTTGTCTGTCTTGTTTTCTGCTTATTGGGCTTCTTTCATCCTCTTCTTCTTTTTTTTCCCCACTCAGTTCATCTCACTCTCGGTCCTCCTCTGTCTCCTGCTGTCTCTCTGTTAGTGAGGTTTCTTTGGCTCAGATTCCTAGATAACTGCGGCACTCTTTGCTGTCTGACACGGACTAATGCACCCACCCCCTGATGCACACACTCACACACACACACACAATCTGTCCATCTCCCTAACTCATCTCATTCTCTCTCTCTTAGACTCCCACACAGCCACACACAGAGGTGCATGTTTACACACACACACACACACACACACACACACACACACGCACGCACGCACACACATGCACCCAGAACGTGAATAGAAATCCTGCTCTGTCTTGAGCACATGTGCAGCGTAACATTATGCATGTATAACACCAGTCTTTCACAGATAAATTGTCATTTTTTTGATGTTGTGGGTGAGCTCTACAGCTGCATCTGTGATCATACCTGTTTCACATTCTGTATGTTCATGCTAGAATATATTTTTGTTCCTCTCAAGAACCCCATACTCACTCTGAAAAGACGTTAACCTCCTCTTACCCTGACCCATCAATGTGCATACGCGGCAATGTTTGTAGAGATGAAAATGCAGCAGATGCTCAAAGTATGTGGCTCCTTTCCTCCTGAGCACCACTTGGTCACTCGCGTCTCTTTGTGTTCCAGTGTTTGTGTTTACAAACTGAGTTCCAAAGAGGCCATAAAGACTCTGCATTCAATAGGAGGTGGAAGGCAGGAATTCCACTATAAACACCGGCCATCAGGATCTTGCAGTGCCACACTCCCACTAACAAGGGGCACAAACACACACATGTCGACACACTTACACATGAAGAAGGAGCAGGATGGAAATCAAGATGAGAGTCTGAGTTTAAGTGAAGATGTTAAAGAAGAGTAGAGTCAAGAGTTAAGAGCAAAGAAGAGTAAAGAGGCAGGATCTTTATGTTAGTTAATTCACATATTTTTCTCTTGGTACGCAAGATTTAAATATGCTGTTAATAAATGATCATTGTAACACTGAGAATATGGTAAACAATAAGATGCTACAGTTCTGATGTCTGCAGTAACACATTTACATTTGTTTTATTTCAGTTCATTTATTTGTTAATAAACTGAATAAATTAACTGCAACTGAGTCGGTGTTACATTATATGACTACTGTGACTAAAAGAGCTAGAAAAAAACAGCATATCTTATAAAGTGAATATATATAGAACATAATAAATATCATGCACAAGACAGAACAGTACAAGAAATAATGCCACAGTAAGGCCAATGAAGAGACTATTTGGGACTATTGTGAGCTAATTCAGTTCAGTTTAATTGCATCTGAAGAGATGGAAACTGAAACGAAAAGTATTATTATACAGTAACGCAAATTTACTTTTTATATGTGTGACTGAGGAAATCGAGAGAGATGTAATCTGTGCATGTCAGCAGTTACAACTCAAACAGAAACTCAGCACAAATAAATTTTCTCTCAGGGACAGTCTGCACACAGGCTGTAAAAGCTGACCTGACTTCTCATCACAGCACACTTCTGCAATACTGTGTTTTTGTGTTCAGGTGACAAAGACAGTAACCCTGAAGAAGCAAATCACTCACCTGTCTTTGACCTTTACACTTTCTCAGCACCATGAGTTCTACATTGCTCAACCCTAACCCGAAATATAAATGTGGGCTAAAGTCTGGGAACACCACTCCACTTGGTTCATTCACTCCAAAAATGAGCTGACACTGTCCTCTAGTGGTGGATCATCACAGCTCTGCCTTTACACAAGGATTCACTACAATAAACCTCACTGAACCAGCATGTCTTTAATATGTTATCTTGATCATATAAAAATAAACAGACTTCCAAAGGGTCAGGAGTAAGGGACACCATGACAGGGGTCCATCTTGAGCCTGCTGACATATGAAGGCTGAAAACATGTCTGGCAAGGGAAAAAAAAAAGTTCAAAAGCTCCAGAAAGGCTACAAAATGGACCATGAGACTGCTTTCTAAACTGCTGTTTCCAAGGACAAATGGCTTTCAGAACCTCAGCTTTTAAAGGGGCACTCTGTTGATTTAACACATTAAGTTGAGTTTAGTGGACATGTGCCACTCAGCCAGTGTCTCAGAAGATTACACTGAAGATGTCATTATCTCAGCTTGGACTCCAGACATTACATTTTAACAGACAACTTATGTTTCTTTGAAGCTTGAAAGAAGTTATTTAGGTACCAGCGATTTATGGATTTGTTTGTGATCTGTCTTTTATGAGTCCCCCATTTGTGTGTGTGTGCGCGTGTGTGTGTGTGCGCGTGTGTGTGCGCGCGTGTGTGTGTGTGTGTGTGTTTCCGTGTTTCCCGTCATGTCCAGTTGATTAGTATGTGATAGACATAAAAGAAAGAAGTCGTGAGTGGGCTGGGATTATTAGTTAGCTGCGTCTGACGTAGACGCCGGCGTTGTTTTGGAGGAGGAAGTGAAAGGGGAACAGAGAGGCTGGGGGTAGCAGATAGTCAGCTCGCAGGCAGGCAAGCATTCCAGCAAAGTGCCAAATTTACACAGCAGTTGTTGATAATCTGCCACGACAATTTTCGGCACAGATTTTGTAAGTGTTGACGCAAAGGGCAGCGCATTTTTCCATAGATTTGAAACGAAGTATTGCCAAATTAACGCTATTTTACGAGTTCAGTACTAGCGAGCGAGCTAGCTAGCTAACGTAACGCCTAGTTAGCCACTAACGCTAACTGTCCTGAACAATAACAGCTAGTTAGCTCGCACCCAGGTCGTTTCCCGTCAAGAAGTCGGCTCTCCGGTGTGTTACAAGTTGAAAGTAAGTTCTCGAAACGACAAAAGTCTGTTCACATGTGTAATATTTGCTAAGTCATCAATTCCTCTAACGTCCTATTAACGCCAACGCTATAACGGCTAATGGTGGTGCAATGTTTTTCGAGAAGCTGGTTGGCAAAAACAAGGCCGGCCTGTGGCTCCTCTGGGTCGACTCCAACAAGGAAGGGAAACCTAGGATACGAGGCCGGCCGGTTAGTCGAACAAAGCGTGATAAAAAGATGGAAATATTGATTTCTGTAGATACTTTGATTTTTATTTGGCGTTCAGACATGCAGAGAAGGAGGGGTTGCGGGGCACATTACAGCTTTCTCCTCAAATCTACCAGTTTTTGGATGTTTGATTAATCAAATGTCGAGGTGGGTGTTGGTAACATGTTTAGATGGTGGCAAGTATCGAGTTTAATGCACGTCTCCTGTCTGTATGCTGTATTAGAGAAGTATGCTGCAGCTCTGCCGTAGTGTTGCCAGGCAGAACTGTCCTTTGTTTTTTCTGTGTTCAACAGTTTTTGTTTCTGTTGTGACTCATTGGTACTTAATATAATTATCAACAACGCCCTTTACTTGTGCCAGAAAGCTTGCTTGGATGAAGTGTTACCTGAAACCTATTGCCATTCCAAGCATAAAAGTCCTGTATTTCTTTATTATTCAAGTACGAATGATGTCTGATACTCATATCGAATCTTGTTTTCTTAATTTTTTCTCATTTGGTTTTTAAAATCACTGTAATTACATAACATTCAGAGTGTAAAGACTGAGAGAGATGCAGTAGCGGCATGTTTTCCTACAGTGCAAACAGCTCATCTCAGGTTACTTGATACTCAACTTTGATTGTGACATACCTGCCCAGTAGTTTGGATCAGCCCTTATTTGAGATTTACTCAGTTTACCCCACGAGTTGGCATGAAGTGGTTGATTCTTTGAATGTAGTGGTTCAGCACGACTTATGTTCAGGTTGGCTTGTCATAGCTAAAACGCCTGAATTTTTTTTTCTCAGTTGACGTTGTAGCGTACACAGCTGCGTCTAATTTTCCACTGCACAGTGTACCTTCCAGTTTGCTCCGCTGTACTGGAGTACTTGTGTGTTTATAGTGGAGTGTGTAGGCTCATGTGGAAAGCAATATTTTTCTTCAAACTTGTTTTTCCATTTGATACAGTGGTGAATTATATCACCAAACAGGGTTTACAATGCATTGCTGTGTAAGTGTTGGTAAATTATTCCTTTGAAAGCATTTTTTTATAGAAATTTTTTACTGCACAATATATTGTATACTACATTTCTAGTGCTGTATTATTGTGATTTAATTACATATTTAGAAATCTTTGTTTATTGTTTATATCTTTGTTTATTTTCCATGCCATCAGTATGCTTGATTTTGGCCATACTCACTTTTTTCTTTTTGTTAACCCTGAGATAGACCCCCCAAAAGCCCATCTGTTATCACATGGACACTAATCAAAATGCACATTATGGAGCTCACCAGGAAACATAAAGATGGCCTAACTTTATGATGCATGGAGATGGGTTTGAGCATTGAGAAACATCTGAACTCAGTCTTCCAAATCTATATTTAGTCCAGCGACTGTTTGTGGGTGTGCATGCATAATCCATATCAGAGGTGATCTGTGAATTTCAGCAGCTTGTGCCGGTGATTTACAGGCAGAGGGGGAAAATGTGTTGGACTCACGTTAGATTGACAGATTTTAACACACATTTCTCAATATGAATCCTTGAACAGTTAGATATTAATAACAGGCAGTGCTGTGATGGGCAGTTGCCACTATAAACCATTCTAACTATTGGTCATTATTACACAATGTGTAAGGTTTGGTTAATGCCAGATACTTGCCCAGTCATCGTTTTTAATTCTTACATGTGTAAAGTACTCAAAATGATCTGACTGTTTGGATATTTTCATGCAAGATGATGTAACAAAAGACTTAACAGCCCATGAAACATTAGTACTCTAAACCAGCAGCACTCATTTCTTAACACAGAATCATGGCAAACTAAAATATACATCTAGACACAACAAATTATTCCATATACATATTTTTTAAAGGGCAATTTAAACAGTACAGTGTTTATCACAAAATGCTTCAACTAGTGTCAGTGAAACCTGTCAGGTATTGTTGGTGCATTAATGTATTTCTCCTTAGCGAGAGGCATTCACCTGATTTCCTGCCTGTCAGAGATGATAGTGGACATTTAGCAATCAATGTTTTACACTCTGCTGTTTGTCAAAGGTTAAAGATCTGAGTTGAGTTTCTTCTGTAATCATGTGACAGTGGTCTGACCATGCCTAGACTTCAGTGATGAGCTGTTGTTTATGCTTCTGTCAGCTAATCTGTGCTTCACAGAGTGTCAGTCACTGGAGTGCTATGCTCAGTCTATCCAGAAAGAACGCAAGTGTACTTTCCAGCACCTGATGGGAACTGAAGTGTTTGTGTTTTCTAGGCTTAGTCTGAGAAGTTGGATTTAATTTAAGGGCTTCTCATTCAGTGTATCTTTTGAATTAAGGTTGTGGGTTTTCATACTGTTGTTTGTAAAGTTAAAAAAAAAAATCTAAGTATTGCTCATGTTCCATACTTTGGTCAGAAAACCTGCTTGGGTTGATGGATTGGCTTGTCTAAATTGTCTTTTATGCTTTGCGCATGAAGTACATGTTGACTTGTGTAAAGAAACTCATGGGAAACGTCAAGATTTATGTTAAAACTATTGCCTAACCGGTTAATGTGCATCACTGCCAAAAAATGATGAAAGTAACGACTTGTTTTTCCCCAAAAATAAGGAACAGGCAGTTTTTTAAAAAAGATTTTTGTTTACAAATTGAAAACTATATCACACTCACAAATACATCAGGCTGTATTTTCTTTACACTTACTTTACGTACCCATATACCAATTTGTCTTAAGAGAGTTCAGATTATTCAGTGTTAGTGTGTGGTTCAGTGTGTTGAGGAAACACTGTATCCTAGTTGCATATTCCCACCAGACTGACTGAGAGTGTGCACACCTATAGTAGACCTTCTCAGTTGCATTGTGCTGGACTGTGTACTTGGCAAGAAAAGACAACTGTGAAAAAAGATAAAGCAGCCTCTTATGAAATCAAGGTTTATTTTAGTCTGTTCTGCCTATTTGCATATGAATAAGGTTTAAAGATAACCTCTTAAATCTGGAATGTAGCCATTTTTTGTTTATTTTACTGTCCCATGGTTCATTTTGTCGCGTTTCCCCCCACAGAAAGTGAAGTTATTATATTTTTGTCCACCCTAATGAAATACTGGAAGGAAGGGGCAATACTGTAGATATCATTACACCAATGATCAGGATTGTACCTGTAGTGAAGAATTTGCTGTATTTCAGCATTGTTAAGATCACAGTAATTGCCCTAATGTCACATATGCCATCTGGGGAACAGATGTTTTTATTTTCACAAAACATCAAAGAGAGTTATAATAATACATCTCTTAGCTCCTGTTTTTCCTTCTCTGTCTAAAATTGCACTATTAACTTCCTTACCTTTGCAGAAACATGGTTGAATGAAACATCTCCAAGCTGCAATTTTGCATTTTCTAAAGGAATCACCTCAGCTAGTGAGGGATAGTACAGAATTTACTCACTCATTCATGTATTGGACAGTATCTCAGATCATCATTTTGAGCATTTGGAGGGAATGATGCACTTCAATGCTCACTACTGCTTTTGAGAGTTCAGAAATTACACAGATTGCCCAATGGTGAATTACGACCTTGCTGAAATTAAAGTCAATTACTGACTCAAGTCACATTTATTGTTGAAGACCAGGATTTCTGCAATATTTGCATGCAAATATTGCCAAATTTGTGCCTCAGGCTTGAATATTTAAATTATTAAAATTACATTTGATGACAAAAGTTGCATATAAAGGCCTTTTAGCAGTTTCAATGTTTGATTGCGTACTGAGATCCACATGTGCTAGAGTACGTTGTCTGCTTAGTGACAGCAATATCAGCAAAAAATGGCAGATGAGTCATTTGGATTGGCCTTGTAGTATAGAGAAGGAGTCAGTCCTCTAGGAGGTAACTTCCTGTGGTGCGTGAGAGAGAAAGAATGATGTGTTCCTCGTGATTTGCCTCGCTGCTTAGAAAGCACATGACTGGAATGAATGGTATTCAAACCTGATTGGTCCAGGGACAAGGAACTACACACAAATTTGTAGAGGTTTTCCAAAGAGCCTGTCTGCATAGAACACATTCACCTTTGTACTGATTGTATTGTCCCTGAACCACATGAAATTGGTGATTACTTTGTGACTTGCAATGAAGCGTTTAGGAAGGCACTGAGTTCTCTTTGGATGTTAAACATTTTGCTGTTTGTCTTTCTGCAGCTGTTGAAAAATGACATCCAGGAAGAAAGTGCTCTTGAAAGTCATCATCTTGGGAGATTCTGGGTGAGTCACAATGTGACACATTTCCCTTCTACATGTAAAAACCAGCAATGCAGGATAGGAAATCATCATCAGGTGTGTTCTGAAAGTCCTTTGGTGGGGAAAAAAACCTGAATGCCAAGGTATTATTTTTGTTTTGAGTTGAGCCATTGAAGATTACAAATGCATTAGTGTTATTTCCTTGTTGGCAAGAGTTTGTTACTCTGTCATAGGCTGTCTCCAGGCAGAGCTCTGCTCCTTCCAAATACAGCCCTGCTGTTTTTCAGCTTTTTATCTGCAGCTCTAACAAGACTTAATCACTGGCATTCATTCACGTGATTGTCTGTGAGAAGTAATTCAGTTGTTATACAAAGACTAGTCTAGGGGCACTTGATGTTTCACAGCCTTTCTTAAAATGTTCAAGTTCAATAGACATTGTGATTAAAGAAACTGTAGCTGAGCAGTACTGGGAAAAATGCAGTTTTAATTGGTTTCATTCGTTGATAATGTGATAATGTTTTGTCTGTGATTGATGGTAGTTTTCTACATTAGCTACCATGTCATAAAACTATGGCTAGGAAATTTTCCATCTTGGCTAAAAAAACAGAAAACATGAACAGCAACGTGAAACATTCAACGTTGTGAAAAATCACAACACTTTTACTGTACTGCAGCTTTTCAGACAGGAAAAGGGAAC
The DNA here is from genome assembly GCF_017976325.1 of Chelmon rostratus. Classification (NCBI taxonomy): domain Eukaryota; kingdom Metazoa; phylum Chordata; class Actinopteri; order Chaetodontiformes; family Chaetodontidae; genus Chelmon; species Chelmon rostratus. The sequence continues at coordinate 17,397,869 of NC_055659.1, read as the reverse complement.
ATTAAGCCACAGTATATTTTGTAATTACGATTACATCAATTACAACATCCCATGCAATACTGGGACCCATACTCGACATTTCAAGCGTGTTGTTTTCGCATAAAATCCAAATGCAGTTACCCACATATGTGTTTGTTTGAGCCAGTTCATCCATTTGTTTGCATCTGTTCTGTTTTGCTACATGTAAACGAGGGTCCAAACTAGCTTAAGAAATGATGGTAATGGCCAGAAATGTCAGAAGAAATAGCTTCAGTACTTTACATACAGCAAAAAGCAGTTCAGCTGGGTAGCTAGCAATTATCCATGAGCTAACAAACATGTGGATGAATCACACAATTGGACTACCAGCGAGACAAACGTTTTGCTCGTCTCCATGTCTCCCTCACCTATAGAGTTCAAATGCTCTTTCACCCACACAGATCATACAGTGGTTGCACTGGTGTGGGACCAGGCTGTATTTGGAGCTGTTTTCTTCCTGTTGCTTTATATGTGACAGGAATAACGATGGCTAATCACTGTGTAGTCACTTCAGATGCCATTAACACATTGGAAAAGACCCTGTAAGTGGTTGTTTTTTTTGACAGACTTGTGAAAGTGCATAGACTTGGGAGGTGATTTGAACAATAAGATTTCACTCCATCTGTGATGCTTCTTTGTTGCATTTACACTTGAATTTTTTTTTAGATGAGAGTTCGCTGATCTGCCCAAGTGGCATGAAGTGGTAAAAAGTGTAAATGGGGTCGAGATTACATCCATAGATCACCCAGCTCTAAATTAATCTAATTACTGCATTTTTCATTTGAGCTATCAGTCAACCTGATCTTTTTATTTAGCTCTTGGTCTACCATCTGCAGTATCTTTTATTCTGCTGTCTGTTGTCTTCTACTCTCAGTGTTGGAAAGACCTCCCTAATGAACCAGTATGTGAACAAGAAGTTTAGTAACCAGTACAAAGCTACAATAGGAGCAGACTTCCTGACCAAGGAGGTGATGGTGGATGACCGGCTTGTTACAATGCAGGTACAGCACAACTACAGCTGGGAATGCTACATCTTGGGACATTTAGAGCGCGTTTTTATTTGTAACTACTTTTACTAGATCTTTACCAGGGCATCAGTGTTATGCAGTATCTGTACGGTTTTTAATATTTGTTGTAATACTTCTGTAATTTTGTCCATTCACTGCACTTTTTGTCTCCTTGTGGTTGTCCAGATCTGGGACACAGCTGGCCAGGAGAGGTTCCAGTCTTTGGGTGTTGCGTTCTACCGTGGAGCAGACTGCTGTGTGCTGGTGTTTGATGTGACTGCACCAAACACCTTCAAGACACTTGACAGCTGGAGGGATGAGTTTCTGATCCAGGCCAGCCCTCGAGATCCCGAGAACTTCCCCTTCGTGGTGCTAGGCAACAAGATTGACTTGGAGAATAGACAGGTTGGTATGAGTGGATCATTCCTCTATGATGACTTGATTTAAATCTCTCTACTCTGAACATGTTTCAGCTGTGTGTTTGTTTTCAGCTGACATGCATGTTTTACTACATTAATGGGTATTGGGCTGTGGGCACTGCTGAAATGCTTCTGAGCTTGCGTCACTTTCAGTGACTGATGAAAACACATGAGTCTCTTTTCTTTATAGTCGTCACTAACGTACCTTTCAGTCTGAATGGGCCCTGCACTTACTGCTCACTGCTGTGGGTGAGTGCGTTGTACTACTGGGTTAGCTGCTGAACAACAGACTGTCAGACAAATAACAGTATCATAATAAATGTAAATACCAAACATGCCTATTGTAAGCCTCACAGCTGTCAAGCTTGCATGTATTTATTGGGAAATGTTGGTTGTAGTTTCTCTTCATGTGTGACTAGCTCCCTTCATCTTTCACAAAGTGTCTGCGTTGTGAAGATTCCGGTCATACGCAGTGAGTGCATGGGTTGTATGTAGGTAGACAGGTAGGTCGACCATTCAGTCGTTTCATTCGGCCCAAATGAAATGACTGGTTTAACCAAAACCCCTCCAGTTTAAAGAAGTATAACCATGCTTCTAAAATACATTCCCTACTCTAGCTTTAATAAAGATCGCTGTTTGTTACTCTCTATGGCTTAATAATAGAATATTATTAGTGTTTGCACTGTTGCAAAACAAAGATTTTGCAACAGTGCAAACAGTGCAAGGTATATCTAAATTTGTTCTTGGCAGCGTTTTCCCATTTTTGTGAGGATTTTGGACTTCTCTGTCAGTCCAGTTTGTATAGTGATGGTATAGATACAGACATGAAACGCAGGGAGACTGAGAGGGTCAAGTCACAACAAAGGTCCTTGCCTGGAAAATGAACCTGGGACAGTGCAGTGGGGACAATAGTATGTGTCTTAATCAATAAGCCACTAGACGCCCTTGTTTATCACAGTCTTGAGAGTCCATAAGGATGGCCATTGGACCTTAATCATTTACTTGTAAATGCTCCCATCTTTCATCATTTATTTTTTTATGCTTGGTCTTAACCTATTGTACTCAAAAAAGAATTATGTGTAATAGAATTTGATGTAAAATTCCTGAGTTTTTCTTTTAGAGACAACCTTGAATCCACCCTTATACATTTCCGCTCACCATATTGATGAATCTCTTCCTCCTCATACACGCAGGTAACCACCAAAAGGGCCCAGGCTTGGTGTCAGAGTAAGAACAGCATCCCCTACTTTGAGACCAGCGCCAAAGAAGCCATAAATGTAGAACAGGCATTCCAGACAATTGCACGTAACGCCCTCAAACAAGTGAGTTACAGTTGCATAAAGTGACGGTCAAAAGACAGTAGAGATGTGTGCTTTGTTATTAGCATATCTTTATGCAATGACTATACGACAATAATAGCTGTAATTATTTAAAATCCAGTCTTTATGAGTTTGTGATGTAAATTTTCTCCTACGCTGATTATTTTCTCTCTTTTGGTGCCTGCCAGGAGACAGAGGTGGAGTTGTATAATGAATTCCCAGAGCCCATAAAACTGGATAGGAATGACAGAGCTAAACCTTCAGCAGAAAGCTGCAGCTGCTAAGGGACAACTTGGACCATCTTCTCTCTTGGCTTTCTGAAACACCCTGTCACCAGTTACATCACCTGCACCTCGCTCCCAGGGAAAGGACTTCCCTATTGGTCTTCCTCCTTCACGCCGCTGTTCATTCCATCGACACAACCCATCACGCAGTACGCTGCACATGGATGTACCCCCCCCACATATTACACAATTTAATACACTAGCGTACTCTATCAAAATCCGCTGACAAATCCCGTGCCCAAAGATCACACGAGAGAAGAATGACACCCCTTCCGACCTCACAGTCCCCTGCCTCGATAGCGAGTGATCCCCTCCCCCGCCCGCCCATTTTTCTGACTGTGGCCCCTGACTCTCACACTGAGTGGGCAAGATGGAGCCATGTTCAAAGAGTGCAACTGGGAACTCTAGATGGACTGGCTGATGCTCTGTAATGTGAGATGATGTTGGCTAATGTCAGCATCCCAAGTATCTTCTCTCTTTCTGTTTTCACTTTGCTTTCTTTTGCCTCTGTCAACAAATAATTAAGTTGAACTATATATATATGTATCTATATATATATATATTTTAATTGGCTGATGTTATTTCTTAAGCCAATCTGAAACACATACTTGTTTTTTGCACTTTCTTTTTATGTTTTTGCCTTTAAATGTTATAGAGGGATGACTGATTTTGGGCAACGTCTGCTACCGTACGCCTTTTGGTAAGCTTCAAATTATACCTCCTCACTTTGTTTTCCCTGCCAAATATCCCCTGAGAACCTGTTGAACACTTTGGTGATTGTACTGCCTTTTCCCTTCAAGGCTGTGTGTACATTGGTTTATAACTGCCTCACACTGCAGAAGAAATGTTCCTAAGTAGAATTTAAGTAAACGTTGATAACACAGCCACAGTGTAAAACATGGATTAATTCCTTGATATATTAATATTTGCCTTTTATGTAACATTACTTGTACCGCTTCTATTACTGCTGTATGTGTTTATGTCCTTCATCAGACATCTTTCAGCGCTATGGAATTACAATGTGTCACCAACACGGCATACACCTGTCTTCTGTCATGTCTTTGTTATTGCTGTTCTCTCTATCTGCTTGTAGCTCAGGTTGGCTAAGTACTTAATATTTTTAACGGATTGTGCATTACAGTGTATAGATGGTAAAGGTAAATGGCTGATGGATTGAACTGAAATGGATGGTTTCTCTTTCCATTTAAAGAAAAGATCCTACTTTCTGCCGTGGTATTACTCTTTCTCCTTATAGAAACAAAATCACTGCGATGCCAATGATGTTGTCAAAGAAAATTGGGACGTCAAATAATAAAACTCTTGAATATATAAATGGGTCTAGCATGTGTCTCAATTTCTGTTTTATTTGGGTTGTTTCTTACAGTGTCTTAATGCATCCAGACACGCCTCTTTTGCACACTGAAAGATGTTCTTTTTCTTGCCATCCATGTTTTCAGGTGTGATTTGAAACATGAAGTTTGTGTGCTACTATGCTTGGATGAACTGCAGCGTTTGAAAACTTAGGTAAATGCCCCACACAGGTGTCCTCAAATGCTTGACTGACAGCTCCCCGACTCTTGTTAGTGTAGCACCTTCACCTGTAACCCCTCTGATTTACCCATTCCATATTTCCTATGTGATAATCAATAGTGTACTCTATAGTGAGTAGTGAATTCAAATCTCACACAGCCACAGCACCTATCCTTAATGTCAAAAGTTCAGATTTATTGGTTTCATTTTGAGTTGTCATAGTAGGAAAAAGAAGTGTTTCTGATAGCATTAAGCAAACCATCCATCATCTATATAACACTAAATCCTCACGCGGGGGCGGGGGCTGGAGCCTATCCCAGCCGTCTCAGGCGAAGGCAGGGGACACCCTGGGCAGGTCGCCAGCCTACCACAGGCAACAATACCAGAAACCAACATGCACAATACCAGGACCCTGAGACTGAAGCAGCTAAATGGAATTCAGCTAACACTCATTTGCACACATCATGCTTTCTACTGTGAGATAGCATTGGTAGGCCTTTTTCACAGCAGACATTTTGGATCATCATAACAGTGACAACATTAAAAATGACTGTACTCCACACAGGTGAGCTGGTTCCAGAGCCCAAGGCTGGTATGTGCTGGCTCACTGTCATGGCTTACTGGGACACTAAGCTCCACCTGTGTGTTTCCTGCCATGATGAATCAAATATGTCTACCATGAAAAGGTCTGTTTAAACTCAGTCGCTATAATCCAGTGTGCAGATACACTGCGTTTTCCTTCGCTGAATCTGTTATGCTGTGCTTTGCCTATAAGGTTGTGCTGGGGAACCTCACCTTGTATTTGAGAAATATCTAACAACCCACAAACAAAATGGTACAATATTTGTTCAGGTATATTTCCTATAAGCTTGATCTCCTGCCATTATGGACTAAATGCTGTTTGAAGAATTTTAGAATTTAAAAGCCGTCCTACACAGTCCAGTCATTGTGGTCAAGGAGAGGCGCTACTAATTTTGGTCACATGTAAGAGCTCGAAAAATTGTATTTGCATATTTACAATTGAGAAAAGTCATTGTGGTGCAGCAAAAGGCCCAGAAATTCAAAATTAAAACTTCAACATCATTCAAACTGTTAACTTCATAAGATTGTGACTATGAGCAAGATTGGTTAGTACAGAAATTCAGACTGCCAAATAAAATAATCTGTTAAGCAAATATTTGATGAAAAGTAGTAAGCAGGTAGACAAGTATAACATGTTTTGTCTCAATGATCTTGTTATTCTGTGGTGAGGGAAAAATAGAAATTATTCAACTTTTTCTCTTATAAAAAACACTATTTAATTATATGTATTGAAGATTCAGAATATTTACTGCTAAATGGTAATTTTGCAATCTCGGTGTTTTATTTCCCCTCTTGGTAATTGCCCAAAACTGCGGTTACTTTTCACCATTAGGAGCTCGGGGGCAGTTAACTTCCGGTATGTTCATAAAAAAGCCCTGACAAGTGAAGCTACTTCCGCCTTTAGCCGCCTCTCATCACACAGAGACATGGTAAGAGAAATTTGACATATGTGCTGGCAAACCGACGCAGTTCAGCAGTTACATATATCAAACGCGTCTATGTTAAAGCTAGTTCGTTACCGCTCCTCGACTAAAATTGCATTCATAAAGCAGGTTTTCCTCTGGTCTTATTTGTGCTAGCTAAGCAGCTAGTACGCTAGCTAACAGGCTAACGTTAGCTTGTCGGTTTCCTAGCTAAAAGAGAGCACATACGAGTTCATCCTCATTCCACATAGTGCAAACAGATGGGGACCCCAGATAGACTGTTTTTATTATTGTGAGTTGTTAGGGTGGTCGTTGCACTGTAACATTTTGTTGCCAAGTAACGCAGAATACGAGCTACCATGATGGACAGAAGAGGACACATCTGGTGAAGCAGCTGAACTGATGTTGATACTCCAGATGATATTGTGTTGCACCCTCTGCTTTCAATTGAATCTTTTTGTTAAAACAACATTTCTTAATATAGGTAGTAATAATAATAATTAGCCTACTCTTGCTGGTACCAGCTGTCTAGATGATGGTGTTGATAGACCAGCTGGTGGTGTGATGGAGTTTTGAAGATATCACTTCTAAACCAACATTGCTTTATGTTGATCACCGCTTTGTAAAATTGTGCCTGGCTTTTTCAGCAGTGTGCTTATGTTCTGAAACCTTACACCGGCTTTATTCGTCTAGTAATGGTGTTGTGTTTTATTTTGATGAGCTAAACTGTACTTGTGAGGGCAATATCAATAATTAAGAGTAAAACAAAGGAACAATTTGGTTATTTGGTTAGTTTTGGTTAAATTTTTAATAATTGAATGGAGACAGTGCTTTCAGGCTGCTGTCAGGCTTTTCTGCATTGCAATATCTTGTTACATATTGACCGAAATATAAAGCAATTGCAATATATCTGCAAAGCTCTTGTCGGCTGATAACATCGACTGCTGACTTACCAGTCGGGTTCTGCTCTGGAACTCGCTCAGCTTTGGCACAGTGATTTGTCAGGGACAACGCTGTGTCTCAAGTCGAAGGATGCTCTAAATTTTGTTTGTGTACTTTGGGTGTGGCTGTAGGATGTTTGTTTCTTGGTTTGCTCTGTGCCAGACTCTGAATTTCATCCTTGGCAATGTTTTTGATGGAGCTTAATTTCTTCAGAAATTGAATGTTCAGTCCTTGTGAAATGATTTTAATATTGGCAGGATTTCAGTGATTCAGATTGTCACACCTTGTAGTATAACATGTGACAGAATTGATTAAACCTCTGTGCATTTATTATAGATCTTCAAAATTTTGGCTTTTCATAAGGCTCAACATAAGGGCATGCTGTTACAACATATAAAGTCATTTTAGTAAAATTTTGAAATTCACAGGCTGTTCAGTTAAACCCTGTGTGACGTGTTCTGGCCTCGCCTCTGCAGTTTGAGTGCACTAGTCTCATTATCATAATTCATTATATAGTAGACCCAGAGTTCTCTAAGTATTTGTTCATGTCATGAGTACCTCTCTCAGTTTCCTGACACCATGGAGTCCAGGCTCATTAAGATGAGGTGCTGTTTGTGTCACAAAGACCCAACATTAGCAACCAGCAGGCCACTCTCGGCTGAAACTCAAGGCAGTCAATGATGACCTTTTACTGTACACTCTTATCAGCTGAATTGAAACCAGGGAAGAGCATGTATTTAAAACTTGTCAATCTACATGACCTGCCACAAGTCAGTCTCAGTTGCAGCTGTCTGTAGATTCAGACATTCTCTTTAGGAATGATAATCAATGTCTGTTTCTCGCTCTCCTCCCTCAGACGGCAACCTTACGCCCATACCTCAACGCGGTGCGCGCGACTCTCCAGGCCGCCCTCTGTCTGGAGAATTTCTCCTCGCAAGTGGTGGAGAGACACAACAAACCAGAGGTGGAAGTACGGTGAGTCTGTCAACGCAGCTTTGAGTGTGACTTTAAATATGAGCAATGTACAACATCTGAGGTTCACCTCTTAATGCCTGTGGACTAAGTGAGTGCGTTTCTCCCAATTTCAGGAGTAGTAAAGAGTTACTCCTCCAGCCTGTGATCATCAGTCGTAACGACAAGGAGAAAGTTCTGATTGAGGGCTCCATCAACTCTGTCAGAGTCAGCATCGCTGTCAAGCAGGTTGGGCAGAGCTGCTGTCTGGGTGCCAGTGGTTATGTGTTTAGATCCCAGTTTAAAACAGATGGTTGCTTAGCAATTAGCGATTAACATGATTGATGTGTCAGAACTGTTTATGTAATGCTGACTCTTCTTTTAAATAATCTGCTGCTGCAGGCGGATGAGATTGAGAAGATTCTGTGCCATAAGTTCATGCGTTTCATGATGATGAGAGCAGAGAACTTCTTCATCCTGAGGAGGAAACCGGTGGAGGTAGGGAGGCGTTGAATTGGGTTACATTTACAGGGTTCCCACATAGTCAGTTATGGAAAATTACTCAAAATATCCTGATAAGCAGTGAGTTGTCCTGTAAAAGGTCACGTGGAACAAAAATGAAAATGACTTTTTATATATGAACTACCATTATAAAACACCACACTCTAGTCTAGTGAATGTAATCAGGCACAAGGTAAAGATAGGCAGGAGTTCTGTTTCTGTAATGACCTGAATTGTTGGAACTCTTGAATGCACCATGAATGTTCCACTTAATGGAGACAACTGAAACAAATAGTGTTTTTACCGTTTTGTCTTGAAGCCATAAATGTGTTCCACAAATATGCAGAAAATTTCCTGGAAATTGATTTGTTGCAACAGAGGGAACCTTGATTTACATTAGTGCCACTTATTACTAGTAATACTAGTAATACTTCAGCTCGAACTAACAGCTAGATTGTTAACCCTTGTCTTTTGGTTTCACAGGGCTATGACATCAGTTTTCTCATCACCAACTTCCACACAGAGCAGATGTACAAACACAAACTGGTGGACTTTGTCATCCATTTCATGGAGGAAATTGACAAGGAGATTAGTGAAATGAAGCTGTCTGTCAACGCCAGGGCTCGTATTGTCGCTGAGGAGTTCCTCAAAAATGTAAGTTGTATTTTTCTGCATGTCAGTGCTCGCATTGATGCAGCTCTGCTTAATTACAAAAGTGGTTTTGTTTTTGCATTAGTTGCACATTAGAGTTAATAAAGTTCTTCCTTGTCTTTTAGATTTACTGTAACTTAGACGTTGATGTTTTCTTACTCTTGCAGTTCTGAGAGAGAGACAGAAAACCCAGGAATACATTCCTTTTGCAGTCTTGGCCGTCACTGTGGAGCATTCACATCCCAGGGCAGAGAGGAGACACAATATGATCACGCCAGAGAAGTAGAGACACATAAGACGAACAGTTAAATACGTACAGGCCAGTGGCGTTATGCCCTTCAACCTTTCAAAGCCCCATTGCTCAAAAATATTGATGTTTGTACATAATGAATATTACACACACACACACACACCACATTAATGAATGCCTTTAGAACATCAGAAGTCAAGGCAGGTCCTTAAAAAAAAAAAACATTTGTAATCAATATTAGTGAGTATAGGGTTATATGGATTAAAAAATAATAATTTAAATGTTTTTTTAATATATATATATATATTATATGCACATCAATTTAATTTTGCTGTTTTGTAATGACCAACCCGAAACAATGAGGGCAATCAATTGGCGCACATTTCTTGTCATAGGTACACAGAGTAAACCCTATTGTAAATGGAAATGATTACAATAAATATACTTGCTGCCAGTGAAGATAAATAAAAACATTATCCTTTGTAATTCAGTGATTTTTTCTTTTTTTTTTTATTGAAACACAAACAGCAGCTCTGTCTTTAACCCAAACATTGAAGGTTTATTGAGATTGACAACTGGAGACAAGGCATTGAAGAGGCATATTCCCAGTACAGTAATATACAGTATCAAATGTATAATATTACAGAAATTTAACAGGTTTCGTCAAAAAATGACATGTCGGATAATACATGTTGATTAACACACACAACTTACATCAAACAAACATGCGTTTGTGGTTTGCACAGTACCTTTTTACTCTCAAACAGGAATTCATAAAATCATCTGTCAGTCAAACGCTGCATTTTTAAGTGACAGAATTACAACCAAAGATTTTTAATTAGCATTTCATTGCATATCTTAGAAAGCCCATCGAGTCCATCCCAAATCCCTTTTGGTTCTACATTAATGATTATGGAGGAAGGGTCTCATCTCAAGATTTTGGATTTACAGAACATCAGCTACATCTAAGAGAAAAGTTGCATTTGCAATTCTGTTTCCATTCATTATGGATTATGAATTTGATCTTAACCACTGCTTAACTCAATGCTTAATATTTATCTTAATCTTTGTTTACTCAGATAAGATACACAGAGCACCATGGCTGCCTTTTTAATGCAATTCATCAACTAGCACAGAAAAACAAATTCAAATGTTTGTTTGTGTCTTCTGAAAAGCTTCTACTGAACAGTCAGGGATTAAGGATTTAACTGAAGCAGTCACAGTCCCCTCACAGTTGTGTTATGATACTTGTTTTTCATACGATAGAAACATCTTCAGTTACACCGGAAGCATATGGCAGTATACACAGTACACACTAATATACAACAGATATTCAGTTTAATCTTGGAAAAAGATGCTGAAAGTTGAGGGAATATCAACATTGCAACAACAACAGTAGACTCGCATATCAAAAACATTGGCATTTTCCTTTAGATTTCCTCAGTGGGAGTTGAGCTACAGCAGCAGTACAGTTTCATTGACAACAGATATAGACCAGTATAAAAATGGACAACATTGAATGAAAGTGCTTTACAGTTCGAGTGTGGGAAAATACTCATCTGTATCAGTGAAGAAGCTGCCATGGTGAGCAGCTGAACAGCACCGTTCCCATAATGCCGTTCAGGGGCCCTAACACAAGGTGGGACGAGGTCTCAGCTGAAACAGGAAGTGCAGGAGATTAGAAGTGAGCTGGGACGGTTTGCAGAGCGTCGTCGCTGGTGCGTTGCACATTCACATTCTGAAACAGGGATGAGAGGAAAGGACTGAGTTACTCCTACATTACTTAGCCAACATTTACAGATTGACTTTTGCTTCATATTCACATCTAAAATGACTGATACGATTAGTCTCATGAAAGCAGGAGTCATGCTTTCATGTGGTTTTCAGACAGTGAATAAATGGAACTTATTGGTGCTGCAACGGTTTTTCAAAATAAGTTTGTGTCATAAAAACATCTATTAAAGTTAGATTTCTGAAGAAACATGCTCATGGTCATTTTGTGCCACAGAACTCTATAAACTATTATTTCAAGAGTCTGTTAGCACAGAGGTAAGCATTTACTGTAGACAACTATTCGTACATACTGCTTTACTGAGACAAATCATTCAGTCCTACTCAAACCCTCACTGACCTGTGTGACATATAGAGAACTTACTAATAGACAAATTATAGTTATTGAATGTAGAACAGCTTTAAGAAAACAACCCATCAAAAAAAAGTAACAGGAGAAAGAGAATGAGGTTTTTTCAGTTTGGATCTTTATATTTACAAGCAGTACACCTTGACAAAGACAAAAATATGATTAAAAAAAGGAGTTACATTTGATGCAAAAATGAAATCGTGTTATTCAACAACAGGTGACACTATTAGTGATGATTTTATTGTACATCTTGACTCGAGTCTAGTGATTAAAAAAAGAAGGATGGGCATCACAGCTTAACCCTTCACATTTAAACAGTTAAACAACAGTTAACATAGAGACAACGTTTATCATAAAAATAAGATTATTACTGGAATTAAAATGATACTGTTTGTAAATTCATATGCAGCAAAAATGTATGTTGATGGTAAATGTATTTTCTTACGCGTGTCACTTGTATACATGGGTATAAAAACATCTAGGTCATAACATACATGTAAATAGCTTCATGTTGACACAAACCACAATCAGGGTAACATTCATTATCAAAAAATGCCCAATGATGAATTCTACATGGTATTTAGAGGTCTTTTAGAGGTTTAAAAACAATATTATGAAATGTGCTTGTTGTCATGTTCTCTCATTCATTCATTATTATATATATTCAGCTACACACACACACACACACACACGTTTGTACTTCTATACTTGTGAAGAACAAACCTTAACTCTAAAACCAAGTCTGAGCCCTAAAACCGGGTCTGTCCTAAAGTGTCCTCACTCCAGAGGTCTACAAATCAAATTGGTTTGCACAAATATAGACGTACAAGTGCACACACACAAACACACACAGCTGAGTGATTTGTCCTTAAACTGGATTCCAGTTATGTAGTAAGACGGAAAACTGAGGAACATACGGTGGCTCTGAAAGCTCAACACACTTCGACTTTATAAAACACATGCAAATAGCCAAAATGCAGGCAGATAAAGAAAACATCTCCAATTTGAAAGCACATGTGCAGCATTTAGCAGGAAAGAAGAGGTGAGAAACACCAAATACAGAAACATTCGGTAAAAACAGAAAAACCAACCAAATACGGAAATGCTGCAAGTCGTGAGCAAACAATTCTTTCTTTGCCTTTAACATCCTGATTGCATGGTTCAGATATTGTTTCAGATATTTGCTGTTATTGTAACGTTACCTTACGAGCTTACCAATGTTTAAACTAAAAAAAAGAGGGCATTTGTTTATTTCTATTAAGAGCATTAAACAGTTTAACTGATTTTAGTTGTTTTCAGTGCGACTTGCAGTGTTTCTGAATCTGCTTGTTTTCTGTCTTTGCAGTGTGGTTCTGTGTTTGTGTTGATGTGACTGAATGTTTTATTCATTTTCTTGTATATCGTTGCAGTGCAGTGATGCAGTATGTTGAGCTCTCAGGGCCACCATAGGAAAACCTGAGAGAAATTAACCCCAGCATGATTCTGCTCCCACTGGGAGACGGAAGTGAAAGAAAATGTTAAAAATGAGCGCTGACAGGATGGAGGTAGGAGTGTGAACGCTAAGCGATGTCACAGTTATCTCGGTTGCAGTCAGGGTTCACTGGTGGACGGAGAGTGAGCACGGCTTCCTCTGCCGTGTGAGAAACATTTACATTCTGTGCGATAAGAAGATACGGCTTGGTCAGCACTGACTGCTAGGGCTGCTTCAGGAGAGGAGGTGCAGACTAAATATGATGGAGGAGAGTCGAACACAGCTTTTACAAGGTGAAGCGTTTACTGCCAGACATTCTCCCGACTGAGTCCCTGCTGGAAACTGGGCGAATCACGCCTGAAGTGGATTCGAGTTGTCTATGTCGTCTGCTGAGAGAGATTTCTGTGCGCTGCCTGGGATACCTACCTCTGGTCTGTCTCTGTGTGTGTTCACAGAGTCCACGCCTAAATACACCGACTCCACTTTACATCCTGAGTGAGAGCAAACAACAAAAGGCTCATTAAGAGTGAGACCCAGTGGAAGTCATCTTGGCCATAATGGTCATCTCTAAGACTATTTCAAAACGAAACATGAGTCAGCCTTTTATGTTTCAGACAACACAACGCTACAAAACAAAAACTGGGCATTTTTGGCGGGCTTAATGTGGGAGAAAAATAATGGGCAAAATTATATGTCAATAAAAGCCTGGGCTGCAACTACATCAGCTTCATCCGTTGATCATTTTACCGATTGTTTAGTTGTTTGGTATATAAAATGTCAGAGCCCAAGATGACGTCCTCAAATGTCTTGTTTTGTGCACAACCCAAATATATTCAGTTTACTGTCATAGAGGAGTCAAGAAACCAGTAAATATTCACATTTAAGAAGCTGGAATCAGAGACTCAAACCCAATTAATCAACTATCAAATTAATTAGTGATTAATTTAATAGTTGACAACTAATCCATAATCGTTTCAGCTCGAGTATAAGCCTAGAAAATGACAGAACTCACCGTAAGCCATGGGGGTCAACTTCAACACAGCGTGCAAAGGGCACTTAAGATAAGGCAACTCATCTGTGGAGGCGGAGACAGAAAGTTCTAAACATCTTTCAGTTTCAGGGTCAACCTGTGCAGCATATTTTAATTTAAAGGTTGCAAATGCACCACAATGTATTTCAGTACACTGCAATTTAGCCAGATATTTAGTTCATACGCTTCTAAATTCTGTCCTTGCTGTAAGTCCTCCATACCTGCGGTCTTGTCCAGGAAGTACGCAAGAAGGCATCGCATGACGGCCTGGTGACAAATGACCAGAACGTTCTCCTGCCTCTCCAACTCCATCATCACAGGCTCCAGTCGCTGCACCAGGTCCTCATAAGACTGACGGAGAATCACAGACCAGTCAAAAACACACACACACACACACTTTTCAGGGCACAAACAGACCCGTTCACCTCTTGAAATCATACTAATGAGACTTCTGGACGAATCACACTCTCACCTCTCCTTTAGGGTAGCGGTAGCGGTACTTGTCTTGGTCTCTCAGTGCAAACTCCAGAGGGTAGTGCTCCTGGATCTCCTCATACATCATTTCCTCACACACACCCTGTTTAAAGAGAGGAGATGTGTTTAGGGTTGAGTACACAGATGCTTAGAAAGGTATTGGTTTCGATGAATACAGGAGCGGCCATACAGCATCTATTTCGTTCAGAGACTTCCACTGTTCGTATGGCACCCCCAGGCACTCAGCTGTCTGGATCGTTCTCTTCATCTGGCTGGTCCACACTTTCAGATCTTTGATGTTCTGGTCCTGGATGAATTTCCGCAGACTTTTGGCAAACTAGAAGGTAAGAAACCATTGTAGAAATAGTCATCCAGTGACAGCAATGATTTCTCCAAAACCACACTGACTGCTGCATCTTTTAGAGCGCACTTAAACTCAGGCTCTCATCATACAAACACACACCTCTTTTCCCCTGGCAGACAAGCCAGAGTCTCCTCCGATCCGTCCCTTGATGTTGAGGTCGCTCTCGCCGTGGCGACACAGGTAGATGGAGCGCGGTGTAATGTGGATGTTCATCAGGTAGTAGACGATTCGGCTTTGGATGTGGTCGAGGACGCGGTTCACCAGGTAACGACGGCCCACGTCCATGATCTTTATGTAGGACAGATCCCTGGAGCGAGAGAGTCTAATCAACCGTCTGCCATCGTGAGGAGGTAGTTTAACGTGATCTGAGTGTGTATCCTCACCTGTCCAGAACCTCGTCTAGAGGCTGGTAGGAGGACTCGTAGCACTTGATCCTCTTCATAAAGTCCTCAATGGCTTCCTCTGAGTTGCAGTGGATGTAGTCTGGACTGCCCAGCTTGACCTGCTATAAAGACAGAAACGCAGGAAGAGGATGTGAGCAGAGAAAATAGGAAGTTGGCTGTCTGACTCTACTTTAGGCCTTCTTTGTTTTTTTGTTTAAATCTGGACCACAGCTTGATAGTTTTCTAGCTCTACACCATGAGTCTGACCATATCTTAAGATAAACTGCTCTTGGATTTGGACTAAAACTCCAGAGTGGAAACACCCAAACGCTCACAATTTTTTGAAAACTTTGCAATGTCATGCTATCATGTGTAAGGAAGCGTGACACTTTTTTTTTAAATATGACTTATGTCAAGTCATTGTTTGCTTATTCTGTTTCCAATTACTTATACTGGATATAATACAAAGAAACAAAGCTTACCACTATATTTTGTGCAATGACGTCTGGGTCCTCACACACAGACTCCACAAAAAATACCTGCAATTATAAGACAATATATAAACTTGACAATGATGACTTGAGGTCATCAAGTCAAGGTGACTGAATGTGATACAACACTGCCTTAATTAACATACCTTGAACCCATTCTGCTCAGCGAACTTGACGATGGTCCCTCGTCTTTCTCTTGTTGTATTTGTGGCATCAAAGACCTGAAACAGCAGGAAAAACTGTCCTTATGCAGCCCTCATGTCCAGTTCATGTATTGACAGTATGATCTTTTCATGGTGAGCTTAGGGGCAGCATCACAGACTCACCGCCACCTGTCCTCCTTCCACACTCAGGTACTGCCGAACGTCATTAAGTGCTGCCATCGCACACTGACTGTGGAAAGACAGCAGGCACAGAGGTACAATCATAAATTATAAATAAATCAAAAATTTTAGTACTATGAATAAATAGAAGTTTTTTTAAGATGAAGACATAAAGAAGATAGTTAAAAGGGTTTTCACTGAAAAGGACCAATAACATTCAGATAATAATTACAAATTGTGTGTACACAACAATAAGTCAAAATCTGGTGGGCAGTATCATTAATGTTAATGTTTCCAAATAAGTTTAGCTCCTCCTTTCCACTTGAAGGAGTTCTTATCACAGCCTGGAGCCTCTGATCGGACTGAGAACCTGCAGACTGTTGTCATTGCATGTTGGCCGGCCAACCCAGCATGATACAGACTGACAGCTGGTGAAGTCAGTGCACACTCACCGTCTGATTTTTAAGCCTTCTTCATTGTCTGGACGGAAGAACTCGAAGGACTTGTAGATCTTCAGGCACTCTCTCCGGTACTGGCCAACATTGAACTCTGTTGCAGATGAAAATGTATTTTTAAAGGATGGGAGTATTGCTGGCTTCTCCTGTAAATACATGTGTGTTGGGGGTGTAGCTGGTACCTTTGGTTGGCACGCCGATCCAGTTTAAGTACCGTGTCAGCTTCTTTGAAATGTATGTCTTCCCTCGGGCTGGAAGTCCCACAGTCACGATGAGGGTGGGACAGTTCGTCATACATACTGTGAGACAGAGAGAAACACTGATTTTTAAGGAATTTTACTCACTTCTCACATTTAATTTTCTGAGCATGGCTTGTCAACATTGTTCCATTCAGCCAGAGTTTAATTAATCTCGAAGGCTGCCCATAATTACACTAGACAGTGAAAACACTTGTTGGAAAGACTCCAGCTCACTCTGTGTGACAGTGACACACATTGGTGCAGAAAATCGCAGCCAGAGAGCAGAGACAGCATTACTACTACAACTGAAACTGAACTGACTGAAGAACACGTCACATGCTTCTCCAAACACTGAAACGTCTTCTCAGCAAAGTAAATTACATCCTGTTGTATGTCATTTTTTCTTATCCTTACCCAAAAACATCAGTTTTTTAAGGTATACTCTACTATTATAGAGCAATCTCACACAGCATTTTAGACTATATATATTTTACCTTTTTTATTATTGATTACTTTATTCTTTTACTCTTGTACTTTTATTAAAACCGTAGCTTGTAATGTACTAGTTAAGTATTGGTTCAAAGTGCCAAACTCCTGCCTACAGAAACAGAAATACATGAATCGTCACAACCCTGAGCACAGTTTCCTGCAGGACGGCATCCTCCTGCTGTTCGCTGAGAAACTCCCTCATGTCACAGATGAAAAGACATGAGGAATTTTGGACTGATGTCCAGAGACTCTATTGCAGTGAGTACTGTGTGCTTCGCAAAATATGACCATTGCAGAAGGTTAAGTGTCTTGGGGCCAGATGTCGGACTGCACTGGCTGCAGCTGAGCTTGACTCAGCAAAAACCGGCCGACCTGCAGAGAGACAGCAAACAGACTGAAACCAGACCAAAGGGTTGCCTCCAGACACGGTGGCTGTCAGCGGTGGTCCTGGCTAAACTGATGCATTCAGGTCATGTGTGCGTCATATGGTCAAATTCATTTCAGCGAGCTTGCAATTAGTCCCTCAGCCGCGACTCAAGTTTACCTCCATGCAAGTGATATTGGAGGGGAAATGAACCAGAGAAGGCGAGCATGATGCAACATTGCCCAGCACAAAAAAGGCGAGGATATTCAACACTTTCTTAGTGCGCAACACCTGAAAGCATCGCGCATAAATGTCACATTACGGGAAATCTGTCTGTTCACGGACAAACGGGGCTCAGCAAAACACGCCTAAAATACTACATGATGAAAAAAAACAAAACAAAGACAGAAAAAATATTAAAAGATGCCCCGCGTCACCTCCCAGTCACCTCCTTTGCGGCACTTGCCGGCCAGCTGCATCTTACCCCGCCTGTGAGCTATGTGGCCGTTTTTGCACGGCATCCAGATCTTCCTGAGCGGGTTCTGGGTGAGCTCCCGAGGGGAAGTCTCCAACATGAACTCTTCGTTGTCTAACATTTTGGGTGCTGGATCACTGATGTTACCCTCCTGGTGTTAAACTGAGACGATGGGCTCTAGCCCGGGCAGTCTGATTCAGCAGGCTGCGCGCGGGGGGGGGGGGGGGGGGGGGGGGATGTTACGTATCAGCTGAGGAACAGCAGTTTCTCATTACCGTAACGACGGGAGACTGTGCGCAACAGACAGGGCGGGAGCAAAACAAGGAGTCAGGTACAAGATGTTACTTTGCCTAACCAGCATTCCAGACGTGTTATTTCATGTATGTTACAGTGCTACAACAATCAGACTGCCTGCCAATTTAATTAATCACTAATGTACTAATTCTTTAACAGTGTGAGGGCACGTCTGTCAGTAATGACAAATTTCCTCAAAAGCTAAATAGAAACACAATATTTGACAATATAATATAAACTCAAGATCTACTTACTAGCTTCTCCAGCTCTTAGAAATATAATTAAATTGTCTAATTAGTGCATGGAAATCCAAAGGAGAACACAAGGATACATTTCTACTGTCTTAAACAATCTCACAGAAAGGTAAACATTCAGGAATGGGAGTTTGTTTTTGTTATGTTTTTATTGCGCAGGTTTTTATTGCACAAGTTTTTTTTTTCTTGTTTCGATGCTTTGCTTTTTACTGAACTTCATGTGGTGTAAATGCGACGAATACAACTTCTTGAATCCTTTTCACAAATCTTTCCAGACCTTAAGCAGACATCAACACACTCTTTCTAAGAAAACACCTTTTTAAAAGTTACCGTAATGACGCGGGGAGTGCGCAAAGGCGAGTGGAGGAAAAGCAGATGCAGGAAGAAAAACAGCGTTCAGCTGTTCACATGCAGCACACATGGGCAGTGAATGCAGCTGAGAGCAGGACCAATCAGAGACGGGAAGAGAGGCCCGGCAGCCAATAGGAGAGGCGCGTCGGGGATAAGGAGGGCGTGCTGACTGCTGGGAGCTCAGATAAACAACTTCACCGAAAACTATCCTAACCATAAGTTTTACACGACCTAGTCACGGGCCTCGCAGTCAGGTCACACACTCCAATCTACTTGTGGCAAAAGTCAACAACAACTTCGAAGATACACACTTTAAGATACACACTGCAGGATATCCATCTGAGAAGATGGAAATATTTGGTCAAGGGAGGATTTCAATCAGCTTCTATTACACGTGGAAAGAAGAAAAATGGTTCAAATTTGATGCCATTATTATTATTATTATTGTTATTATTATTATTTTGTTTATTTATTTTAAAGAGAAAGAAAGCCACATGACAAAACAGTTAAATCTGTTTGGGGCTGCAACTACCAATTTGATTCGTTGGTTGATCTATATAATGAATAAAATGTGTCCAGCTGAAAGGATTAGTTCACTTACCCAACTATAGACAGAAAATTCACTGACATTTATTACGGTAATAGATTTTTAAAAAAGCTTCTCAAGTGTGATGTGATTTGCTGCTTTTCTCTGTTTTATGTCATTGTACATTGAATATCTTTGAGGTTTCGGGCTGTTTGCTTGAAGATGTCACCTTGATCTCTGAGAAATGATAATGGGCATACTGGATTTCACTATTTCCCGACATTTTCTGGAAAAAAACACCCACCGATTAGTCGAGAAAATAATCAGCAAATTAATACATCATTAACATTATTGTTAGTTGCCAGTTCCTGCAGCCCAAGATGACGTCTTCAAATTGTTTTGTCTGACCAACAGTACAAAACCGTAATATATTCAGTTTGCAGTGACATGAACACACAGACAAGCAGCAAGAGGCTTGAATCCCCAACTGCTGGATATTTTTGCTAAATAAATGACAATTCATCTATTACTAAAACTGTGATAAATTAATCTGCAGATCAACTAATTTGTTAATTGATTCAGTACAAGAACAATTATTTGTTCTCCAGTGCAGTTTAGCCTTCCAACTCTGGTTCAGTTGCAGCATAAACGCGTATTTTGAATTCATGTCTCTTTACAGCAGTGCTACAACAAATGATGGAAACCCCTGATGGAAAATTCTAACTACAGCGTCCTGTACAGCAGCGTTAACACTCATCAGCAACCATAGATCCAACTGGTTCAAGCTTCATTTAGAAGTCATGATTGAGTCATGTTGAATTTACAACATCCTTACTTACAATAAATCTGGATGGAGCAGTTCTTCACATGCTTGTTCTCAGCCAGATGGAACTGAATGTAGTGTCAAACTTGTGACACCAGGTGGCGTTGTGTGCTCACTCTAAAAGCCACAAATTCAGTGAAGTAGACAAAGATGTATCTTACTAAGGAGGAATTACTCCTGTCAGAGTCTGATGACAGCCATGTTATCAGTTTAGTGTCTGACACATCCAGAAGTCAGAAGGCACTGCTGTCAGCGGTCAGCAGGACTAATCCCATCAGCAGAACACTACACCTCAGAGCCTCGAGCAATAATCCCATGTACACGCGTTTTCTTAACTTCCAGCAGATGCACCTGAGTAGAGTACAGGTGGACGGGATTTTGGTATGGTAAGTTATTCTTCAACCACTTTTTTTCAACTGTTTGGAAAACAGATACAGCTGATAAATGTCACAACCAAACTGCCGCAGAAGCACACATGAAATATTGAAATGTAAACAGACAATAAATATGAAACATAACAGCAATAAGCATCAATAACATTGATATTTATGCTTAACCTTCTATGAGACAGTATCTAAAATAGAAACTATTTAGATGTAAGTTAGAAAATGAAGAGAAAATAAGTGAAAACACAACCAAATTACTAAATTTATAAAAATGCAAATTAAAAACTTAATACAAGTCTTGAAACATTGTAGTTTCAGGATTGATCTCCCCTGCTCTCTATATTCCTCCCATGTCTCCGTTAATATCATATAAATGTTAATTAAGCAGCATTTCTTTTTCAATCAGTCTGTTTACAGGTAGAAAGGCACAGAAGTCAAGCCTGGCACACACAATTTTGTTGTGTGTGTATTTCGCTTTACGAACATACAGCAGCCAGTTAATGATGGTACTTTTACTCACAGCCACTCATCGAGACCTTAACAAGCAGGGCAAAGAAGATGTTTCACAAGTTACATAAGACCTTCAGCCACAATCAAACGCTATCAAAACTATAAAAGTCTACATCCAATGCGGACTGGAGGTTACCAGCAAAATTACACAAACAGTGACCTTGTTTGAATTTTATAAAAAAACTTATATAACCATTGCAAACAGTGCTCAGGTGTGTCATGTTAGGAGTGGCAGCATTTCTCAGCCTCCTGCCACATTAGTTACTGGCCTAAAAACTGCATTGCTGTATCTATTAGGTTCTGTTATGTTGTGCATCTAACAGAGGAGCAAAATAAAACAATGTCTATAATCTAATAGAGATTTAGCCCAGACAGCATCCAGTTGTTTTAGTTTAAAGACTTCAGGACCTTAGAATTGTGGTTCCTGCTGATCCTCCACACTACAAAGGCCAACATTACACCAATGTGTGATTGATATTCGCATGAAGAAGTAGGTATCACCTCTTTTGCTGCTATAACAGCATCCACCCTTAGAAATACATTTGGACCTGACTGCATAGATTTGCCAAACACTGACGTTGGGCCATAAGGCCTGGCTAGGTGTTGGATGGGGTGGAGGTCAGGACTCTGAGCAGGCTCGTCATGCTGCTCCGCATTAAACATATAAGGACCTTGTTTTGGCAACAGTTTGGGGAAAAAGACCTTTCATTTTTCACGATTACAATGTCTCTACACAAAAGATGGAAGCACCCTCTAGTTCAAAATATGCTGTATCATTAAGATTCCCACTAATTAGAATTAACAGACCAGGAAGAGGACAGGGGAGTCCACAAATTTTTGTGTCTGTGCTCTATCCTCTGTTTTAGCTTGTTGTTTATTAGATTTAGCTCAAGGTGACCCCTTAAAATTGTCGGTTTCTTGTAAAACCCAAACATGTTCATTTTACAGTGTGTTCAAGATCAAGAAAATCAGCAAACCCCATCACTGGAGAAGCTGCAAGCAGAGAAATTTTATAATTTTTCCCTGACAAATGGATAAACGATCACCTGATTATCAAATATGCGGCAGTTCATTCTGTGTCAATAACAATAATTAACGGCCTAATATTTTGGCACTAATTTGTACACAGTGTAATCCAGAATTGGTCTCCTAATGTATTACATGCCTCAGTTTCACCTTCACTGTAGAAATGTTGCTACATTTACGAGCGTAAACACAGAAAAATCATACAAACAATCCTGAACTTGAATGCTCCCAGATGCAAAACATCTGCGAGATGAGTGCACTGAGCAGGCATCCAAGTACTGCAAAGGCATTACACATTACACATGTAGGCTACAGCTCCGCCTGAAGCCTATAATGAGATTCTGAGCGAGCTGGTGAACTTTCCCCCAGATAGAGAGCAGACACAGGGAGGGAGGGGGGAGCTGCAGAGGGCGAGGGAGCGAGTCAGTGAACAAGGAGGAAAGGGAGTGATTTATTGAAATTATTCAGAGAAGGGATGAGACGGCGATACAAATAGAAAACAATAAGGATTATTAACAGAAAGGTGTAAATAGAGGGCGAGAGAAGGCACATTTACTGCAGCTGGCTGAGGCTTGGAGATGCACATCCTGTGGAGTGTACAGCCTCCATGGAGTGCATGTAGGGACATAATCTGTGTTGGGTCTGCTGCACCCACTGAGGCATATTTTTATCCGTATGCAGTTATAAGCACATACAGGCTATGTGGGCACTCTTGAGACAAAACTAACTCGATGCTTTCACATGCTTTCTTAGCAACTAATTTACAGTATATCACCATTAACAGCAGGGACAGCTAAA
The DNA here is from genome assembly GCF_017976325.1 of Chelmon rostratus. Lineage (NCBI taxonomy): Eukaryota > Metazoa > Chordata > Actinopteri > Chaetodontiformes > Chaetodontidae > Chelmon > Chelmon rostratus. The sequence continues at coordinate 17,374,826 of NC_055659.1, read as the reverse complement.
TATGCATGACAACTGTCATCCCCATACTGAAAAGCTAAAACACAGCGTAGCTGTTAATGTTTGCTCTTAACATAAATAAAAAGTATGCCACTTTTTAGCATGTTTTTCCTGTTTTTCTGCTTAGCCCCACCTCTCTTTGTGTTGGTGGACAGACAGCCAACAGAGCACATCTCCTACTCACCAACACAGCCTGAGCTCTGTTCATCCCTCGTACGTCTGCCACGACAGCTCGGGCTGCAGACGTCAAGACCACTGCGACCATATTTGTACAAGTGACTCCCTCCCTTAGGATGCAAAGTCTATCAGAGCGTTTGTCCTCTCTGCGTGGCATTTGTCAACACAACAGCACTGTAACACAATGTTAAATAGGCCCTGCAGGCTACATGGCCAACAGAGTTATGCAATAGCCTATTCTTATAATAAGTGAGTCATTGGATTATATAGGCCATAGTATTAGCATCGGTTCAGATGCTTTTATAATGTTTTACAGCATGTCAAGTATTCATCAAGGAAGCTCAAACACAGGAAAAATATAGTAGGGTGCATTTGGCAGCCTGCAAAAGTAAACACACAGAAGTTCGGACTGACATGTTTACAGCAGCATTCAGGTGCCTTTTACAGAAGGCAGCATCTGCTACACCAGGATTTTGAATGCAAATTAACACTGAAATCTCTTCTCCATCTGTCCCGTCTACTGGTACACATGTTGTGAAAAACATTAATGTAGGTGTCTGCAGTAAACATGATACTGACAGTTCATTAGGGCACTCTGTGCATACAAGATCTCTATAGTGACCTAAGAAAAGATCAGAACAAAAGCAGTATAAAAAGCAAGTGTACAATTTCCTTTGAAAGCAAAACTGCTGTGGTATTTTGCCTTGTGGTCTATGCAAAGATGCAAAGTTTTGCTCTCTCCTTCTAGGCACAGTTTGATCAGACAGTATTTCCTCAACATTATCTTTGTCAGCAGTCTCATGTCAATAACTAACTCTAAAATCCCTCAAACACTCCCAACTTAATCAGCTGGGATCGATAAGCTAACACAGATCAGTGAGCAGCCTGACGATGTTGATGATGATGTTTGGAAACCTTTGCACACAGTCAGTGTTTACTTCTGGTCGTCCCTCTCTGAACTGTCAGCCCACCAGCTAGCTTACTGGCTAGCTAACCAGCAGCTGCAGCCTGGCTCAGCAGCAGACAGGAAGATGCTAGCTGCCGAAGCATCCCTGGCATTTGCAAAGTGGCAAACTCTCTCTTTGCAACGCAGAACGTGAAATACCAAGTCTTTCCCACATTTCACGGCTGTGTGCCGCAGTCTGTCCCGCCTCTCCTCGGTAGAAAGCCCTGTCAGCCCTGAAGCGTGCCTACGTGACACAGACTTGTTTACTTCATCCGCTCGCTAGCACAGCTGCTCTGTAGCACTCACACACAATGTCGACTGACTAAGAGTGTCGAAAACCACGAGAACAAGAAAAGTGACAACTCGGCGGGAGTTTGCACCCTACCTGCCCTGTCCCGCGTGTGTCTCGGGCGGCAGGAGCCCCTCATGGTCCCGGTTTAACGCCTGTTCTTCCCAGCGCGGCGAGGAGCGTGCGTCCCTCCAGCAGCACGGGCAGCAATGAATGGAGCGGGGCAGGCAGAGCCGCGCGCTCATTTCCGCGACCATACGCACGCGCGCACACCCACTTGTTATTGTTTAGATGTCCTCGTGCACCTCCACCTCTAACCGCGGCTAGATGTGTTTCAAGACATTCTGTGCACGAACCACAGCCGGTCACACATGCACCAGACAATCCGTGCAACTTCACATAGAGGGTCCCCCAAATCCTCAGGTTCACCTTGTGTCAGCTGGTGTTTGGTCATGCTTGAGTACAGTGTCAGTTCAGATGGATCCTGCATCAACTCACTATCTTGAGACCATGTCTTGTGGGGGGATTGTGTGTGAAATGTGTGAGTGAGATCTGGGGTGTCAAATCAATCAGAGACAAAAAAAAGCAGCATCTCAGAAGTATCACAGCTTTTTTATGAATGCATCATGTATAACACAGATAAAAACTTCTTCAAAGGCACACATCATTGCATGTCGGTGTCCACCCCTGTTTGACCCCCCTCTGCACGTGTGCTCTGCTGGAGCGGCTTCTTTTCTCTGAACACTTCTCTCACTGCAGCCAGGATGAGATCACTTCTTTCTGCAGCTGTTGAGGAGCCCACCTACCACCGCAAAGAAAAGTTAAGCTTGTTCATTCCACACATTTTACATCATCAAATGGATGTTTACTGAACTGTAACAGCATGTCTTCTGGTACTCTTACATGATTGAAACTTGCGCTCTTTCTGATCCTCTCTGGGTCAACTGGAGCGCGAGCTGGTGGAGGGGGAGGAATCCAAGGGGGAATGGGACTGCGGCATAGTGTGTCTTTGATGGAGGGGACCAGCGGCAGAGGCCCTTTCCCCAGAGCGAGGAAGATGGACGCTCCTGCAGCTCTTGGCAATGTTTGAGACACCGGGCCTGTCAAATATGCCAGAGCAGTGGCTTAAAAGATCTGGTTTTACCTTTGAAGCACACGATGCACTTTTTATAAAAACAACAACAGCAACATAAAAGGAGCAGAACAGTTCTCAAGATAAAGTACCTCTGTTCCTCAGCTCTCTCTGCACAACCTTCAGTCCTCCAAACTGGTTGATGATGCAGTCGACAGCTTCAGCAGTGTCTTTGTCTTTCAGGCCTTCCTCGGTGACTTTTGCCTGCATCAACAGCCTCCTCATAGATGGGTCTAAATCCGTTAGCTTCACCAAGAAGATACAGTTAGGAATGTGCTGATTTAACATGTTATTTTTGCACACTCTAATTACAAAATGACAGTATCATAATGTCTTTTTGGTTACAAGCTGTTAGCATTTCCCTGTATAACTTGACTTACTGAACTGGTGGTTGGTGCAACTTTTGTGGCTGTTGCATCCACGGGGGAATGTGGCTCCCCATCCAAATGGTGAAGCGGCTTGATGCTACAGAGAACAGAAACAAAAAGTAAACCATCACTTTAATCCTCTGCTCTCTTCTTGTATGTCTGTAAAGTCGTAACATTTCTGTCACCCTGAATCAGGTGAGCCACTTGTTGAGCTGTCCTCTTTGTCAGCGTTGGCTTTTTTACACACCCTGGTCATCTTTTCTGCAAAACAGAGAATGTACAAAGAGAAGAAACAAGAGACTAATGAAGGAGCTGCTTCCGTGTGATGAGAGCAAATACATGTGTGAAGTATGTTGATACATATGAGCCGTCTGCTTGTTGTTATTCCAACCTTGGTCTCTTTGGACAGCCTCCACTGCACGATGAAATTCCTCTGCCTCGATCTCATTTGCAAAGTTGAGGCCTACCTGGTGGCCCTGTGCAAACGCAGTAAATCCACCTTAAACTACCTGAAAACTGATACCATGATTAGGATGCCACACACACTGATACTGTAAAACAAGGTTGCTTACATCTGCAGGGAAAGTGTGGAAGTACATGCGAGTTGCGGCGTACTTGAATGGGATGTACAGCTCCTGCTCCCACAGTAACTTTGCTCGCTGTGTTCACGGAAAGATGAGGGAAGGAAGAAAGGAAAGGAAGAAAGGAAAGGCGTTTACAGTATCAGATTAGGAACGGTGCAGACACACCCATCAAGATAACTCTCCCTATTGTTACTAAAGGAAACTACAAATTAAAGGAAATGCTACAAGCCATCCCACGTGTGCAACTGTGCACGAACACACATAATGAAATTAAAATGTTACTTTATTAAAGGAAGTGGCGTGTTAGTAAATGTGAGTAGGTGGAGTAACTGCAGTTCCTCTTACCTTCACACAGTACAGACGCAGGAAGTAGGAGCGAAGGGACTCATCCTCAAAGAGACACACTGCACCACAACCCAAACAGCTCCAGCCTGGACTCTCAGCCTGCGTCTCTGTGGCCACCAGCACCTGCGCTACTGAAGTTTTGATCAACTGAAATACACCAGTAGTCATGCAAATATGAATAAAATACATTTATTCAAACTTCTAAAAAAGTTGTAGCTGTATAAAAGCTGTATAAAGCTGTATAAAACCTGACCCGACATAAACTCGACTGAAAACAATACAGAGACAGTATATTTAATGTTTGACCTCATCGGATTCATTGACTTTTGTAAATATCTGCTCATTCTGAATTTGACGCAGCAACACGTTTCAAACATGTTGGGACAGGAGCAACAAAAGACTCCAAAAACACCTGTTTGGATCATTCCACAGGTAAACAGGTTGATTGGTAACAGGTGATAGTATCATGATTGGGTTTGAAAGGAGCATCCTGGAAAGGCTCAGTCGCTCACAAGCGAGGATGGAGCGAGGTTCAACACTTTGTGAACACATGATCGTATTAAGGATGTTACTACATGAACTCAGGAACACTTTGTTAAACTGTTGTCAGTAAACAGTTTGTTTGAAGGTGATCAGTCCGCTGATTTTTTTTAATATAACCTTTTGGGTTGTATTAGTCCCAGATGATTAAATGAAGCACACACATGTGAAGGAAATTGATTCCCCACCATTTGTTTCTATAAGAATGAAAATGCAGGTTGAGTAATACTGTGATTGAGAAAAAAACATTAAATTTGAAATATTATTACTAAAGCAGAAGAAAGTAGTCTGCTGTGTTGAGCTGTTTAAAGGGACGACTTTCAAGTCCCAAAAGACTTTCAGGTTGATTGGCTTCACTTGGTGCCATTTTTGCCACTGTTAGTCTATTTTCCTTTTCTTCTTCTGTGACTCAGAGTGACATTGTGGTTCAGCTTCAGAGCATTACATAGCAGAGAGGCTGCTCCACAGAGAGACCCTGACCTCTTTTTGGAGGCTGATGATGCTGGGAAATGATCCATTTAACTTCTTTTATATCTTGTGTGAGCTTCAGGAGATCAAACCTCTTTATTACATCCTGCCCTGACATAATCTAGGTTTAGCGCTACTCATTCCATCGCCATGGTTTCAGTAACCGCAGGCAAATCATCATCATCCATGGTACAAAAAGCATGTGGGGAAGCAGGATTCAGGTCTCATCTTTTCTCTCTTAATGATTTACTTTCTATAGTCTGAAGTCCTCATCTGCATTGCTTTTCATATTATAAAAATAAATGTCTTACTCTTAATTTAGATGCTTTTGCCATCTCTTTTACATTTCCTCCTCTCTTCTTTATTTTTTACATTCATCACTTATTTTTTCATTATTCTCTTTTCAAGTGCTTTAAAGAGAGTCACATGAAAAAGCTTATCATTGTAATTTTTACATCCTGCAGCACCTGCTCTGGCAGCATGGCGAGGTCATGCCAGGCAATGCAAACAGCAGACACTAACAGTAAACTAAACAGTCCTCACAGAAAGCCCATTCATCCAGCAGGCCTCAGCTGAGAGATGTTACTGATAACATGGAAACAGCTCCCAGAAATAAAGGAATCAAAGTCACAGCGTTAGAGTACGGGAGGTATTTTTTCAGAGAGACAGGCATCAGATTAAAGACAAGATTGTCGAGAAAACAAAATTTGATATCATCCATGTGTTCAATGTAAGATGAGATATTACTTTAAAAAATATTTTTGTTTATGATTCACTTCCATTAGTTACATTAATTAATAAACACAAAATGTTAATGTATGGCAGTAACAGTGTACCAGTCTCTTATGCCTATTTAATTTGGCTGTTGTCCTGGTTCAAAAGTTTATGCATACAGAAAAGCCTGAGGTAAATTATCGTTAAGCTGTATGTTACGGATACTGAACTGACCTTACAGTGAGGTTCGAGCAAAGTGAAGAGGACACCTTTCTCTCGGACAGTCAGGAGATCGCTCATTACAAGACACCCAGGAATCAGACTTGACGCCATCACAAGACTCTTCTTCTTCTTCATCTTCTGCTCGCCACTGCTGTCATGACCTCAGCTTCTGTTCAGTCTAATCCACCGAACCCAGGGGACACAGTCAGTCCTGAACCTAACTGGAACTGGTCTGAATGACAATATTTCCAGTGCAACTGGTAACCATGCAAATTTATTTGACTTGGTGTATGCTGTGTGTGCACTGTGACTTTCCTTCACTAACTAAACAACAGTTAATGGCAAAAGAGAGCAAGAATACATTAGTTAATCAATCAAAATTTGTTGAAGGTACAGCGTGTCATCTTTTAAGGTGCATGTGAGACCACTTAGCTTCTCGAATCGAACTGTGAATAAATTAGCTGTGAAGTTAAAATTACACATACTCTCACTGTTTGGTTCAAGTATGCAACTCTTAAAGATGAACAGACATAATCTGCAATCAGTGGTGTAGAGTAACTACGTAGGCACATTTACAACCCCGACAACCTGAAACGCTGGGATGCTGTTTAAAACGTACACAAAAGCAGAATGTAACCATTTACAAAGAAACAATGGTTATATGAAGTGTTCCAGTTTCTCCTTTATACAATCATGTGTTCACAAAGATACTATCACCTATCACAGATGAACCTGTTAACCTGTGGAACGTTCCAAACAGGTGTTTTTGCATCAAATTCAGAATAAGCACATATTTACAAAAATCAATGAGGTTGATGAGGTAAAATATTACATTTATCGTCTTTAATTTTTGTTTATATTAAAGTACTTTTGCTCAAGTAAAATTGTAACTGCAGGGCTTTCATTTGTAATAGAGTGCCTAGACGCTGCAGTATTTATTCCGCCTCTGGCTATACCTGCTATTATGATCCTGTCCACATTAAAAATTAACAGAGGGTGTTGGGTTTGCAGGTTGAACACCATAAGTCCTGCTCACTGAAGCCTTTGTTTCCATTTTCCTCTGTTTGCTCATTATTGTACTGAAAAAGTGGGCATTTATCTTGGAGCCAAGAACTGAAAGAGTTACCGCTGGACAGCAGGGAGCTTTAATGGCTTGGCAGCGGCTCTCAGAGGAAGAAATTTCAAGTGTGCGGAAATGTCTGGATAAGGTTGATAGATCACACTGTGCTAGAGCATGCTAACAGCTCCAGCTCTCATAGTTTAAATGTCCTTTGATTGTACATGTTACAATACCCACATAATTAACCATTATAAAAGCCCTCTTTAGGACTTATTGGTTGGATGTAATCTTGCCTAATAAATATCTTTTATGACTTCCACATGCAGTCTTTCTTTGTTACAGCAACAAGAACTAATTTCTCATGTTTTATATTTTTCATCAGACACCAACAACAGTCGCCAAACAGGCTTTATGATTCTCTCAGTAAAATGATGCTGCCTGTACAAAAGTGACATCAAATAGTTGTAAAACATAAAAAAACACAGTTTTATTTCACATGTTAGACTAGTAACAGTCAAAATAAATGACATTTATTTGAGTGCAGTGATACAAAGAAGGATACAAAGTGAATAAAGTACAATAAGTGACATGTAGGTTGGAAAATATTGCTCACTCTGCTTCCCTTTCATACTGCTACTCTACTTTTCTCAAGTAATCATTTTTCCATGCTCATCAGAAAATGTGACCTCTCTGTGACTATGACAAACCACTCCTCCATCTCCTCCGTCACCATCTCCTCACGTGTCGGCCCCTCCAGGCACGGGCCTCTTCCGCCTCTTATTGAGCAGAGGGTTGTTGGACATGTCCAGGTCTTTGATCTTCACCTGGTCGTAGTCAACACGCATGGTGGCAAGGGCGCTGGTCATTTCCTCCTGTCGGAAGACGCAGACATGTTTTTGTGCTGTAAGTCTGGTGCTTCACTGCCACCACCTGGTCATATTCTGAAAAGAGACAGAACAAGACCAAGTCCCACCTTCACGTCGTCCCACAGCTCCTTTTCCTCTGTCAAAACACGAGAGGTGTGGAGGGGTGTTGGGGGGACCACCATGGACTGCTGCAGTAAAAAATAAATCATATAAATAACAGGGGGGATGATACACTGGTCTACAGGCACACTGCTTAGAAAGTGATAACTTACACTAATCCAGGGATGGTTCACAAATTGCCCGATGGTCATCCTCTCATTGGGCTCTGTCTTCAGTAACTGAATGATGAGCTGTTTGGCTACAGAGGACAGAAAATAATACACAGAGAAACAACAAACATATAACCCAAAAAGTCTTAAGTGCAATACGGACCTTCAAACTGCAGATGTTGTGCAGGTTGTGACTGGGTTGGTGCTGCATGCTGCATTTAAACCTGCATTAATCTGTTTTTGTTTTTTGTTTTTTTTGCCACTTATAGTATAGTATAGTATAGTATAGGCATATAGTTCTCAATCAGGTAGTGTACTGGTGATTTAAAGAGAGCGATCAGACTAAACTAGAACATTAAAGATGAGGACAAGAGAACCAAAGCAATGAGCTGAAAGCTACTAAGATGCTCTGTGACACTGCAGTGGGGTGATAATTCTCTGTATGTTCGTCACAACGACCGACACAGTTCACATAACACATTCATTTGCTCCATTGTTAATATAAACCTATTGACTAAAGCAGCTTTAATTGTGAATATTATTCATTGTATTTATTCGTGACCCCTCTTGATTTTTTAAAATCTCTTCCTTGTTATTTCTGAATTTCATGGCCACAGCCTGACCTTCCTCAGAAACATCAGCCCACTCAGGGTTTGGGAACTCATACTGGCCCATCCTGATCCTCTGCTTCATGCCTGGAGAGATGGCCTGACCTGTGTTTGAGTAGAACGGAGGAAACCCACACAGACTAGACACACGAGAGAAGAAAAGAGAAGAGGAGACTATTTTACTTTGCTATCTTCTTTAACCACAACACAGGCGTGAACATTAACACGCAGCATGGCAGAATATCTATAAACATTTCATTAAGTTGAATCATTTGCGGACGCACATGATACTCACAGAATGTACATGATTACGCCCAGAGACCACATGTCACATGACTTGTCATATTTCTCTGGCCCAAGCACCTCTGGGGCTGAATGGACAAACAGATACAGAAAAAAAGACGACACGTCACAATGATGTGGAGACTGTGGAGACAGACGCACATGGACAACATGAGAGTAAATGACAGCAACCACGTCCACAAACTACGCCTGTACTAGCACATTTATAGTAGTGATACGAACGCAGCGTGCACCTGCTGATTTCACTACAACGCCTACTACCGTTATGATAGAAAACACTCACCAACGTAATATGGAGTGTAGCAGGGAGTTTGCAGGGAGTTATGCAGCGTCGTCTCCTTAGCGAAGCCAAAGTCAGTCAGTTTGAGTGTAGCGTTACTCTCCCTGGTGGTGTAGAGCAGGTTTTCAGGCTGTCGTGTGGAGGACAATGAGAGATTTAAGACAGTGTGTTTAGTTAGAAATTCTTTCTTATATTCTCTGTGCAGAATTACTTTGACAGCAGCAGTACCTTCAAATCCCTATGAGCAATGTCCATGAGGTGGAGATACTGTATGGCCGTGCCGATGTCATGCATGATCTCTGACGCCTCTGATGGACAGATGTGACACAGGTGTAACATGAGCAGGCCACAATGCAGAAACCCATGAATTGAACTGGTTAAATGTGAACTCTGACCCACCTCTCTCCGTAAAGGCCTGGTCCCCTCTGGCCTGGATGCGACTGAACAGCTCCCCTCCCTCCATGCTGAGACAACATTAACAAAGAGATCAGAACTGGGGCAGCGAGGGGACTCTTGGCAAACAACCGCAGTTCTCCACTGCAATCATGGTTTGACAACAAAGCAAGTCATTGTGCCTCACAATTTACTGTTCAGATGAGTCCAGTCTTCTGAGCCACGGCAGACTCAGATGACTGCTGTAAGGACGCATTTAAAGGGAAAATCAGAATCTACAGCAAGCTGTTGTAGTTTTACAGTATAAAGTGAATACAAACACACGAGACACAAGTTCTAGTACTACCAGGTGACACTTGGTTCCACGGGCTAAAGGTTTGTTTATGCTCAAGACATCACAGATGAGCTTTATTTCCAAGGTGAGCGAATCGACAAGTGTGTACATATTCCGACAAATATGGCCTCTGTCAAAGCCATGTCAGCTCTTAGCATTAAGGTATGTTCTGTGTGTTTGAGGCGTGAACGCAGCACAGCCAAACACAGTGGCTTCACAGTGGCATCCAGTCATTCAAGCCACATTAACATGTGGTCAGTGATTCAGATGAATCCTGTCAAGTCTATTCTGCGGTTAACAAAGAGGAAAACAGCGCTCCCAAACAGTCTGTATCAGGTTACCATCCTGCCCATGTGTTGCTCTGCACTGTGATGTCTCACTTTCATTTTGAGTCTGAGTTTCATTATTTGCTAGACAAAATAACAATGGAAACTACTGTATACAGACAGGATAAAAAGCCCAAAATGGGCGTATTTCTTAGTGCTACCCAGAGAACAAAGTATCAAAGTCATATCTTCATTGTGTAAGAAAGAAAAGGATCTAGGCTAATTCCTAATTCATTTAGGACCCTGGTATATTATTTAAAATCATGAGCTGTGGTGTGAAAGAAGCCAGCATTCAAACTAAAGCAGAAACAAAAAGGATAGGAGAGCACAGGTGTGTCTTTCTTTTCTGTTCAGCAGTGTTGTTGTTTTCCCTGAAGTCCAAAATCAAACGCAAGACAGGTGTGGGCTGAATTTAAGCTCAGCTGGATCTTGATACCACACAGATGTTTCTAGATACTGTGGTTCTGAGCTGGGCAGCATAGGAGCTGCTCCATGTGGCAACTTCCGGATGTGCAGCTTCAGCTTAAAGAGAGACTTTTCAAATTCATCAATGAACACAAAGCTGCGCTACATTATAGACAAAACACAAATCTGGTTAAGCATTGATTTTCCCTTAAAGGCCTGAAAAAGGCAAGACAGAATATACTGACCACTCCATTATGATGAGGAGACATTTCTTCCCCTGGTGCATGTTTTCATACAGGCTGAGTATTCGGACGATGTGAGGACCTCCAGAGACTCTGCAGTGCAGCTCAACCTCCCGTCTGGCTTTAGGAGTATCGTACAGGATCTGCTCCACAGCACAAAAACACGCATCAATGAAATGCTTCTGTTTCGTGTTCATATAAAGGAACGGTCTCACATCTGCATCTCCGGTTGCAGATCACAGCCTCCGAGGCTGATAAGCTTGATTGATTGTATTAAATATTTGTCTGACATCCGTAGTCTGAATAGTTTCAAATCAATAAACACACACAGAGACAAAAACATATGTCCTATTGTGCAGAACCTCACTGTATGAATGGGCACTATTAAAGCCATTAATCTGCAGCATTAATCATTTCCAGTGGGAACATTAGGAGTGAACACTTTAAGACAGCATTTAGCAGCATGCCCTGTCTTTAAAGACACAGTGCTGCAGCTGTGCTATCACAGACAGGGGAGGAGGATATTTTCCTAGACATGCAGACCCAGCCCAGGCCCTTGTGGACACTGTGGAATAAAGGCTCAGATATGAATGTTTAGAAAGGTGTGACTTTGCTGCAGAGCCTCTATGCACAAATCACTGCATTACTCACAGAACACAAGACTACATACACAGCGTGAGCCAGCTCTTCAGATTTCATCATAGCTTTTCGGTTGTGGCTCACCACCAGAGATATTCTAAAGAAAACATGTGGAGGCACTCGTGGGGCTGCACTTCCTACTTGCTGTAAACCTACAGCTGTTTATTGACTAACCAGCTCTGCCACATTTCCAAAGATGTCCTAAAAACCACTGCAAGCATTTAATGAGTCAATTACTTAATGTTGAGTAGATGAGTAAAAAATGCAGGTTTTCACTTTTGTTAAATGTCAGAGGCTCAGATGGTGTAAAGTATTAACAGAGCAGATCATTGTGCACACAACAATTGTGGAAACTGTTTCAGCATCCCAGACAGCACATCACTGTCTGACAGACACATGCACTGTCTGGGTGGCTCTGTAACTGAATTCACTTTCAGATTACTGCTTCATGCATACATGGTTGAGTTAATATTTCATCTGCGTCACATAAAAGCCCCCTGACACCACAAAGTGTCACAAAAATCACAATTCTGCACAGATTTTCAGTTTAAGACACCAGTAAAGGCTGGAGATGACAGGAGACATGAATAATTGATGGGAGCTGTTTTTTTTTTTTTCCAGGGACAGCAGCCACCAGAGTACTGTTCAGATCACACAGGATAAAGAAGCAGGCAAACACACACCTTCAGAGCACATTTCTCTCCTGTTTTCTTGCAATAACATTCCAGCACTTTGCCATTGATCCCCAGGCCGAGAACCTGAGCTGTGATCTTATAGTCATCTGTCACTGAGTTTCTCCTGAACTCCAGTTTAGAGTAAGCAGGTGGTTGGAGGTCAGAGAGGCCGCTGCCCAAGCTGCTCTCCAGGCTGTTGGAGTCACTGTGGCGCGCTGTCCCGAGCTGCGCACTGACTGTATTTACCGACCGCTCCTCCTGGTTGTGATGCATTTTTTCCCTCACTGATGCAGAGCAAATCACATCAGTCTCTGCCACAGAAAATTTCCGGTGTCATCCTACTTCATCCGCGTACGTCCAGAGGACTTTCAGAACATCTCGACCATATTTGACCACTGTAGGAGCAAAAATTTGGTTTGCAATCTGTGAACCCTCCTTGGAGTACAGAAAAGGGCGGAGGTCTGAAATCGCACCGTTATGTTGGCATAAAAAACTTCAAAAGAGTTCAGCTGATCTCTGGGCGGATGCGTAGAGATGGTAAACACGCGAAATGGGAGGAAAGAAAATGCTTAAAGAATCTGGTACCCCAGGCCGGACCTCATCGCGGCTCTCTGTCTCCTCTTCCTGCAGGGTACAGCAACCTCTCCAATTCCCTTACGTCAGCGCGGAGCGGCTCAAATTCAGTTTCTTAAAGGAACAACCACGCGTAAAGACGCACGGCAGGGTACCAGTGGAGAGAGCAAAAGACCAAAAGCCATGACCAGAAATGGATGTGATATGCTGAGAGGGGCGTATGGATGAAAAGTGGACCCCCGAGAAGAACATAATTGTGTCCTTGTCATGCAGTCTGTGTGGATTCTCTCCAGCTATGGGACAGGCGTATCCTCACCACACCACATCCTCATCCTTACAGCACTATACTGTATCAATGCAAGCTGTGCACAATATGTAGAATGTCAATAAAGCCATTAATTTAACGATCAAGATGGCGTTAAGAGGGTGGGGGTGAGGGAGGTCTTCAAAGTACGTCAGGACGCAGAAAGGGCGCCGAGAAATCACTCAAATCTGACATTTTTTGTCTTGTATGGTCGGCTGAGCTCTGCTCTTTCCCGTCATGACTACTGATATATTCGCAGTAATGCATCATTTCTATTTCTTGTGTTTAAATGAAGCATTTTATATATTTGGACTATGCATGGCCTCTCTTGTTCGAGCCAGCTTGTGACAACAGACATCCATTATTTTTGTGACTGATTCAGTAATCTAAAATGTCTGTGGTTACCTGGCAAAGTGGCTTTGGAGTCACAAGAACTGCATTTTCTTCTCCTTTATTCACAATATAAAATCAGAACTAAGTTTCTCCATTGACATTTTGATTGACATCATTGGACAAACTATTATTGACAAATGACTCATGTGGGCTTTATTATTTATACAGACTTGTAATTTAATTTTCAGCACAAAAAAGAATATAGTCTTGCAGATTAAATTAGTAAAACAGCCAAGCACAGTACTGAAGCCTACTTTGCTTTCTGTGTATTCATGGCAAATAACTTATGTAACAACGTTGCCACTGATTTATTAACTAGTTCTGACAAAATGTTTTGCAGGTTTTCTTTGTGAAGAAATCTGCTGTGTAACCAGAGTCACAAAACTGCGATTACAGCTGCAGTTTCCTTTGCTGTGTGGCTGTGACTAGCTGGCTGTTAACCTATGCTAAAGTGTTAACTAGCCCTGCAGGGCACGGTCCAGCACGCACTCGTCCTGCACGGGAAAGGGCATGGTGACGCGCAGCTGCCTGTTCTCTTCCATGGTGCGTTGGATGGTTTCATAGGCATTGGAGTTTCCAGACCAGCAGCGACGAGCCACCTGTGGCGCACACAGACAGATTAGAGCCAGCCAGCAATCATCTGCAGTCTGAGCACATTGTAGTTGGACTGAAAGCTATGACGCTGCTCGTCTCTCTGCACTCTCACCCCGTTGGAGACGTCCCAGTTCAGCATCAGACTGGCACGCTTTGCTGCCTCCTCTGAGCCGTCCAACATCAAACCAAACCCACCATTCATCACCTCGCCCCTGTGGGTGAGATAACAGATAAGGTAATAAACACACCAGCTTTGTGGCAGATAAGCACTGATCGAATAAACAGCTTTGAATCACAACAATCATTCACACAGATCGCTGTTTACTAGGTGACCAGCCAGCCTTACCAGCCAACACCGCCACCGTTGTGCAGGGCTACCCATGTAGCGCCCCTGAACGCATCACCAACAAAGTTCTGGACTGCCATGTCTGGAAGGAGGAGACATTGTGAGCTGTCACTTTGACTCTTTGAAGTTATTCCTGCAGTGTTGCTGGTTTAAATGAATGAAGAGAGTACAGGGAAGCTGGGAGAAGGAGGCTGTATGAAACTAAGGTTATGAGTTTGTGGACAAAGCAACAAACCTCACGACTCCTTTTTTATTCTTACGCCAGTGGTCACTCTAGACTGTAGAGCTGCTCCCTTAATTTTGATAACCTGTCACACACTTTCAAGTCAATTTACATCGTGTCAGAGTCCACCGAAGAAAGCATGAAACTGACATGAGTTTTAAGACTCAAGACTTGCTTGAGGTCATGAAATACTCTCAATTAGCCGGTTTTCTCTTATATTTGTTAATTTATTGTAAAATAGACAAATTGTTGTATAAAACTGCAGATAATAAAGGTGGTAGTTGTGTGCAGCTGTCGTGAACATACCTGCACAGAAGGCAGATCCGTCATACACGTTCGAGGTTTCTCTGAAGGGGCTGTCGGTGCCACTAACGTCATGATGGTCTCTGCTAATAACCACAGGAGCCTGAACAAAAGAAATAACAAAAGACACTGCAGAGACTCCGTTGCAAACTTGATATGACGCAGACCTCCTCAGCAGACAATTCATCCTCTTACTGAAACTCTTCCGTCAGCGATAGCCTGGTTAATAGCCAAAGCGATGCAGACCCTTCCTCTCTGGTCAGAGTAGAGGATTCTGGCCTGGGATCCCACTACCTAAACAGACAGAAAACGCAGAAGAAATCAGCTCATTGCAGCAACGTGTCTCTTCACTATGATCACTGAAGGATCGAAAGCACGTGTCGGTTGCACAGAAACTTACTGACCATTTTGTGCTTCCCAGCCTCTCTGATCCAGCGGATGTTGTCATTGTACTGCTGTCTGACGCGATCAGTCACAGTGGCGCTAATGTCCTCCAGGACAGACGCAGCTATGTCGTCCGTCACGGCAAGATCGTGAGGGTCGCCGGATGTGCACACCCAGCGAAATGGGCCGAAGCCCAGAGAGAAAATGTCGCTGTGGCAAAGCAGAAGGAGGGAGATCACAAACAAGTTACTGCAAGAAGAAAAGATCTGATCACAGTTTTTTGGTCTGTCTTTTTTCAAGAGTAACGATTTTCTACCACAGGATCAATGCAAGATTGAATAAATAAGAAAATATCTTACCCCATGATGTGCTGGACATAAGAGGGGTAACGGAATTCAGTTGCTCCTCCACCAACCTTTTCTACCTCGGCTCCTATAAAAACAAGTAACTTAAGCCTCTCTATTGGTCTGCCGTGGTCTAAATGATACTGATGATGTATTCTGAGTGCGTGAGTGTTTAATTACAGACCAGCTCTCTGGGCCTCCAGGAGAAACGCGTTGCCATAGTCCCAGAAGAACATACCAGCATCAGACAGCTTGTTGATGGCCTTAATGTGTCTTCTGAGGCTGTGATTGTGTGTAAAGTAGGTGTTGTTTCAGCTTCATAGACCCACATATTGCAGATGATATACTTCCATGAGTCCATCAGTGCGTGTGTTTTACCTTTCTTGGACCATGGTTCGGAAACGATTAGGATCAGTCGACATGAGCTGATTCCCCTGGCGGAAGCTGAGCTGGACTGGGTAGTAGCCCCCGTTATATGGGTTGTGAAGGGAGGTCTGGTCTGAGCCTAAATCCACCAGGAGCTCCCCCGTCCTCTCATACTCCAGCAGCAGCCTCTCCCTGGTTAGGAAGTTAGAGAAGGAGGACGAAGGTTTCAGGAGTACGTAACAAAAGGTTTCACTGTGGCACCGGGCCTGTGTGTCGGTAACACCTTTCACTTCTCACTCACCACAAGTCTACGATATTGCCGTGATAACCCAGACTGAGGGGAGTCTTCGAGCTCTTGGCCTCTCTGAAAGATACAAAATGATAAGAATTACAGTATTTTACAGCAGATGTGTTCTGTAGTCATATTGGCTGTTTTGTGGGATTAGGGGCCCTTTTTTGAAAATCTGAAGTACTTTTACTATACCTGAGTATTTCCATCTCATATGACTTTATACTTCAACTCACAGCGAAATATTACACTTGTTATTCCAGATTCATTTGACAGCTATAGTCACTAATTTCAAATAAAAAACATACAAACAAACTGGATGATGAGCTTGTAAAGTATGATATAGTGGTATAGACCGAACTTCCTAGCAGTATATAAAGTGATTAAAATCAGCTCCACCTTGAATAACGGCAACAACTAAGAACAAGGGAATAGTTTGTCATATTGGGAAATAGGATTATTCACTTTCTTTTCCAGAGTTGACAATTGATGCCACTCTCATGTCTGTATTGCAGATATGAAGCTGCAGCCAGCAGGCGGTTAGCTTAGCTTAGCATAAAGACTCGAAACAAGGGGAAACATTAAGGCTGGCTTTGTTGGAATAAAACTGAAACATGGTGTTGTTACACTTAATGGTGCACACACACACACACAAAAATAGTTTTTCACATCAAAACTGTAACGACCATCAAAAACAGTTAAATGGCAGAAAAACACACTATTTTTTAAATGATGACTTTGACACTCATAATGACTTTTTCTCTGTTACCTGATGCATTTAATGCAGTGATCCAAGCTGCTGGTGACCTCCATCAGCCAGCCCTGCTCGTGTCTCTTTCTGAGAGGAGCCTCATCCACCTACACAGAAATCAAATTCACACACCGACAAACAGCATTTCCTTCTTTCTTGCTCGGTCAGCAGTGAGTATTAACAGGAAATGATGGGATACCAGCTGACCTCTGCGATCACGCCAACACAGCCGGCAATGACGGCAGCTTTCGCCTGAGCTCCACTCATGCCCCCCAGGCCAGAGGTCACAAAGACGCGGCCGCTCAAGTCCCCAGAGCCCAGGTACCTCCGGCCGGCATTCAGCACAGTGAGCTACACAGAAAAACATGAGGACACTCAGAAAAAACAGCAGCTGCAACATACAGGTAATGTGTTCCCTAAATGCTGGGACCATGTGACCTGTTAACACAAAGACACATCTACTTGTGACCCTCTTCACAAGTTGTGTATGTTCATGACCTGTGAGGAGTTCAACCAATGAGCGATTTTCCCTCCTCAGATTGTTTAATTTAAATAACATTTAGAGGTCTAAAGAAGTGAAACTGCCAGTACTCCCTACAAAAAAACAAAAAACAAAAAGCAAACAGTAGAGAAAAGTTTTAAAAACAATTCTAACTTTGTGCAGAAGAACTTGTTATTTTCTTGTGCCTGACACGGGAATCACCTCCTGACGCTACTCTTAGGGAGGTCCTGGCCCTTAGGCTGGGAAACACTGACTAAAAGTAATTCATATTTTGTATGAGGAGTTACTGGAGTTGTGTGTGCACATCTTTTTAAAAACATTTCACAAACCATAGTGCCATGAACAATCCCTTGAGGTCCAATGTAGCAGTAGCTGCCTGCTGTCATCTGACCATACCTGAAAACAGACAAACAAAAGAAGTCTTTACATCGAGATATCTGCACCCACATCGGAGGCTTAATGTACAATCACTTTCTTTCTATTTGAAAAAATAATGGAGAAACCAAACAACACCATGAACAGCACCTTCAAAGACTTACATTGACACACCGAGGGCAAACATCTTCTCATACTGATTTCTAGAGGAGTAATTTGAAATAACCTGAGAGATTTAAAAAAGAAAAAAAAAAAAAGAAAAAAGAGGGAGTGTGTCAGTACGTGGGAGATGCACGCGGGCTGAAAGTTTCATCTTATTAAATCAGACATGTGCTGGGCAGTCACCATGCCGTTGGTGATGATGGCGCGAGGTGAGGAAGGCAGGCTGGGGAACAGGCCCATGGGATGGCCGCTGTACATGACCAGAGTTTGTTCCTCTGTCATCTCACTCAGGTAATGCATCACCAGGCGAAACTGCACCCACACACACACACACATCATCAATACTCATCTGTTCAGACGCATCGTTACCAAGCCAACTGGTTGAACACAGGCTCACTCAGGTCTTACCTGGGCCCAGTTACTAAACACCTGCCCGTTCCCTCCGTAGGTGACGAGCTCCTGGGGGAACTGAAGGATGAAGAGAAGTGAAGCTGTCATCCAGACATAAAAAACCAACAGAAGACCTCAGAGATTGAGCGAGCTAAGTTAATACAAGCCGTGCTCACCTGAGCAACAGCCGGGTCCAGGTTGTTCATGATCATCAGCATTATGGAGGCTGCTTGACGCGTGCGGCACGGGTACTGATCGATGGGGTGAGCCCTGAAGAAACAGAGAGAAACTCACATCACTGCTGTGGTGGAACAAAGAAACTAGACAAAGCCATCTTAAAGTGAGACTTTTGACACATCTGTTTTGCAGATGACAGTTGGAATTTCTCTTTATTTCTGGTGAGGTACGGTGTGTTTACTTGCAGTTTTACCCTGTGGTACAACCACTGAAATGTTTATCTCAACTCATGAAGTCAGCAGAAGTCGAGCCGTGAGCTGGTTATACGCGAATCTCTATCTAAAGTTTGCAAACATTATCTAACATCAGTCATCGTCAGCTACTGGTCTTACCAGACCAGCAAGGCTGCAGCAGCTAAACGCCTTAACGTGTTGAATAAAGTTATCAATTCAACTTTTTATTGTAACAGTAAGATTGTGTTATTTCATGCAGAAGGCTTGGTGTGCATGTTGTGCAGCAGGGACTGTCATTAAAGCCCTACTGCTGGTCGATAATGCATTCAGACACATCAGCATCTGTTCTGTTGTTTTTATCTGTTATTACTTAGACAGATTGCATTATCAGTGAACAGAATTACAGAAGTCATCTTTCATTTACTGTCACTGTCATCTCTTGATAACAACACTCTACCTTAGCATACATTTTACAACTAATGACAACATTTGAAGGATTATTGTTAAAATATTTATATTAATTCTTAATTAACTCAAAAAATATATATATCACATTAATCAGATTCATTTTACTATCAAATACAAATATGCATATGGCCTAAAAAAACAGTTGGGCTCCCACCGTCAGCCTCACCTCATGCGTAGTGTGGGGCAGAAGCGGTACATGTAGATGTGCCCGTACTGCCGCAGCTCTTGAGCAAATTCGGGCGCGAGCGTCGCGTGGTGGGAGGGGGGGAAATAACGCAGCGCGTTTCTCAGCGCCAACTAGAGGGAAGAGGCATATAACAGCAGGTCAGTGAACACACACAGTACAGTTTCTGTGACGTCAGATGCACGAGTAGATCTTTCAGCTTCCTGAGCCCTCCTTACATAAGAGGTAGAGACCTCACCATGTCTCTTTTAATTATTGACTGAAGCCTTTGCTCTAACTTTGGAAAATCAGTTGAGGACCTTAGAGAATAATCAATTTTTTAGGGCGGCCCATGAGCCTACAATGGTGATGCAATAAGTCAGAGTACACAGCTTGGTATGATGGCTGTTCTTCCACTGACACATTTATAGTAAAGCTATTGTCTGACCTGACTGTGAGCTGCACTCTTCCTTAGCTCAGTCTCACACTGCTTCATGATAACTTTGACAAGCATCCCGCTTTCTCTTTCTAAGAGTTGTTTGTTTTGATGGCAGCCAAGCGGGTCCATGTGCAGTGCTTTTCATACTATTAGACATATAATTTCACAGAAGGTATTCTGACTTGCTATAGTGGAAAAGCACACCTCATCTAAGTGTTGAGGTGTGTACAAAATTGAAAGCAGTCATTATTAATATTGTCATTACACCCGTATTTAAGAGGTCCAAATGTCCATTGTGAGGTCTGCTGTGTGCCTAAAATACACTGCTACACTTGTACACTCAGGCGTATCATAACATTTACCTGTATTCAACGAATTGAGTGCCAAAGGTGAAAAAATGTGAAGGCACAGAAATTGTTCACTTACCCGCTCCTCCTCTGCTGTAAGGTCAGGGGTCCGTATAGGTGCATGTGGCACATTGGGGTCTCTTCCGCGGTTGGGGGGCAAAGGGTCCAGGGGTAAACCGCTGCATATCTCCTTTAAAGACGACATCCTGTTGAATATTTTCTGACACACTTGAGCTGAGACCTGGAGTCGGGGCTGTCGCTGACGGCAGCTCTGTTAGCCTCACAGCCAGCAGTCCTCTATGGAGAGAAAGACTGCGTTCTGTGTAAGGTTGGAGGGCGATCGCTCTTCATCTTATTGTCTCATTGGCTTTTTGGCTGTCTTTGCCCTTCACAATCCACCAATGGTACGGCGCGGATAGAAAAGGGTGTTTGGTAATTATTGATCACTGAGGGAGTTTCAAGTGGCACATGCTTCAGTGGACAAACACTGCCACAGACCTCTGACCCCAGAACCTTTGGACAGGTCAACAGCTATTATGTAGATTCATGTTAGTTACCTTCTCAGCTTTACTGGCATCAAGTTGTATGTAAAGATGCACATTTACAAGTCAGTACCATACTTTTTGATGAGGTCCACTGCGTGCATGTTAAGACTAAATATGTAATCATAAAGACAATGTAACACGAGTTATAGAAAAGTGAATGATAGCTAGTCTACCCATTGTAATGGCTGAATCATACTGTACTACTGACAAGAGCCAATTTCAAAAATAGATTATTATCAGCATAGTAGTGATTTCTACATGTGTAACAGAAAATCCCACATATGGGTCAGCCTCAAGAGATCCAATGACTTTTGTTATTATGTGTTTACTTGCTGTGATTACAAATCTTTTTTGAAATATCTACATGCACAATGCAAACACCTGACACATGGAGTACATGATGTGAGAAGCCTTCAAACTAGTATAGCTTCTGGTTTTCCAGTGTGGTCTTTGCTGATTAACTGATGAACAACATATTTGGAGATGTTACTGTTGTCCAAAGAATCTGTATTTTTGGATTAACTAAAACCAGATCAAATTTAAAGGATGTTAGAATATTCAAGCAAAGACTTTCTTCTTTTTAACAGTGTACACCTGCAGGATGCTGAGGACAGTTGACAGTCATTATTGCAAGGTCAGGCCGAGGACATATTACAATAAGAGCACCCCACAAGAAACAAGGAGGCATAATACATTTTATTATAAAACCTTCAACAGTATTCACTTCAAGCCATCCCAATCAGTCCTGTGTTGCACACAAACTGATCTGTTAAGTTCAGCAGAGGTAAAAGTTTTAAGTCCGGTTATAAATTAGCAGAGGAAACGTAGTCCCAGAGGAAAAACTGTGGAAACACACTTCACGCAAAGTTTCTTCAGGTGTTCTTCGCTACATCCTTCACACTTGATTTTTGCAACTTTATCAGCAACATTACTGATATAAGCTTTGAGTTAAAATCTAATATGAATATAAATTTGTACAACACATAGCGTACATGTAAAATGCTAAACATGAGACAAATGTATGAGAAAACAATATGTTTTTACGGTTATCTTACATTTCGAGAACTTGTGTTAGATCACAGCATGTCGAATTGTCTAATTTGAGACAAAGGAAATAGAAAAATGTACTCTACACTTCAGTGTGTATCCTTGGTCCTCTCAGCTCTTGATGAATCAAAGGTTCCTTAGTCTTCCTTAATCTTGCATAAACCCAAAAGGCAAGACTGAGCAACTTGAATTTAAACTCAGTACATTTTCATTTTTTCATTAATCATATTATATCAGTTCTACAAAAGTATAAGCCCATCTTATTCAGTATAGAATGTTTAACGTCCAACTGAAATTACAAGTCACCTTTTTTGTCTGCTACAGCTTATAAACCGCATGTCCCATGTGCCCCTCTGAGGACAAATCGGAAAGAACAAAGGGAGAAATTTAGATTTTTCCTCTTTTGGGTTCATGGCTCCCCTTGCATGCTATGCTTTTGCATAAATCAGTAGCAACAGATTTTTGAAGCAAACATTCACTGGGGAATACAAATGCACTGCAAATGTCAGTTTGCAATCTAGATACTGTAGCTAATTAGCTGCTCAGCTGCAGCACATTTAACAGCATGTGAACATACCTGCAAATTTCACTTCAGTCAGTTTACATTAGGGTGTGGTCCTTTCTCTTCAATACCACTCACTACTAACTGTATGCAAACAACTTGTAAGCTACAGTATGGTGTAATCTTATTTACTTAGTCTGTTCGCGGCTGTCAATCAAACACAGACATGGACACACCCTTCCAGCCACTGAGAGTAAAATGAGCATTTCTGACATTTCTTCAAAAGCCTTTCTTTTATTTCTATAACAATAAATCCAACTATTAGCAGTAAATTTGAAAACGTGTTGATGCTATTTTTGGCTGTAAAAAGGCATGATTAAATGTGATTTCAGTTGGCCTTCAAAGCCTTGAGACTGGCGTTGCCACGAAGGCTCATCATTAGCTTTCCACTGAGCCCTCTGTGGTGGGTTGTGTGGTGTTAGAGTCTTGCTCAGGGGCAGAGTTTGCACCTGACATTTCTGCAGATGCAGAGTCTTGTAAGGTCTGGTCTGTTTCTGGTGACTGTTCTTGTGGCGCCTTCTCATCTTCTTGAGGATAGAGCTCTGGGTAACGCTGCATACACTCCTGCATGGCCCTGAACTGCTCCAGGCACTCTGAGCCCTTCACCTCCTCCGTACTATAGTGGAAACAGGAGAAGGCGTCCTTAAATTCGGTTCCACAGGGACCACTGGCCATCCCGCCCAAGCAGGGGCAGTTCCAGTTGATCTCCCCACTGGGAAGAATAAGACCTAGGATGAGAGAGGAGGTGTCAGTTAATACATGGGTAATAAACATGCATTTTTCAAACGTTCCTCTTGCTAGTTTTGCTGCTCCTCACCTTGCTCTTCATACGGGTCCTCAGGATCTTCCTCTACAAGCTCGGCACTGCTGGGTGTTTCATGATCCTCTTTGGTGACAAAGATGATTCGGTCTTTACCTGGTTCGGAAGATTACAACACAAACAAACCAGTGATGAGAACTGTGGTGCCTAATCCAACCCAAAGTCTTGCTAAATGACATCTGCAGCCTCTACTTAACTCAATATTCTGAAATCACAGAGTAATAACACAGCTTCATTGCATAATGGATGTAATGAAGTTCAAGTTCACCAAATGTCCTGCACTTTCCCTATTAGACCCTGACTGATAAATAATCCAGGTTGATATTTCTGGTCCATATTAACTGGCCAGTGGTGTTGTATAAGTGTATAAAGGCTATGTCAACATAAATGTGGTAATAGGGGCTGCACATTACTGAGTACATCTCAGTGCAAGGTCAGGCTCACATCTTTAATGCACTGTGGTGTTTTACACATTTGTTAGTAAGTATAGCATGATGTTTACTGCTGAAATTATTAGCAAATGAATCCATTAATAATCACAAAGAAATTTGCTGTGCCCAGCTTCTTAAATGTGAGGATTTTTAACTTTTTTTTCTGTTTTACATAGCAGATCAACTTATTTATATGTGTAAATTGAACACCTTTGGGTTTTGGATTGTTTGTAAAACACAACAAGCAACTTCAAAATATCACCTCCGGTTCTGTAAAATTGTGATGGCCATTTTACACAGTTTATCAAAAAATATACTGGATAGATCAATAGATGAAATAATCATGATATAACACAAGTGCTGCATTAAAACTTCTACTTAAGACTCAAGATGGCTTAAGGTGACTCATTGTTTGACATGCAACATGTCATATTACACACATGTCGACTATTGCTGCTGGTCAAGGTTAAACACTGTGATGGTAACAGCTAGCTAACAGCCCTGTTCACTGATGAGTAACAGCTACAGACTGTAACAGTCCTTAGCAACAGGCTTGATAATACACTTTTAGCAACTCGCGACAACGGCGACATTCATTTTTCATTCAGACTAAAATAAACTTCAGTTAGCTTTCCAGAGAAGTTAGCCGGCGAGCACAGCATGGTTACCTTCCTGTCTGACCGAGCTCATTTCTTCACGCTGGAACAAATTCAGTTCTTCTTTTTTATTCACTGCAACAACAGCTCCGACGACAACGACTCTTACTGACAGACAACACGATACATGAAAATGTCCGAGGCTTTAGTCCAGCATCGGCTAGCTTGTTTCACAACTATCCTTGCTTGAGCACGGAGTCTTCTTCTTCTAGTTTTTATATTTCCAGTAGCGCAGACGCCCCGGAGCGCATTGCTGCCCCCAACAGTTCAAAATATTACATGAAAAATATCAACACCGTCTTTTCCACGAAATTATGCTTTTAATTTCGCAAAAGCAAGGTTTATGAAGAAAATAAGAACATTTTTGTAAGAGAGTTTCATCTCACTCTGTGATAAGATTTAATTTCTCTCTTAAAATATATTAGCTTCCTGACTACAAATGTCAACCAAGAAAAGAGGAATATTTCTCGTCCTTTCTGGGAGCTACAATCTATTTATGTCCTGTGATACTTATTTTTAATGATTTGTGATACAATAACTCAACGCATTTTTTACGTAACATATAAAAAAAATACTAGTTTTCCAATCTATTTTTTGGGGGGGCCAGGAGTTTAGGATAAACATGTTGTTATAATACTAACAAAATCTAGCAGCAGAAACATCTATAAGTAAAATTGTGTTGTCTTCAAAATTTTTTTTTTAATCCCAAACACGATATTAACACCAATAAGCCCCAGAAAAATTATTGTTTAAAATAAGACTCTTTACAGAAATAAAGTGAGTTTTCCTCAGAAGCAAATCAAGGCCTTCTAAAAATTCATTCACTTCAGACAAATAGAAGAGTCAAAACATTCAGCCTTTTTCCACAAAAAGTTTTATTGAGAATGTTTTTCTATAAGTTTGTTCTGAAATGCATTAATTTTTACATATTCAAAAGACTTTTATCTTACACTTAAGACAAATTCAAAGTTATTCAATGCATGGCCTATGTACAGAAAATCAGAATTTGTCAGTTGTGGAAAAGTGATTAACTCAGAAATGCTTAGAGCAGACAATTAAAAGAACAAAACAAAGATCTCAGGAAGTGTTAACAAAAATGTGACATGTGAGTTAATACTGCAGCTCCCTGGGAATGTCATACAGTAAAACAGCAAGGACCCTTTTTTTTCTGAATGTGTCATCAGATGACTGTTCACAAAAATAGCCGAACAATTTCTTTTGACAGTTGGAGCCCAATGTGAGCTCCCCATTCTCTTCTTACAAGACCCTGTTGATATAACAGCTATAACACAGGGTCACAAATCAAAATGACAGTACTTGATTCAGCGTTTGACG
Organism: Chelmon rostratus; assembly: GCF_017976325.1. Lineage (NCBI taxonomy): Eukaryota > Metazoa > Chordata > Actinopteri > Chaetodontiformes > Chaetodontidae > Chelmon > Chelmon rostratus. The sequence goes on along the minus strand of NC_055659.1, from coordinate 17,349,123 downwards.
GTTCAGCTTCCGGTCCACACCTTCACTTAATTGGCAGGTTGACAAAAAAATAAAATAAAGCTGAAAATAAAAGTATAAACTAAGATAACACCAAGCAGAACATCAAGTGTTTTATGCACACAGCAGACAGCTGACCACTGTCATCCATGTCGAGTATGCCTGCATACTGAAGCACTCTGCTGCCAAACTCCCGCAGGACTTCATCTCACACACAACAGAGGCCTTAAAATGAATCTTGGGGAGCTTTAATCTCGAGTCAGTTGGAAAATCTGATGAAGTACAACTGAAATGTCGGATGGAAGATTCGTGGAGGGAGCAACGAGTTGTGCGGCCCCACCAACTGACAACATCCAATTTCAGCTGAGATTCCCGAAGATTCCTCTGAAACTCGAGAGCTGACGATGCAGGAGCTTCACACAGATATAGAATAAATGCAAAGTTGGTGTTCCCAATGAAAGTTGACTGAAGGTGGGAGGATATCAGCTTTTCTAGAAGAGCAGTGCCCCCATGCTGCCTACTTCGCTCTGTTCTTTCACAAAGATCTCAAAGTACTGATAGATGATGGTGACAGCCAGCAGGATTCCGGTGCCGGAGCCAATGGCTCCGAGGAAGTCAGCCATTACTGATAAACCACCGATACACAGTCCACCAAAGGCAGCAGCAGTAGGAATGTACCTAGAACACAAAAACAGGAAGATTGAGATGAATAATAACACAGAGAATTTCACTTAATGGCAAGTAGCAAGCTTGCTGCCATGCTTGATATTTAAATACATTCATCATGATTGTGGAGAAGGGATGAACTGAATAGTTCCATGTTTTGGGAAATACACGTATTGCTTTCTTGCCAGGAGTCAGATGAGAACATCGACACCACTCTCAAGTCTGTTAGAGAAATATACGGCTGCAGCCAGTGGTCGAGACCGAGGAAAACTTCAGCAATAAGGCGGTTAGACACATTCTTGAACAGCTGCCATACTTTTAACTTTTTAGTGTTGCTCAGTAATTGACATTTTTGCACTTTGTACCTTGAACAAGGCACTAAACTTTTCTTTCTTTTCTTGGGATCAGTATGTTAAAATAATCTCGACTCAAAATGATGACATTTTAGTGACATCCGAGTCATGACATGCAGTTGAAAGCTTTAAAAACAGGTGGTAAGTGTACATTAATTCGAGTTTATTAATTACTTCCCGTTCTGTGAGACTTTTCACCTATGCACAGTACAACACAAATAACAAAACTGATGGAGTGATACTCCTTTTTCCATCAGACATGAAAAGCACAGGTGTTTCTAATAACAATAACAATGTCTTCATTCTATCTAAGTGTCTTAGTAAGCCATGAGAGAACACTCAAAAAAATAAAATTAGAGTTTATATATTTTATATTTTAGGTGAGTGTTACACTGCTGAATCCAGTGCCAGGCACCAGGTGTTTACATGTGTGGCAATAAAGAAAGGTAAGGTGAAAAATGACAACAGCGTGTAGCAATGTATGAGTTATTTGCTTTGTTACAAAACAAAAACAGGAACATCAGATAACGTAAATTCACAACGAAAGCTTGTGACCATTCTAACTGATAAACTTGTTCAGCATAGGTTTTGTGCAGCTGATGAGGTATTTAAATGAAAAGTTTTGTGATTTTACCTGTTTAGTTCATGGACCATCGAGGTTTCTCTGTGTCCCCTCATCACCATCTGCTGCTCCTTCAGCTGTTTCGCCACCTGGATGACAGTGAAGAACAGAGCTTTAAAACACAGTCTGTTTGAAATAAACCTGTAACAGCACCTTCTCAAAAGTCGTTACAACTTACATCTTTTGCAGAGGAACCTGAGACTTCGATCCAGGTTTTGGAGAAAAAGGCACATGACCCCAGCATGAAGACAATGTAGATGAGTGCATGGACTGGGTCATCCAGAACAGAGCCAAATGACTCGGGGGGGGAGAGGTAGTAACAGAGCCCACCTACAGGGTAGGCACGGGCTGGACCACCTGACGATGTGTCCTAAAAACATGAGAATAGAAGAGCTTTAATGAGCAGAAATGTGTTCTAGCGTCTGGTAGCAAAAACAAACGCCAACAGCTTATTTAAGTAATTTGTGGAGAGAGAAAGCTGTGTTTAAAAGTATACTTACAGACCAAGTACCGAGCAGATTAACCAGGAAATTGCCGCTGAAGCGTGTGGAAAGCATCTGGGAGATAACATACAAGTTGGAGACCAAGGCAGACTGCAGGATGATGGGGATGTTGGAGGTGTAGAAGAGCTTGATGGGGTAGGTGTTGTACTGGCCACGGTAGCGAGCCGACTTGATGGGCAGATCAACCCTGAATCCCTGTGTGAAGAGATAAAAATGTAGGCCAATGGTGAGCATTTGAACTTTTCACATTACCATCAACATCTTGTCCATTCAGCACTTTCTATTTAAACTATGAGAGAAGTCACATGTCTAGAAAAACCAGCAACTCACCTGAAAGTATATCACTACAGCAAAGACAAATACTGTAGCGATGAGGTTCATGAGGTTGGGCAGGTTCTGTCTGTAGAAGGCCTCTCTCAAAGCACGCACTTTGTCTGTCCGAGTCGCCAGCAGGTGGAAAAGCGCAATGATTGCTCCCTCAAACTCTGTGCCTACAAACACAAAAAGCCACAAGAATGAGGCACAGTTCTGTGGAGTGCAGAGGAGCAACATGACAGCATCTAAATGTATTAATCAACATCACATTTTAAGAGGCCACTTTGTGCTTCCTTACCTCTTCCAGTGTTCACAGTGGTGGGGCTGAATGCCTTCCACACGATCGTCTCACAGATGTTGGTAGCTATGAACAGTGAGATCCCTGAACCAAGACCATAGCCCTTTTGGAGCAGCTCATCCAGCAGCAGCACAATCATGCCAGCCACAAACAGCTGTCGAAGAATACAGCAGATACAGTCAGCTGAACAAGTACTGAGGCAGTCTTGTGATCATGTATCCCTAGGCAACAGATCGACACTTCTCCAGAGAGTCTTAGCTGTTTATTCTGACGGTGCAAGTAAGACAACAGTGTGACCTTTAAAAAGCCAGTTCCACTGCCGTATATTTTATTTCATGAGTAAACTCAGTTAATCCAAACGAACCAGTCGGTCATGCCATTCTAATTATAACCAATGGACAATGACTATTTGAATTTTATGACTTGGCATAATGACAGCTTCTCCTTGATCCACCTCTTGCACTTCAGTGAGATGTCAGTTTACAGCAGGGGCATCATTTTCACGCATTTTAATTCAAGGAAAATTACATGTTTGACAATGAATAGTTTCAATGTCAACATCACTGTAGGGATTTGTCTGTGATAACAAATGAACATTTCAGGGAGCAAAGAAGCTGATACTGATCCAAACTAACACAGGCCTGAATTTAAAGAACACAGAAAAGAAAAAGGTTGTCATAATCCACATGTTAGTTAGTTCTATATCATTGTGTTCTTTTTTCACATCATAATATTTTCATTTTACTGAAAACCTATTCTGATAATAAGACATTTAGTGAAATCACACAATTGTTTATGGAAAATCTGAAAAAAAAAAGTGTTCTCACCTGAATGATGATAAGCAGACAGATTCCTGCACCCATCTCTGAGGGATCTCCATACATGCCGGTCATCACATATACGATGGCCTGGCCAATGGTGATGATCATTCCAAACACTGAAAAACATTAACAGGGGTTAGACCATCTATGGACATGAATTATAACCATATGCTCACATATCACCACCCAGTGAGAGGTTCCTTACATTTTTGAGCTCCATTGAAGAGGGCTCTGTCCTTTGGTGTGTCTCCAACTTCAATGATCTTAGCTCCAGCAAGCAGCTGCATTATCAGGCCTGAGGTGACAATAGGCGAGATACCCAGCTCCATCAGGGTACCTGGAGGGTAGGTAGGACGAGAAGTTAGGATATACCAGCAGGAAAGTAGACATACATTTAAGCTTTCAGTCAATTATTGGCTCGACAAATACCTCTGTTAGAGGCCAGAATTACTCTCATCCAGTAGAATGGATCTGCAGAGTCTGAGGACATGATGCCAAAGAGGGGGATCTGGAGGAAAACACACAAACAGTGTGAGAGAATGACATTTTTTCAATTATGCATGAGCTGTATTGCTTCTATGAACTTGCAAGTCTTGAAAAATAATGCCCAAACTAGTCCTACTAGTATATGAAATATGTGGTTCATTAACAGGTTATATAGTATTTTTACTACAGAGTTCTTTCACCCCAAAAAGTCTTACTGACAGGTAGTGCTACATTTAAAAATAAAAATAGTGCATCCTGTGACCACTTGCATATTTTACTCCTCAGACCTTTAATGAAGGTCATCTGAGAATTTTATCTGATGAAGGTCTGCGGATCAATCTGTCGTTAATAAAGTGAGTACAAGTGATTGAAGTGTGTAGTAACTGAAATCATATGGATCTGCACTTCCATTAGAGTAGTTGGCGAACACCTAACCTGATTGAACAAACAGATTAAGTGAAACTATGGACAGTAATCACTTGTGACACGTACCTGGCAGCACACCAGGAAGATAAAGAGAGTGATGGCAGTCCATAACACCTTCTCTCTGAACTGGATCTGTTGGACAATCACATTATGAGAGGTTTTATGACAAATAGCTAAAGCATGCCGAGGCAGGTTTTTTTTTTTTTTTTTTTTTTTTACTGCCAAGGGCAAATGTACTAATAAAACGAGGGTAATACACACCTTTCTTTCAGGTTTCTGGATTTCTGGCAGGACTGCACAGAATGGCTTTATCACCTCCAAGAATTTGACTGGAAATGAGCAGACATGAGTATTTATGAGAGTTCACTTGAAATAATAGCTGGTCGTCAGTGGGACGTGGCAGTGAATGGTGGGCGGACCCACGACACATTTGAATTTACAATAACGAACACTGACGGTAACCCCATTTGATTATTAAATAAGACATTTCCTACCACGATGTTTCTAGGTAGACCTTTGCGTTATCATTACCAAATGTTCACTATTAGCATTTGGCAGATGATTTAGGAAGACCAGGCTCAAAATACACCGGTTGTGTTATGCGTCGTCATCACTACACTGTCAATGTCTTTGAATGAGTGGCTAACAAGTTAGCTTAGATGTAACATGTCTCCAGCCAGCAAGAACCAACGTGGCGCTTCTAATATTAGACTACAAGCAAGGAATCAGGCTTATAAACATACCGACTGACTGTTAAACTGAACCCACAAACAACTTCTCCTCACAAAAGGCTCACAATAGTACAAAAGCAACAACCAACCAGCTAGCTAGCAATGTAAGCTAGCCTGCTACCAGTGCCAGCGCTAATACCGTTAGCTAACGAAGTTGTCCGGATCAGTTAAAACAGCGTCCTGGGTCTTGTTACACAGACTCTGGGTATAAAGTCTCACACAACTCGTGTGTCAAAGTCATACTCACTGGCCATGATGTCCCGCCTGTCCACCTCTGTGCTCCTTTACTGCGTAAATCTGACCACACTGAGTCTCACTACTGAGCCACCGGGAGGAGAGGCGGAGGAAGAGGAGGAGAAACTTCAGAGACACGTCACCACTACAGACACGAACACCAGCGACGTAAAGGACCAGCCTCCATTGATGCGTCCGCCGAGTCCACGCCTTTGATCCGCGACTGACATTAGGAATTTTGCCAAAGCTATTATTATTATTATTATTATTATTATTATTATTATTATTAGTAGTAGTAGTAGTAGTAGTAGTAGTCGTAGTTATTATTACTAATACAAAATCTCGTGTATAAATGCTGGTTGGATTCTAGGACTCTGGGTAAAATAGGTTGGTGGGACATGTACTGTACATGGGGGCTCATTTCAGATGGAAATGTTGTACATTTTACTACATTCATTTGACAGCTGTATTTCTTAGTTACTTTGCTGATTAAAATTTTGAATTCAAAACTTTCACAACATATGATGTATTGCATTAGATTTGTTAACCAACAATGCAGTCTGTAAAGCAGTAAACAAAAGCTCCACCGTGACCAGCTGCACGATTAAAATGCTGCTTTTATGTTGCATTGATAGCAATAATCAATGTGTAACAATTTAACACTCTGATTACATCATTCAGCATGAGGAGGCTACTTTTAACTTTGATACCTTGAATTTATTTTTCTGATAATACTTCTGTACTTTTACTTGAGTCAAATTTTAAATGCAGGGACTGTTTTTAAGGGATTTCTTACACAGTATTCCTACTTTTGCTTAAGTGAAGGACCCGACAACTTCTTTTACCACTGCTGAAATATGGATAAAGAAAAAAGAAGAGGTAGCAGTGAAGGGCAGCTACTTGCTACTTCAACATCTCCCCCTGCATGAGCACACGCATGTTTCCACCAGAGAGCAGCAATGGCCTAAAAATGATCCAGTTCAGGAAATACAGGCTGGTGAAGACAGTTTGACACAGCGCTTAGCTGAAGCCTGCCTGACTGTCAACAAAGGCGGAGCCACATGCACTCACGCACACAGACACACACACACACATACACGAAGGGGTGGACAAAATAACAGGAACACTTAATGTCATTATATGCCATACAGTGGCAATGCAATAAACTCTTCATTAATGGAGTTTATCACAGTAAATGTTTGTGTTTGAGAGATGCTGACTGGTATCAAATAAGAGTAAGATTAATAGGCAACGCCATAAAACTTGCAGCAACAGTAAAAGAGGGATCACAAACAGCAGTGTGGTGAGTGCATGGCGAGCACAATCCCCGACTGTCTCCGTAAGTGGGATCAAAACACCCACATTCACATCTGATCTGGATTTGTTTTGTGTGTGTTTGAATTGTTTTGTTTGTCCTTCAGTCACTGCACATGCATGCGTGTGTAAAGCAGATTACTACAGTGGTAGATTACAGGGAATCCTGGTGTAAGCAGGTAAACACAGTTGTCAGGGGCTTTGGAAAGACCACAATCTGATGTTTACAGTGACAGGATAGTGCTATGCTGTCCGCCATGTCCCACCTCTTGATTCTTGGAGGGTAGGGGGGGACATGCATCCACACAAGAACCCGCGTGGGAGTAAAAAGTCACAAGACCACCATGCGACCAAGCAGTGTGAGTCACTCCCTGCTCAGCTGTGCTATCCCTCGCCTTCTGTTTTCTCTCTGCTGTCACTCTGGAGAAACCACAGCATGTACAACGCTTGTCATTCAGGAGAAACCTGTTTAGACATTTCTCTCTCTCTACATCTGTGTCTCTCTACAAGTTCCCTTTGCTTTTCTGATCGCCTTTGCTGATTTTGATTATGGATTGTTTGTGTTCACTGGTGGCTTACTGTTGACCTGTTGTCTGAGCAGCCTTCAATGCTCTGAGTCAGGAGGTCGTCTCTGCGGATAACAGCTGCTCTGATCTCTCGGCGACCCACAGACTGCTGATATACATCACCATCGCAGTCATACAGTATATCTGCTGTTCTAGAGGTCAGAGGTTAAGGTTGGTCAGTTTTAACTGGTGGATTTGATCGTCCCCTTAATCCACTGCCGTGATCCAGCAGACAGAAGAACATTGCGTCCTCGACTTCATGCACCAAGTTACATAAACATCTACAGATCAAAGACCCCTAACTCCTCCCAGCAGAGGCTTTCTCACACAGATTTAGAGGGTTAATGAAGAACAGCTTGGCTCTTCAGCTTTAAATAGACAGGGTGGGCTAGTTCCAGCAGTTGCATTAAATGTGGAGGAAAAGTCTCTCAAAGTGAAGCTGAAGACTTACCCTAGTTGTGTCATTCATGTCCAAATTATTGGGTATAAGAGAGCCAGAACTAAGAGCCTACAGCCATGCTAGCACCTCTGAGAGGCTGTGCTTGGGTGCAGTGGTGCTTTGAGCTAAATGTCAGCCTGCTAACATGCTCACAATAACAGTGTTTGCATGCTGATGTTTAGCACATACAATGTTTACCATGATCACTATCTTAGTTTAGCATGTTAGCGGGTTGGTCACAATACATTTTGACATGATGGAACTTGAAATGTCAAACGCTAAAGTTACAGGGGGACAGGAACGTCCTGCTGGTGGCCATCATCAATCACCAATGTCAGTGGGATACAATCTGGCAACCATACATATCAATTTCATAGTAATCCGTTCACTAAATGTTGAAAAATCAGTTCAGATCAAACTGATTGTATGACTGAGAGAGCCACACCTAAAAACAGGTCACTGTCCATATTCGTTTAATCCTGCTCAGTTTATAGAAAGACAGAGTGGAAGGCATGAGGGGGATACAGAAAAAAGTGACATGGGATGTCTAAATTTGAGATAAAGCTTCGTAAATAACAGCACCTTTAAATCCCAGAGGGCTTTGGGGGGGCGGTTGCTGTTTTTGCTGTTGTTGTCCTGCTAATCTCACTCTAACAGATGTGCTCGGTGCAACTTCAATGCTACTGTCTTATGTAACCTGTTTAAAGGTTCCTGACATGTAGGCTGAAACATAAACACAGTCCTGACATGAGATGCGTAGTCTCTTGTTTTAACAAAATGAAACGTAATGTGTTGAAAGACTGGTTGTTCGCTGATGATAATATTAACGTGTAGAATATGAGCAGCAGATAAAACTCTTACAGCTGCGGTATCTCTCGATACAATACGACACACAATGAAGGAGACCTGCTTTGTCTTGTAAAAGCAAGACAAGCTGAAAATGAACGAGGCAACATAAGAGTACACCGCTGTCAGTGTGCACTGCTATAATCTTTATTACAGTAATTAAAAAGTATCCAGTAACATAATTGTGCTGCAAATGAATGAGAGCAGCTACTGAAGACTTTTCACTGAAACACACCTCCTCCACCCACATACAGACACACTCGCTCATTATAATCCATCCACAGGCACTGCAATTACTTCAAGGAAAGAGTGTGACACGGTGGAAAATGTACGCGAGGAAGATGAATGGAGTCATGTTTTCACCAGCGGACAACCAAAATGATCCCACCGAATGACAAGCCACGACATATCCCTGCGAGAGTTAATCTTAACTGGACTGTAGTCATCAGGCTCAATCCAGATTATTCCAGCCTACAAACTGTACACTCACAGCTCTGCCTGTCTTGTCCAGTCTGGGTTATTTTAAGCACACACACTCATACACTTCACTGTGCTTGCTGCAGGGAGAACGAGTGTGCGTACGTGAATACAAATATCTTTTTTCACCACTTCTTGTTGGCTGGCTTGACCAGCCGGGTAAGGGTTTAAACACACACACACACACACACACACACGCACGCACACACACAGAGCTTTCACTCGGTCATGCACATCATGCTCACATGAAGTGCTGAGGAACATCCTCTTCACTGTGGATGTTTCTCTCCATGAGTTTGACAGCTGCACTTGCAACTGGCTTTTTAATTACCAATTAGAACAAACAGACAGGTGGCAAAAGAAAGACCTGTGGAGAATGTAAAAAACAATTAGAAAGTAATTGATCTATACGCTCATCATTCCCAAGTGAAAGAAATGTTAAATTATACTTTTTGAAAGAATGCACTAAGTGCACGTTGTGCTGTTTTTGTTGCCTTCAAATATACCTAAGTGTGCTCAAGTAGTCCTTGAGAAGCGCTTGAGTAATGCTTGAGAATGCTTGGGCGTAAATAGTTGCTAAATTAGCAGAACTTTTTACAAACTTAAAGTGAACCGAAGTACACCAGTGAAAATCAGGATTCATGAGCATTTAAGACACACTTGCAGTACAAGTGTAAAGTAAACTTCATTACTATTAAAAGTATATTACATTCTATTACAATAAAGTACACTTACGCACAATTTATAATACACTTACAATGAAGTACACTTTTTTATAGGTATACCACTTTAAGTATTGCAGCATTAGTATATTTACTTTTGATACATGTGAGTAGACCTTAATGTCATATATTTAGAGGAACGCTTTTTAAACGTATATATCAAACACACTTTAAATGCAGCACAAAAAGTAGTTCTATGTCTAATGCACAAAAGTATGCAGCTTTTGACCAGAGTGTGTACGCTTCAGTGACAAAGACCTGCTCAACTGGCTGCTGTTTCAGTGGGAAACTACATTAAACTCTCAGGCCTGAATACTTGACCCCAGCAGTGACGAGGCTCTTTCATGCTGTGTTGTGTTGGGTCACTGCATAAAGTTATTCTGTTTGATCAGTTTTATCCTAGCGTGAAACATTTCTGTCCTGGAGGTCAAGATGAAAATGATTATGAAAATGATAGGTATCAAACACTATGGCTTTCACAGTCACCAGACCAGATCTAAACCCAACTGAACACCTGCGGGAGATTTCGGACTGATATGTTGGTCCCAGTGCCAGAAAGTGGCATAGTAAATATGTTTGTGTTATCTACTCCTTTTCAGAAGATTAAACTCCAGCAGACTAGGATTACATATGATTTGATGGTCAAGATCAGACCTGAAGCGATTAACCGGTTTGTGATCAACAAAAAATTAACTATTTTGACAGAAATTGTTTTAGTCATTCGTCAGAGAATTTGTCTTGTCTTTGCCTTTGTCTGACATGATAATAAAAATGTGAAATTAGAGATTAGAGATTGTGATGGGCATTTGTCACGGTTTTCTGGCATTTTCTGACACACAATTAATGGGTTCATCAAGAAAATAACTGGAAGACCAATCGATAATTGCAATAATTACTAGTTGCTGTCCTGTGTGGAAGGAGTGCACAGAACATTTACATCAAGTGAATCCTCGTGTCATAGCAAGTTCATTCAGATGAACTGATTCTGGTCCACAATTTTGCTGTTAGAACTGCTGGTAATACACCATGTATGTATGCAGCCAATACCTTATAAGGTTATACATGTCAACTGATGCTCATCAGGCCTTCAGGGACAAAGGTTAAAGATATAGGACATAAACCTCTACATTAAGACAGTGCCAGCAGGGTTACTACTATAGAGGTAAAACTGTGGTACAATCGGCCTGATAGGAAAATGGGCCAACAGTTGTGAGGGCAGAGCAAACTATGTTCAGATTTATTGCATCATAAATTCTCCCTCTGATCAATTGTCATTTTATTCCTCCTGGTGGCTGCTTGCTCTTATCTGACCGATCTGTTGACCAGGGTTCAAGGAGGGTTGCATAATAGGCTGTGACATCACAGTCTTTGAACATTTGGCTGTTGTGTGTGGTCCTTGTAGGAACCGCACAGTCGTTTGTACTGACATAACCCATAATTTCTTTTATGGTTGCAGTTACACTGTCCCAAAAAGGCTTTCCTTTGGTTAGTATGGTTGGCCTCCAGGTCGCCACATGGCTGTTGGGTGGTTAGCTGTCTGTTTTGATCTAGGGTGTTATGAAGAACCTGGTCAGACTCTTCCAGCCAAAAAGTGGTAGTGCACTGTGTCGCAAGCACAACACGAGTTGCGACGCTGTGTAACACATAAATAAAAACAGAATACAATCATTTGCAGGCAATCTGTGTTTACAACAACAGTTTAACAAAGTGTTCCTGAGCCATGTAGCAACATCCTTTATCCAATCATGAGTTCACAAAGTGTTGAACCTCGCTCCATCCTCGCTTGTGAATCACTGAGCCTTTCCAGGATGCTCCTTTCATACCCAATCATGATACTATCACCTGTTACCAATCAACCTGTTTACCTGTGGAATGATCCAAACAGGTGTTTTTGGAGCGTTCCACAACTTTCCCAGTCTTTTGTTGCTCCTGTCCCAACTTGTTTGAAATGTGTTGCTGACATCAAAATCAGAGTGAGCGGATATTTACAAAAATCAATGAAGTTGATGAGGTGAAATATCAAATATATTGTCTCTGTGCTGTTTTCAGTTGAATATATGTCAAAAAGGATTAGCAGGTAATCACAGTCTGTTTTGTTCATGGTTTACAGAGGATCCCTAAACTTTTTTGGAATTGGGGTTGAACACATTTTGTACCATTCTTCATCTAAAATTTCACTCTTTCCCTTTGATTCCCATTTGTTTTAATGTATAGCAGTTTTTCTCGTTTGCCTTTCCCTCTGGCTTTGTAAAAGGCTGAGATGACATGAGGTCTGCATGGTGGTGTGCATCTACAATAATATGAATTACACTATTTATATCTGTGTCAGGATACAGGATCTTTCATTAAATAATCATGTATCAAAAGAAATACTAGTTTTCCAGACCATATTTCACCTTCAGGTCTTGAAAGCTCATACACTTCCAAACTCCACGGGTCAAAACATAATTCATACTGCACAAACTCATACCTCCCTCTGCCGCTGTGCTCCTGTCTGGGTTATTTTAAGCTCACACACACTTCTCTGTTGTTGCTGCAGGGAGGATGAGAGTGCATGTGCTCTCCTGCAGACTTTCACATCCTATTTCACTGCTTGGTTTCACTGAGAAGTGGCTTCTCTTTTGCAGCCTGAGATCCGCAACAGGATGCCTTCTAAAGGCATCAGGTTGAGGAGCCAAGGTAGCCAGAACGACAGTGAAACAATAAGATAAGAATTTAAACCTTTGAACTGTGATGACTGTCACACCGTGTGCTCAGACAGCATTACGTATGCACTGCAGGCCTCCTTGAAGCAAACACAAACACCTGCGTGAGTACTTCCACGTACGAACTGTGCATGGATGCGTTATCATCGGAGCAAGATTTATCAAACCGGCTCTGACATCATAACTCGCACTTTCCTGAGTGCTACTGGGGTCAGTCAGGCTTTACTAGATCTCATAGTACATAGCAAAACCACTACGTTGATCACATTGCATTTAGTCTGACCACACTAGCAATAAACCTGCCAAATGGTGTTTTCTGAAATCAAGAAAGCCTCCTAATCTAATCATTTAGTTCATAGCACGACATTAGTTGGAATTAGTTCTATTCCAAGTGTCCTTCATTCAGGCTATTTCAATATTTTTGTACGAGCAATGAGGCCAAACCACCCCTGAATTTTGTGGTGTCAAGAATACTACTGCTGTTGCCATAGTAATGTATCAATGTTTAAAAAAAAAAGGTTCAGTCACCAAGGCAACTGTCTATGTCCCACTCAAGCACACCTACATACATACACAGACACAACACAGACAAACAAGTCCATTCATCCAAAAAATAATAATGTAATAGAGATAAATACAGTCGAGTGAAGAGATGTCTCAGTACACAGGGGACAGAACAGTCTCCTTTCATAATTCCATCAGATTTAAAACCATATGAACAAGCTTGAGCCAGTGCCATCGTGGAGCAAAACATATTCATCTAAATCTGTTTTGTAGCAGCCAGCAGATGAGCAGGGGACGCTTGGTTATTTTTAGATCTGAAAAGAGGAAACGATAATCCCTCTCATCTCGTGCCTCACGCTGGTATCTGTCCTAAACTGCCCGTCTCTCCCCTCGCTTTCCTCTGATGATGGTGATCACTGCACCAAACCCCTGAAGATCGCAGACGGGCCGACAGATGAGCGATAAAGCCTCACAAATATCAAAAGAATGCCTTGTTGCTAAGACGCCTGTGCAGCCATAGCTGGTTTTGATAATTCACTCAAGATCAGAAACAGGACATCCGCCCATCTCTTGGTGTTTAGGAATGCATTTTTGTTCGTTTGCATGCATGATAATAGTGAATACTGCACATGAAGTGTGGATATGTGGGTCATCTGCAGGCCCTGAGTCACACTGTTCCAGCTGGTTGTCACTGACTTATGGGTGTGATGATGGATGGCAGACGAGTGCTGGGTGAAGCCACTGAGGACCTGAGTGTGTTTACTGGGCATCGTTAATCAGACCAGTGTGTCCTGTTTGCTAAGATGGACAAATAAGTGTCATTTGCACACACACAAACAGGCGAAAGACTAGGAAACCTTGCATCATATTTCATTTTTTATTAGAATAACATCATCCCACAAATGAAAAAGCAATTCTTGTGTGTTTTTTGACAGCCTAAGCCCCCTCTGAGTGTTTCTTTACCTACTCCACCTATTTGTCATGCCATGCTGTTGTTCAGGATTGAGAGCAAACACCTAACTAGCAGTTTTTCAGAACAGTACTCTTCTGTCACCAATAACTCAAACCTTCATTTGAAACAGGTGTGCTAAGTTTGTGTGAAAAGCATTCTAGGCATACTTTCCACACAGCCAGGGACTTACCCTCCTTAGCTCAGAGTGTTTTCCGGTGCTGGAAAGCCGATTAGGCTGACTATAAAGCTGCTGGTCTTGGCAGGCAGCATCTTTTGGGGTGCATACCGTGTATTGAACAAACAGGCCATCTGAGGTTGTTGGTTTGGAGCTGCTTGTGCATGTGGCTGCTGGCTAACACCTTGTAATTCTTCCTACTTAATGGAAGTTTTCCTTCTCTTGTTTGAAGTGCATAATCTGAGCCCTGCTGCAGATCAGTCACCGATGTCGCAGCTGAATGGCAAACAGGCCAAAACCCTTCACTAAACTACTTAATAACAAACTGTGTAATTATGATGACGCATGCAAAGTGAGGTTTGTAATCTTTGTATTTATACTTTCTCAAGCACATTTGTGAAAACAAAGGAAAATGAGGGAAACCTGTTGCCCTGGCAGAGACTTTCCTGTGGATCAGTATTGTGTAAATTACATAATTTACACACAGAAGAAGCAAGCAGCACCAGTTCCTGATGTTTGGGCTAATAATCACATTATAACTCATTGTTACTGCAGAGAAACTCACGTCACAGTGTTTAATACTGGCACAGAACCAAATGATTTCATGTTTCAGCTGTTCGAGAAACATTCAACCACACCTGTGTCGGATGTCACTGATGCAAGACGTCAGATTATGTCCGTCAACCTCAAACAACATCACCACGTCCCATTTCTCATGTCTCATTTGGTGAAAGGGCTCCTAGCAGCTTAACTGATCCGCAATAGAATATCAAATTTCAAAATCTCACTGCAGAGAAAAACTAATTTTATGATCCCACTTGTACTGTGTACAATCACCACTGAGGTTACCAACGATATCCTGACTTCACCATTCACCATGTGTATATAGGTCGACATACGGGCATGTAAATACAGCATTTATGTTCTATTTTATTACAGTTTCATGACTTTAAGTATTGCTTTATACATTTTTTAAAAATCTTATTTGTGTGGTAGCATCTTGAGCCTGTGAGGAACAACATCTGTTCAGCTGTGTACTTTGTATATGGATGAACGACAATAAACAAAAAACCTGTTTGGTGTATGATGAGCTTTCCTTTTCTCGATGAAGCATTTAACTGCGCTAATTATCACATTGTGTTTTTTTACGTTTTACACAGCGTCCAAACTTTTTGGAATCAGGGTTGCAGGTCCTTCATTCCTCTTTGTGTGCACTGCGATGAAGAGATACTTGGCTCAACACAACAGAAAGTGTTGTTTTCAGTTGTACTGTGTGGAGTGAAGGATGATGAAGTCTTCTATAGTATTTAACACAAAGGATGACTCATGTTTTTGACAGCACTGCTTCTTTTTGTTACGACACTCACACATCTGGTGTCAGCATCCTGCTTGCATTTCGTTTTCCTTTCCCCACTTCACTACTTCCTGTCCAGTGAACACATATTATTCACAAATAGCACTGAATGTAAATGAACACAACATAGACGGTAGCTTTTACCACAAATGAATGCCTTTATTTTCCAAGACACTTAACACACAGGTATACAAGAGAGGTATCAGCTCTTGCAATAATAAAATAAATCAAAGTCGGTATCAGAACAGAACATTTAGAGTGGTAATATGGAATGTAGCCGTTTCCATTTTTTTAAGTTTTTAAACAATCCTTTCAAATAAATAGTCTCTATATAGTCTTTGTAGCTAGTGTTTTTAAATCAATATATTCTCTTTGTTTAGTCAAAGTTTCAGGAATGAAAAGGAGAAAATCAGACAAAAACAAAGACAGTGACAAAACAAGGATATTATCCCCTTAGCAAAGAGTCTTTCATTATAGGCAAAAGGGTACAGTTGTGAACAACTGTTGAAAAAAGGCAAATCCCTTCTTCTAGACCTAAATAATCTTGTTCTTCCACCAAAAAGTGTAAATCCGAGTGCCCGGTGGACTCACAAACCAGGTTTGTTACGAGGGTCCTAAGAAACACCAATAGAAACACAAAATGTCCTTCCCAGAAGCTGAAGTTGTCAATTGCTACAAGGCTGTTGGCCTAGCCAGCCATGGTCAGCTTGTACAGTCAACTCTCCTGAAAATAATGTGCTGTGCTGTTGTGGACCGGTAGTCCAAACTTCACCTCCCCCCCAAAAAACAAACCAAAAAACAAACAACTTATATCATATCACAGGTAAAGCACCACGTCAGGCTCCTACAACTACACTTTAGCTTCAATTACCTCTGCCTCGCTCTTTCTCTCTCAGAGAGAACATAACAATAAAAAAACTCATCTGTACCAGAGGAGGAGAGGGGGAGAAGGGTCCCAGGATGCTACAGGAGTCCCTGTGTTTGTCGAGAGACCACCGTCTCACAACAGCTCTCCTACCACGTATAACAAAGAAAAGGAGCAGTCTCAGAAAGAGAGAAGTGCAAGTAAGGGCACAGGCAGCCCTGTCCTCTGGCAGGTAAGGGAGAGCACAGCAACGACCACACAGACTCTCCCCTGACCCCGAGGTGTCTGATCTTCCCTCCAAGCAGAGGAGGGTCAGACCCCCGTCTAGGCATAAGGACGATGCACCTTATGGTAGCAGGCTTTCAGCTCAGTGAGCTTTTCCCATGCTGAAAATTTAGACCGCGTTGGCTCCAGTGCAGCCTCAATCAGTACTGTGATCCTCCAGCTGGGAGATGATAGTGATCAGGTTCTGGAGGCCGAAGATGAAGCCACTGTCCTGGCCTTCGTGCACCACGCTGTCTTCCCCATAGTGCCGACAGGTGGTGTGAGCAAAGTCAATCATGCGCACATCTACCGCGGGGCTGCTGGCCTCTCCAGCACTGTGGGAGGAGCGACTGCTGCCACTGTTGCTGCTTCCTCCGGCCACACCAGCACTGCCACCTGTCGAGGACGAACGAGGGAAACCGAAGGCCCCTTCCTCCTCCTCCTCCTCCTCTTCCTCCTCGTCAGATGGCTCATCCTCATCGCCTTCTTCCCCGCCACGGTGTCTGGGTCTGCTGGGAGGCCTGGGAGGGTCTCCGTCGTAGATGATGAGCAGGGAGCTGGAGTAAAAGCGGTAGGACTCGCAGGCCTCCAGGGCAGCTTGCATTTCTCGCAGTCGGCGCAGCACTGGAGACAGCAGCTCTCGACGCAGGCGCCGCCCGTCGTGAAAGAACTGGTAGAGAGCCTCCTTGAAGCCTGCAAGTGTCAGCTTACGTCCGTGGTACTTATTCATGAACATCAGCTGCCCCGAGTCTGACTGGTACACCTGCAGGTCACACAGAAACATGAGCGCTACAGCTCCACATGTAACCAATACATAAGAGCATTAATGCAGAGGAGCTGTGCTGCGTCTCTACCGTACCTGCATGCCACAGAGTCGCACGCCAATAGAGGCAGATGTGCTCTGTTGGCACTTGCGAATCTGATGGGCTTTCTTCTCCTCTGATGCATCATCCCCATGTTGGCGAGTTCCCATCTTCAAGTCTAAGACACATGGTACTGTGTAGCGCCATGTGAGGTTCTCCAAAAGGATAAATTCTATGAAAGGGGGTCAAGGATCACACAGCAGCAAAGGACTTATAAACTAACACATTCTTGTAAATGCGCTTATGATCATATTTAAGACCTGTCCCTCTCCACTGCGCACCAGGTACTTCTGTTAATTCATGAAAGGATACTATATTGGTTGCGATGCTTTGCATTCTCCTTCATCCTTTGTAGGTGCTGCTGGTGACATTTGAGACTCCAGGGGTTGTGTTTGATCTGTGGCACCACGTTGCCCTTCTCCAGGCTGAAGTAGAGAACCTCCGCCTGTTGCTGCTGCTGCATCTCATCACGATTATAACTGCAAAGGGGACAACAGGGAAAACATGTCAGCTTTGGTGTTACAGAACTCATTCATGAATGGTCTCGTCATTTTTTAAAACATCAAGTTGCCATGGCAAGCACCCTCACCTCATGATCTTGTCTTCTTTGCGGCTGTGTCGAGCTCTGTCTTTGCTGTAGTTGTCATTTTCCAGGAGCAACGAGGACTGCTTCTTGTTGCTCCACTTCAGCATCTTGCTCTTGGGCTCGCAGTCTGATGAGGGATCTTTGTTTTCCAGGTCCCCCGATTCGCTGTGCAGGGGGTACGCGATGAGGCACAGGTTCCCTTCCTCATCCTCTTCGAAACTGACTGACACTACACCTGAGAGAGGGTGAGAAGTATTGAGAAGTGAGGTATTGACACATTCATACAGCCATTTGCACAAACACACACACATTAATGTGCTATATGGAGCTTGAGATTAAAGATGTGACAGCAAGATGAAAGATGGAAGCATGACATTAACAAATGGAGCATTTCGCATCAAGAGCAACATCTGTCAGAGCACAATATTTATAGGACTCATTATTGAGGAAACAAGAGACACAAAATACCACGCAAGACTGAAGTGTGTCAAACTGAGCAGCGCATTTATTAAGCAACCGTGAAACACACACAAAAACTCGTAATACAGTCTCAATCAGTCGGCAATGACATGAGAATGAATGAAGTACAGTTCTGTCTATCCACATACAAAAATATACATCGAACAATAATCAGCCTGTTTACACTGCTCACAATACAGGCCTGACATGAAACAAGAGCTGAACCAGCATTTAAAGATGCAGTTTGTTTTGAGGTGCCAACCCCAAATTCACCAGAGAGGGGCAGAGGGGCTTAAAAGAAACACAGTGTACTTTAATGTCAACGCTGATCTATGGCATGATCCACAAACAGGCACTTCAGTAGACCCCCCTCCAGCCGCTACTAAAAGTCCCTAAAAGGAGCTGTGTGTTGCCCATCTCTGTGCAGGGTGGGGGAGGTGTCAAACTGAGAATAAACATCACAGCTGCAGCGGCTGATACAGATAAACGACACACAGGAAGGAGGGATGTGGTCTAAACTGATCGAGAGAGAAAGTCGCAGAGATATGGACAAACAGCATCTCAGACGACAAGCGATACATTTTGCATCCAACATCATGAGTGGCAGTAGTAGACATATTGCAAAGCAGCCACCGAACAATAGAATACAATTCACTGTGGCGACAACCTGCCCAAACACAGCAAGTGTTTAAAAATGCATTGTAGTGTCTCTGCATGTGAGACGACGGGCCTGAGGGCCCAGCATCCACGTTTCTTCCGCAGCCTGAGGCCTGGCTGATGTCATGCGCACTGACGTCACCATCCTGCAGGAAGCCCTGCCTCTGAAATCTGTCCTTATGGACTGCGCTGTCCACTCACAGCTGCACTGTCATCACACCACCTTAGTGAGTGTGGGAACTTGTGACTCACTGACTTTCTTCACAAGAAGGGCTCGTAAATCAGTCAGCCAATTAAGATTTTTTACAGCCCAATGGGCATAAATTGACCTTAATATATTAGCAGGGGTTTGGCAGGGTTGCTGATTATTATCAGCGTCTATTGTTTTATGGGTTCCGAAGTTCTGGTTGTCCAATCCTTCTTTCATTTCACGTCTTGGACTTCAAATCCTCTGTTTTAATCTTCATCTACACCTTTGTGATGGCCTTCCTAATATATTGTGCATTGAGTGTATGAGTATGAAATATGATTACAGGCCACTGCAAGGTGTCCCTGAAACCATCAGATACTGTTGAAATTTCTTTATATCTACACAAAGTTACTGAACACAAGAAATTGCTCTTTAAAAGTCAAAGCAACAATTCTTCCTCATACTACTGTGTGGAATGTAAGAGACAGAAGAGCGTCACTATTGAGGTGCATTTGAAGGCCCCAGACGTCTTCTACTATCTTATCTCTGAATCCCACTCCTCGTGTGACTCTTTTTATAGTCCCATGCTGCATTACTGAGGAGTCAGATACCACTTGTGCGTCTTACCTCCGTCATACTGCTGCATAAAGTTAAACGTATCAGTATGTACTGGTTTTATCCGTATCTGCGGGTGAAACCCTGAGAGGCTGCGGACCTGGACCCAACCAGGACACACGATATTCCAATTAAAAGCATGTGTGTGGGTGAAATGTGTATTTGCGTCCATGTTTCTGTGATGCACCTGTAACCATACCTGGAAATCTCTTCTACTGACTTGTGAATTAGTCCCCTGGTGATCTGCCTCATTTATTTTTGATCCCCTTCTCATCTTGAAACCGTAGCAGTCTTGAAAGACAGACACGGCACTTAAAAGACCTCTGGCGGCTCATCCTGGCAGGTAGACTGACCATCAGCTTGGATGCTACTTGAAACCCCACCTTGAACCCTGTGGCGCCTGCCAATTTCTTCAATATGGGGGACACTGTACTCAAGTCACATTATGAGGCCTCTGCCAACAGGAATGTATCTATCTATAGATATGGAAATCTATTTAGTGGTGTGTTATTGTGTACACCATGTTCTATGGGGCCTTGCACCAGTCTGTTACAACCACACTGTACCCAGCGCACATTATGATTAAAACAAATGTTTGAGCGTTTTTTGCAATGTAACATTAAATTTAGCAAACAGCATTATTATAGACGACGTAATGGAAAAGAAAAGGATCAAAGCTTGGTACCAACACATCATCACACATGCGCTGTTTTGACAGACAGCCTGACACTTCCTCCAGATTTGAGACGGGGGTCTTACCTTTATACTGTGGGGTGAACTTCCTCATCTCTGGAGGAAGGCTCTTGTAGAACTGGTGCTCCCGGGGGATGAGGGGCTTGCAGATTGTTTGTTCCCCAAATCGCAGCACACAGGAGTGGCCTCCCACCTGGTGCACGAAGGGCTCAAGCATCACCCCTTTTCCGGGATACGGAGTCCCGTCCGCCTGCATGAGGGCTTCCAGAGCGGGACTCATCCTCACTCCGCATCGGACAACTGAGCTGGGGGGACCCACGTCGCTCGGGAGGCAAGAAGCTCGGCCTTTCGCTTGGCTCCCTATCGTCGAGCTCTTTTCTGTTGGCTCGCACGGGGGCGCTACTGGTCGCCTGCTCGAGCGCAGCAGTGAAAAACAAAGGGCTTGACAGGAAGGACGAAGGCAGCGACAAAATCCCTTATTTCCTTTATTTCCTCCTCGTCGGAGGACAAATAACAGAACTCACCGCTGGGCTGGATAATCTCCGTGTTTGTACGTGTAATAAAAGGCGATTTATAACAGCCTTTAAATGCTAAAAACGTTTTCAAGCAACGACCGTCCTTGCCGTCGTCATCGCCTGGCTGTTACTGAGACTGACGATGAGACTGAGCCACCAGCCAGAAAAACAGCACGAGCAGCCAACAAGGCCCGCCTCTCCCCTCAACCAGCCAATCACAGAGCCGCGGCTGTCGCTGGGAGGAGACAAGGCACCTAGGAGAGGATCAAGCAGATCAAGCAAACAAAGAGGAAGGAGAGAAAACAGGGGGGAGGGGAGAGCAGGAAAAATACTAGACAGAAAAACACAACACGGGCGGCTTTTTTTTTTTCAGAAAAACGTGCAAGTTTCATCGTTCTTGTTACTCTGGAGACAGGCTGCACTTTAATTCCCATCTTGATTTGCAACATCACACATCCCTGGTAGCAACCTCAAGAAGAGAATTAAAAATGAAGGCAAGAAGGACACTGACCATGAGCCATTTGTTTTTCATTTTACAATTTTGATTCATGTTTTCATATGTCCCTCACCTTTAGGATGAAAACTTTTGTCTTATACCATTGGCACAAAAAGTGGATGGCACAGACACAAGTCCCAGGTAATGACTTGGAGGCATAGCCCACTGCACATGTTGTCATCAAGACCACTCAAACTGAGGAGGTCATGTGAGGAGCGCAACTGTGCTATGCCAAAACAACTCTATCCATTGAATAAGGTTCAATTATGCTGAACAATGAAATTTGAGGTGTGACTCGTATAGGAACGTAACCTCTCTTTCCAAGTAGGGCACTTGTTCTCATGATAATGGCCTCAGGATGAGCCGTGTTCAGACCAAAAATAGGCCTCCAGCAAGAATGCAATGGGCTGTGTTAGTGTTGCTACAGGTAATAGTGAGAAGATGGTGTACGGTCCAGGAAGTCCAGTTATAATAATACATCCATGAGTTTGAATCACTGTATAAGGTACAGAAAGGTAACTCCAGTGAAAGCTGCACACCCAAAGAATATGCCAAAGAAATTTCCTGGTAATACAGTTTGTACAAAGGATTACAAATGCACTGTATTTTTCCCTGACATGACCTTTAGACATACATCTGAAGTAATGGCGTAGGCGTCAGTAACTATTGACGCTGGTGGCGTGGCCTTCCACACGCAGGCATAAAAACTGGCGATCCATCATCTCGCCTGCCAACCAGGCTCTGGTAAAGTTTTACAAATATTAAATCTTGATGGATTAACAGTTCATAATACAAAAAACTTCCCTTTGTTTGCTGTTTGTCCTGTTAACCGTTTTAAAGACATTTCTTTTACAATGGTGGTTGGTGGGGGTGATGCATTTTGGTCCACAGGGGATTTTTGTTTTGCAGTATTGCACTTGGCCACTCAGAAAAAATGTCCACTTCCATGTATTTGCGTGACCAATGCATGTCAATGGCAATGATGTAGCATTATGCTGTGGCAATAGCTGAGCCTGGTCCAATTTTTCTAACTGAACATGATCAAATGTATTCATGTGAGTACGCTGCTTTAAGACATCGTGCTGAAGTGTGCAACACTATACACAAACAAAGCAGAGCACGGTGCTCTTTAGGCAATTTTCCTATCTTCACAGAGCATCATCACAACATCATTTTGCAACATAACACACATTCCAGTGGCTGATAGCCGAGTTCATAATCACTGATATAAATAGAGCCCTCAGAGCAATGTTTGTGGGCATCTGTTATTAAGTTTTGTTTAAAGGGACAACATTGCAAGACACTGTGAAGTGACAAGTGACTTCAACACTGGAACATTTGTCAGCAGTGTAAAGCCCTAAAGCTAGGTTTTTCCAGCATGAGTATTTTCCAGTGACAAACATCTGTGGTGTTAGCTGTGAGTAGTATCTGGAACAACACTGTACTAAGAGCAAGGATTTAAACTGCGAGTAAACAATGCAGGTTAGTGGGTAAGATAACTGTGCCTTTGCTACCTTTTCTCTGGCTCAGAGTAAAGGGTCATTGCTCACCCAGCAAACCTCAGATGTAAGACCAAACTGGATATTCTTTGTGAGTGGCATTCGACCTAATGAGTCTGACTTGTGTGCAAGGCCAGACAAAGCTGAGGTACAGTAGGCAGGCTCAGGTCACTGGACGGTTACAGCCTAATCACGCACTAATCTCTGATGTTCCAGTTCTGCACTGGGATTACAAATGGGAAGAAAGGATCCCAGACCCAGGCAGGGAGGGGATTAAATGATCAGCACTTGAACAGGGTACCCACTCTTCTCTTTCTACTGGTCTCACAGGTGGGGGCTCCCTGGTGGCCTGGTGTGAAATGTGGAACACAAGAAGAGAAGAGATGAAGAGTGTGTGCAGCGCAGTGTGTGTGCTTGTGTGTTGGGAGGTACACCCGGGGCTTCCCAGACATTCTGATCCCAGGATCAACAGAACAATACCGACTTAATCGTGCCAGTTCGTCTTTCGGGAAAGAAAACTGCGGGCGTGTCGTGTTACCGTGTGGAGGATTTACTTGTGTGATTGCAAAGGTGTAGAGTGGGCCTCAGTACTGTGATCAGGGATGAACGTACGTGTTTCTGTGTGTGCGTGTGCTCTCTAAACTATGTAACATCAAGGGCCCTCAGTCAAATAAGGAAGCGCAGAGATCTCATACTAGATATTTTCAGAATTAGACACGTGTGTCAAGCATACTGTTGGTAGGCAATAGAGAAAGTGAAACTATCACATAAAAGGCATATTAACAACTTTATTATCGTGCCACTAATATTGAAACTGAGGTAAAACATTAAACTCATTAACCTTGTTTGTTAGGACAAACCATGACTCAGCGATTCCTGTGAAACTGACAGCATGAAGGCTCCAAGAAAGCGTGTGCTCATGTGTGTGAGTTGAGGTCTTTCTAGCCTAGTCACCCTGGCCTCTGTGATGCGTCATTGTTATGTCAGCTTCGCACAGCGTCCCCTCTCATGTCATGGGTCTGTGCCCCAGGACAATAGGTCCAGGCTCTGCCACAGGGCCCTCAAGCCAGCTATGAAGCACAGCAGTGATGCAATGTCCGACAATCTTCTCCAAGCACATTGTATAATGGGTGGTCTTCTGCAAACACAGTGGGTGTTGTAAACTCCACCCACCACAGATGCAGCAGTGCAGCAGAAGTCTAGAAATCCAGCCTTGTACAAACGTATCAGCACTTACAGACAGAAGATGGAGAAACATTTTCTTTTCCAGAGGGATGCACCAGTTGTCACCAATACTGACATTTTTACTGACCGAGCCACAGTTATTAAACTGTTAAATGCAGTTTTTTGACAATGTCTTTGTAAAATTCAGTGTTCATGCCTCACTTGTGGCCCTGATCTAGTAAAAACAATTCCAATAATTTCCAATAATAATGATTTTAAATTTGGGAAAAGGAAAAAGGTGAATCAGTGCATCCCTAATTCTTGCTTTTTTGCCTTATCTCACCGATATCAGACACTACTGACACTGTGGACAGCACATGGCTGATCTGCGTCTCTAGGATCAGGCTCATACAACATTAGAAAGGTGAGGCGTATCCATTGCATAGAGGAATTTAACTGACCAAATCAAGCCCTCACGGACTCTGTATAAATGTTGTGTGACTGCTTTTGTATAAATTTGTGTTTGTACAGAGGGAACATTAAACTGTGTTCTACTGGACCATAGTGACCTAGAGAGTGCGACCCATCTTGCTCTGCCATGTTATCCCCATGACCTCAGTGATTACTCGAAAGTCGATCACTCATCTGTCTGCAGTTTAGCCCAGTTTCCCTAATGGATTATTCTGAATACTGTATGGTAACGGATGTCTGCTATTTGCCTGGCTCTGTTTTTTGTGGGAACCATAAAAAAACACTCTTCCCACACAGTGGATGAGACAGCCCCAATAGTTCCCAAAGGGAAGGTAGAGAAGACATACATGCAATTTTCTTCAGGTTTAGCGATAGTCAGAACAGCATCTACCACAGCTGATGAGGGTCTCTCTGTCTTAGAGTGGACGGGAATGATTGAAACTTGGATACAGTGATCTGCTTAAAAGAATGTGGGCTGGTGGTGTAAGGGTGGGGGGATGCATTTTTGTGATTGCACTATTGTGACGTTATCATGTTGACAAACTCTGTCCTCAGACAGACATATAAACACCCGGCTTCCAGGTGTCTCCAGGACTTCGACAAGTGACACAAAAGTGAGATTTATGTTTTCTTGCGAGTATTTTGAAACAGTATTTCTTGGTTTTATAAGAGAAAAGAGACAAAGTGGTTGCTCCCAAAAGGAGCTACTATTCTTCACGCCATGTGCTGCCATGCGTTGTAGGCAAGGTCAGGTCACGGGGACATCTACGGCCTAATCATAGACTTTTAGTGGACTCTTTTTCCACTGAGATTATGAGCGAAGGACTGTGCAGTTACAGCACAGTACAGCATCGGGGGGTAAAATTTATACTGTGAGGCAAGGAGTGCCTCGAAATTCCTGTGTGGGGGAAATCACAACAGTGTTTTTCTGCCAACTTGACATCCCATTTTCCACTGTATCCGTAAGCCCTCCCCCTCATTCCCAGACACGTGAGGAAGTGAAACATGGGTGAGGGAGCCTGTTGCAGAGAGGGGATGGGCCCGGGTGCTCGCTCCTTCATTTAGGCGACAGGCCACTCTAGCACATATAAGTGTGTTGATAGTGATGAGTGTTGCTGGTACTCTGACACCCAATGCCAAACCAAGGACAGCCTTGTTTACTCCTCTACCACCCACACTCCTCACATCATTCCCTCTGCCTTTTAGTATGTCGGCAATGGAAAAAAAGGCTGGTCTGATCATTGGACACTGACTGCTTGATGATAAAAATACAATCAAAGTGCGCGTTCGTCATCCAGTCTTTATCTGCCAACATCATAAAAAGACAGTAGTCACACCTGGCGAAAAACATTTGCCGTAACAACTTATCTAGTCTTGGTTTTACATGTGAAGTTCTCGATGCAGTTTCCTGGATTTTCTTCTAAAGACGACAGATTGCTGCACTTGTATCAAGAAAAAGAATATAATTATGATGAAATGTTTGGATTAACAGTTAATTTTGTAGCAGTCAGTGACAAACACGGATGATTCTTGGATAGCAATGAGGATGTTTGGTTTAACCATAAAAGCAACCATAAAACGTGAGTCGGGGCAATATACACAAAGCAAATAACCCTTTGCAGGGATATGACTTCCTGTATTGATGACGCACATTTTCATGTGAATATCAAAACTTGGCAATGACCCGGCTTGGCAAAAAACACTCTTACAGCCAAGGGTATGTCAGAAACCAGTCAATTATATATTGTTTACACAGGGAAGGGTTATCAAAAGCAGAGGCTGAAGAGTGAAAAAACAGACAGCAGTTTACACAGACTGATAAAAACAGGGGAAGTAGATTCATACAAACTTTACCATTTTGATGCCAGGGTTCTTCAAAGTAAGCTGACAGCACTGAAATATGAACCCAAACAAAATGCCAGTTGTGCTAAAACTCACCAACAACTGCACATCTAGTAATATGTCAACTTCATTGGTGATCGCTTTCCTTTGCCTTCTCAAACCATTGGAGAGCACCTCGGCAACCTCGCAACTTTAACCGAGTTTAACAGATTCTTCAAGTGCACTAACACCTTCCTCGAGCACATTCCTGGCTCCCATTAAATTGTAACACATACGTGTGCACAGGCATGTGCTGCAGTGGTCTGCAGCCAGAGGGGAAAAGCTGTTGGCCTGGATGATTCCTATAAACCAACTTCCTCCAGGATGCAGGCGGTGGGAGAATTGGAAACACATTTATGTAACCTAACATAAGCAAACTCAAGCTCACTTGAAGACACTGAGGAAGTGGGCTGTGGAATCTTCTGCATATCACGTGCATATGAGTGAAAGTTGAGCGCATGCTTAGCTTTATGGCGTTGTGCCAACATTAGCCATGCTTGGTGCATTGAGCAGTGGCAGGAATGCTCCTAACAAGCGGCAGAGATAAATGCAGTCGCGAGAAGTCTTAAAGCCAGATAATAACAGTGTTTAAAATCGCTGCAGGCTCCATATGTTGTCAGAGATAACACCACGCTCTCAGCCTGACAGGTCCAGCCTGTCACTGAGCAACTACCCACAGCCTGACCCACTTTGGAGGAAGCAGCTGACTGCTTCTCCTTAGTCTACAGGGGGTGGGTCTTGTTCAAGGTGTGGGCCCCATGGAATATGTGTTTGTAAACACACACGGCACACTGATTGGGCGTATTGGCAAACACATCGCTTGGAGTATGTCAGCGTTTGTTTCTGTCTATTGTGCGAGCCATCACTTCCATGCTTGTGCAGTAAATAATAAACGTGTTCAACTGTTTCGGGGTCGCGACTTAGTTTGTACTCACCGGCACCATGGGAACAGCCTTGGGAGGACGGGGTGTACTGCATGTGAGCAGTGTGGGAAGAGATATTCCAGGTTTTATTGGGTAATGGTAAGTTCGGCCAGGTTGAAAACTGGTTTAGGAAAGTAGTGTTTAGATTTCCAGTCAGAAGTGTAAAGCTAGCACTGAATATTGAACAAACTCTGTGATGCTGGATGCAAGTGTTGTACCTGTTCATAAGCCAGTCAAGCCAGCCTTTGATTTCTTCTCTGTCTTTTCTTTTACTCTTTATGTAAACATGAGCAGGACACACTATAACACGTCAGCCAGGTTATATATAGCTCCTGTGGCTCCTGTCTGGTGATCTGTTATAGCTCTGCTGACACATTTTCACACACCTACACCCTGCCAAATTAGCCACCCGCCTCCCCAGCCTTACCCAGGACTCCTTACTTCAAATAAATCACTAAAAATGGCATGCTGTGCATTGATTCTGGAAACCCCGAGCTCTTATTGTTCCAAAAATTTAGTTCTACATCCCTTGTCCAGGATCTGGGCAGCCAGGTTTTGTCTGCATGTGGCCCTGGGATACTTTCCAGGCCGCTGCACCAATTCGGTTACACGTGCTCGGTCTCAGACGGACCCCGCCGCCTCCTGCCCCACATCCTGCCCGTCTCGTTACTCTCACGTCGTCTCGGACAAGTGCACCAGAATGACTCGGCGCTTTCAGAGATTTGCTGAGCACATCTATAGCTGGTGCAGCCTTTCACACACGACACATCTGCTCAGCGGCTCATTGCAAATAACGTCCATCTTTACTGATCATGTAGCCTTAAAATCTGTCTGAAATCATGTTTTCAAGCTGAAAAGATCTCTTGTGGTTTTCCATTCACAGTAAACCCTGCAGCAAATAACTGCCTACATTTTGAAAAAAGGATATGACATTTGATCCTCTTTTGGAAAAAGATGCAGTTTTCTTTATCCGATTGCACATTATCCTACTTTTTATTTTCATGAAAATAAGATTCAAACAACCAATACTGAATCAAATTTAACTGTTTGCATGTATAATAGTACAAGATTTAAAAGGTCTGTCCATGTCTGTGTTGCTACACAGATTGGTTCTCCTTTATCCAAACAAAGTTCCCTTTCGCCCCAGTAATCCTTGTTCTGTGACTTCTCACTGTACCCGCAGTCCAATGAGCTGTCAACGCCTCCGCTATTTAGGAGCAGGGCTGCAGAGCTGCAGAGCGCTCAGACGGTTTCCTGAGGGTAACGGACACGCACAGATACGGGGATAAATCAAAGCAAGATGTAAACTCAAAATTCCCATCTTTAGAACATCTGAATACTAAACACGAGGCTAAATCCTCTCCCCTTACTGACATGTGAAGCGACTACATGTGAGCGAACATTCAGTGCACTGTGCTCATAAGTTTAAAGCCAAGAAGTCACTGCTTCAAAACATAGTCAACATTGCAAAACCAAACGGGCATAGTACAGAACAAATGAGCAAAACACAAGCTAAACTTGGTTCAGTGGTGGTGAAATAAGCATTTGGCTTATTAATAAGTGAATGGGTATAAATGTGTTTTCATGAGATGCAACTTCGTGCTGAGTTTAACTTTGGATCCAGTCCAGGCCATGCCTGAAAACCTCGGTGGGTGGAGGCTGAGAGAAAGAAAACAAACTTTCTAACCTCTGAGCATACGTCAGTGTTTTTTTTTTTTTTATCAGAGTGAAACATGACCAGCTTTATCTCTGGTATCTTCCCTGCGGCTTTCTCAAAACCTGGAGTTAATAGACAGCAACGGAGAGGCATAAATATCAAGCTGTCACCTTTGAACTAAAAGTCACTAATCTAGTTTCACGAATGCAATCTGTGGGATTTACTGTGGAGCTGAGTGAGGATTGCAATGGAATAGATCAGTGAAATGACATGATGTGAGTTATTAACTGTGAGAGTGTGTGCAGGTCTTGCAGCTCACTGTACATTAACTAGTTCCATATGACCCAAACATGCAGAGAGAGCAAAAAAAAAAAAAAAGAGCCAGATTTATATAAACAAAACCACTCCTCCTGCTCTCCACGTGTTACACAGGACGTCACGTGTCGCCTAGAGCTGCCAGAACCTAGAACCAAAATATTATGATTTTCATGCACGGACACACACACACACACCGTATATATTCTGTCTGAGCTCAGACTCACGCACGCTTAAGAATCAGCCCGAAACAGACAGAGCTGGGAGATATTTACCATTCAAGGACTTTCATGAAACTGAAGTTCATTGGGTCACATGGAGATACTCACCGTTGAGCAAACCTGAGCTTTAAGCAGTGTCTTACAATCCCCCAGTTTCTACAGTGTAGCTTAACTCCTGGAATACTCTTTCAAAGTTTGTACAAGCATTAAGACACCATGTAATGGAGTGGAAAGTGGATGAATAGCTAAGTCAGGGGGTTTGGTCTTGTATGTGGGACAGAGACTACACCTGCTTGTCCCTGCGATTCAGATTAATGAGTAAAGATGAAATGCCGGCTTTGTTTTTTTTCTTTTGTGCTCAGACACAGAATTTGCTGGCGGATGCTGAAAAGTGCAAATTTTAGGTGCAAAAGTCATGGAAGTGTGCAGCGGTCTCACTGTCAAGTGCACTTTGCTGTACACCAGTTTGCTTTTTCCAGGAAAAGTGGGATAAACATCATCTGTTAAAAGTCAGAATGAAGGCTCCTCCCCACTTGGCTGTACATAGAGAGCATGTTTTTGTTTTCAGTCTGCAGATGTAAGGGCATTTGGAGTTCCCTCACATATCAGGGGTGAGCATGTGTGTGTGTGTATGTTGCCTGGGCGTGTGTGTGCATGTCTGCATTTCTGCAGATGTGTGTGTTTGAGAGAGGGGAAGGAGTGAATATAGGTCCTGTGTTCTCCCACTGAGTTATGTAAGAGTCCAGTGAATCCAGTCTAACTGTAAACCCCATGACATTATATTGACACAAAGTACAGGCTGTTCAGAAGTGGTGGCCCTGGAGAAACCCTGACACACAGCTGTGCTTTCACAACCAAGTTCACACTGACAATCAAATTAATGAGAGTCGAGTTTAAAAATTGGGATTCAAACAAGAAGCGAACATGAAAGCTTTGGAAAGTAAATCTAACATCTAAAATACTTACATAAAATACTTTACAGTATTACAGCATAAACAAGAATGCATCTGACTCGTGGTAAATTAACATGTGGCGTGCAGCCGTGTGCATGCTCAGGATTGTATCCTCGAGGTCATGAGTCTAGCATGTAAACTACATTCACACAGACATGCAGACACAGTCCTGCACATGCTGAGTAGAACGGTTATTACCATCATACTGTGATAACCAGCGTATGGTTAGCCAGATTCCGAATCAACTAATGTCTTTAAGTATAAATTTACAGCATTTGTTGTGTTCGTCAAAGTTGTCAATCTCTGGACTAAAGTAAAGTGCTACTGGAGATGAGCTTTACTCTGCCAAAAACTTTAGTCGAAGTAAAAATAAATAAAGCCAGAGGCACTAGCCTTTTAACCACATGTTTGCATAGACAATGGGTTGCGTCAGGAATGACCGATACCACTAGAGGTCGCCAGGGGCGTTTCTGGGATTGAAGGACACCCTGTAAAGGGGTGCGGGGGATCCTACCTCACAATTTAATTTTTTTTCATAATTTCATAATTTCTTTTTAGAAACAAGCTCTATTTGGATGCTTTTTGATGCACTCTGGCACCTTATTTACATTAAGTAAATCAATCGTTGAGTTAAAATGTGTACCTCATAAACTGTGGTGATGTTAAAAATATCAGTAGTTGTTAGTAATTAATATTTGTATTTAGTAGAAATAGAATACTTCACCGCTGTTGTCATTAAACATTCATTGAATAGGTTAGAAAAATGGTTAAATGTTAACATTAGTTTACTGCACATTTTCTTTCACTCACTCATTCTTAATATAACAATAATAAAAAAAAAACATTGCGTCGGTTGGTCCCAGTGTTGTGACTTACAGGCTGCTTCGTGCCTCAGTCGGATTGGTCATAAAACTTGTGTGCTATCACTGTCTGAAGGACTACCAGACCAATAAAACTAAGTTAACGGCTAAGCTGTTAACTGTGCCTAACTTCTGCTCTGCTCATATCGTTTTCACGTCACTTGGAACTTGCACAGACATTTACACACCTTGTTTAGCTGGCTAAGCATGACAGGACGTTTGTGCTACTACTTCCCTTTTACTGGTAAAAAAGTAAAAAAAAGAGTAGCATTAATTTCACAACCAACACAAAAACAGAAACAGATGCAGGATAGGCCAGGAAGTTATCATGAACATGAAAACATATAGTTCAAAGCAAGGGTCTCTCCGGCTGAATATGCACAGCCAGGATGCTGCGAAAAAACTGTAATCTGTTTCTTGATTTTGGGGCAAGCAAACAGCTAGTGGATGACAACAGGTAAAGTAAAGCCTTAAAGCATTTCACGTGCCTTCTCTGAACAAATAAATAGAGGAATGAGACTTTTGAGATGCTAACTGGGCATACAGCTGTCTCTCTGCAGGCATGAAGGACCTCCAATGCAGATACTGCAGCACTGATCTGTGCAGACAGGCGAGGTCTGGAATACATCCAGCTTTCCGCACAACTCACAACATGCTGAACTTCACTCAGGCTGCTGTGCCATGTGGATCCCTCAATGTGGACCAACTTCGACAAGAACAAACTGACCGCAACATCAGTTTCATTGGGTTTTGATTAGCACTGGCCAGCCTCTACTTCAATACCAATAATTAGCACTATCATGGTGAGAAACCATTGATATCTCACACAGTCAGAAGCACTTTGGATGAGGCTGCTATTGATTCTGCTGCTGCATTCACTGTCTGGCCTGACAAAAAGGACGTTGGTCAACAGCAGAGAGACTGGTCGATGCTACAGCTCAGGGTCGAGAGCTTTGTTCTCAACCTGCCGCCATGTGCAGCCACTGTTCCCAAGTTGAGTCCTCAGTGAGTTCCTTAATGCACTGCCCAGATGGTTTTGTTGACTTGGACTGACTCAATGCTAGTATTATTCACATCAGCAATCTGTTTGAGAACGAGTTTTCTGGTGCGAGTTCGGAGAAAGACAGGAAGAGGTCCTGGCCTCATGTGCTCCCTAATAAACAAGAGTTATAGAAGAAGGCTTTGAGAGCTATCATGCATTTCCCAAACCATTTCCATTAATGATCCAAAAATGTAAGTAGGGTTCCTGGTATTACATTACTTAGAAGTAGATTAAGCATGTGGACGTGATCCAGAGCTACATGTTTATTAGGCTCACGTCACGGTCTCAGAGTTTATGGCCTGCACTGCACTACTAACAGGAGGGAATGTGAGAGACCTGAAGTGTTGCCCAGTCTAGTCTCCAGTCATTAATCAGAGGCCATGCAGAAACACACAGTGACATCAGTATCTATGCAACTGTTTCCCTTTCTTAAAAGACTGAGCATCTCCGAAAAAGGTGGACAGACGGACTCAGAAACTACGATTTGTTTGCCAACGTTAACTGCAACAAGAGCTTGGCTGTTTAAGTTCCAGGGCCCAACTGAACTGAATAATTCACAGCTGTAAACTCGAGGCTGAGCAGATGCAAATAAGCACACAGTTTCATACGGTTGGAGTCCATCAGGTCCTCCTGAGGTTTTTCCAAAAGGCAAAAATGGACTTGTTTGAGGTTCTAGAAGACGTTTAACCTCTCATCCAAGAGGCTTCTTCAGTTTTAACTGACTCATGAGAAGTCTCAGGTATTTATCCTCTTGCAGGGTCATGGACGCGTCTGGCTATCATGTGAATCATTAAGGTCACATGGGCCAAGGTGTTAATGGGTCAATAGACTACAACGAGTGGGTCCTGGTGTGAACGGGTGGGGTTTTTCCGCCTGTCCATCATATGAGTCAGGGTCACCTGGGTCTTGGTGTGAATGGCTGTGGAGCTGCCTGGGGAGGGATCTGAGTACAGCACTGTAAGTGGCTGAAAAGTGGTGTCTTAGGCCACCCCTGCAGTTCAGTAACGGTCTTTCCAGTTTGACATGGATGGCTTCTTTCACTCCTCTTTCAAACCATCTGTCTTCTCGTTCATTATTGTCCTCAAAAGAGTGTCCCTTGTCCCTCAGATGTAGATGGACTGCTGAGTCCGAGGTGTTGGGCTTCTGTGTAGCGCCATGCGTTTGTGGAGCGGTTGTTTTGTTTCCCCAACGTACAAGTCTGTGCACTCCTCACTGCATTGCACTGCATACACCACATTGCTCTGTTTGTGCCTGGGTGTTCTGTCCTTAGGGTGGACAAGTTTCTACCTCAGGGTGTCACTGTGCTTGAAATGCACAAGGATGTCATGTTTTTTGAGTCAGTTGCTTGAACGTCAGTCTTTCACTTTCAGTTCTTACATATTAAGTATTTTTTTTGTAGCTGAAAGTGTATTTGAAGGTGGTTTACATTCAAATGGAAAATGATAATAAACCTGAAAATATAAAGCACTGTAGCTTGAGATCAGAAACCTGCAGATGTCCTACTTTATATTTTCAGTGTGAATATGAGTCATATTTTGCTCTGTTCCTGCTGTAGCATCACAAAAACTTTATTAATTTCTCTGAACATCCTAATATAAATAATGGAATAGAATAGAATAGAATAGAATAGAATAGAATAGAATAGAATAGAATAGAATAGAAACAACAACTTTCCTGCAGCTCTAGTTGCTCTTTGCAAATTGAATCAGGCCTAAACAGCACTGCTATAAACTGTGATGAGTGGCCCTTAGGACTGAGCCTCATTATAAATAGAAGCACCCACAAATGTGGACTGAATATAATGAGCGCTAGAAGCACACCCGTCTCCTATTCACGTGTCACCATCTTCCCGAATTTTCCAGCCACTTGTCAGTCTATCTGCAAACTGCGTGATGTTGTTCAATAACCCATTAGGCCAGTTGTTTTGAATCAATCAGCATGGAACAGATCCCTAAGGGAGGTTAATTGATTTGTAACATTGTGACGTCTGTCTCATGGCACTTGTGTTTCAATGTGACATTGGTATCTAGTCTGTTTGAGTTTGTCCGCAAAACCAAATGACAATGTGAAAACAATGGGGTGATGAACATCAACATATCAGCTTCTGTAATGATATGTCAATGCACACAACTTGTTTCTGCTGCTCCCAAGTGACCAGTTATCACAGGTTAAAGTGTCTATATTAATGTAAATAAAACAATGAATTCAGTGCATTGAAAATAAAAGACCCTTGGCAGGTGGATGCAAGTCATGATATAATAACCTTTGTGCAATAAATGGACCTGCTGCATTCTCATTTGTTTCATCTAGTTGGCAATATATTTTCACTGCTAACTTGCATAAATAATCAGCAATTTTGTGTTTGAATAGACACGAGGAAGTGAAAGGCGTATATTTCCATACACCTTTGAGTACATGCAACTGTGAGTAATTCAATTCAGTTCAATTGCATTGTAATGTAAATAGTGTTAGCATAATATGTATTTCAGAACAGTACTTGCATGGTAACGTAGGTGTGCATTAAAGCTGCAGCTCTGAGTTAAGTGTTTGTGGTGCCAGCTCTGAGCAGTAGTATCTGGGTACTGCAGTGCTTTTCTGCTTATTCTCTGTGCACGTGACGATGGATGCACGTTTCTGCAGAGGTTACTTTTACCAAAGAACTGCACCTCTCCATCCCTTCATCACTCGCTCCCTTAAGATAAATACAGCTCTCCCTCCTTCCTCTTCAAACATAGCTTCTAATATCAAATAACACATCGTTATATATACGTTTGAACTCTGTCCTACAAATGTCCCTGTATTTTGACAGTATGCTGTGGACGTACAGCCATCAATAAATGTACGTTTTTCCCATTTTTGCTGTGTAACGTTTTCCCCTCCTCATCTGCATATGCACTTATTCATAATTACCGACTCACACAGGATGCACACACATCCTCGTTTTGTTTCCCTGATCTCACATATCTCACTGACAGTTTGCATCACTCGGAGTGTAAACTTGTTCCTCCCACGACAGACTGAAGATCTCACATCAACGATTAGTTCTCTCAAGCATTTTCTCATCCATTCCCTCCAGCATCCCACCTGCTCTCTCTCTCTCTCTCTCTCTCTGCCACCCCTCTCTCTCTGCTGCAGTGTGGAATTTTCCGAGTGCAGCGAGCGCTGCAGTGGTGTAGAGGAAGATGAAATGGCAGGAGGAAGGAGGCAGGAGGAAGGGTAATGGTACTTAACATACACCAAAAAAAAAAAAAAAAAAAAGCTATTGTGATGAAGGACCCGCCACCTCATCTCCCTCCACAAATTCAGTGGAAAAATACCAGACAGACATAGAGATAAAGAGGCAGCTGAGATGGAGTGCCCCGAAAACTGAGGAGGTGGTGATGATTTAAAACTGGACAACACTAAATGTTGCAGAATCAGTGTTGTTAATTCACTAATTCATTTATAAATATTATGAATCCGAGCCAAATGGCTATATTAGCATCGCTATTAGCATTATATGCATTTATTAGCATTAGCACACCTGTGTTGCCTAAACCCTGATGTTATCAAGAATTAAATATACATACACACAAAGGAAGCATCACCTGGCTGAAATATCCTTTTGCTCACTGAATGTGATAAAAACAATATACAAGCTAAAATAGTAAATATGGATGCAGTACAATCAAGTGAATAAATATATGAATGAATGAGTCTACATGCAGGACGTCGAGGGCATTTAGTCTCAGATTTGTTCCATTTTACTTGCTGCAATTACATCCAATTACATGATTCTGTCACAGTTTTAGTACCTTCTTGCTAAATTCTCACGTCCACATGTCACAACAGGGACCTTAATGCTTCCTCTTTGTCAGTCTGACCACTGGTGGGCTTATTGATTATTCCTCCTTTTGCATATTGGCTTACTCACTTCACATCATTTGAGGGAGTAAAAACGACTGTAGCTTTTAGCCTCTTTTAAAGCATTTGAAAAAGTAAGGAGTCTCTGAAGGCCAGTATAAAAAACACATCTCTCTGCCCCAAACCCCTCATGCCTCTCTTTAGTAAGTACAGTGAATGTGACCATTTACAGATTATTATGATTACATAATATACATCATCATTACAGAGAGCAACTGGAGGATGCGTGTTCGTTCTCAGCAGTTGATAGGTTGGCTGTTAAGGACGAATGGTTCCCAGCAGTTGATCTGACAAACAGTCATGCTACAGTCACAGACTGCAGCGTTTTGGTGTGAAAGTGGAGGAGGTGACTGGAAATGTGTCAGTTACATTCTGTGACGACTGTGCGGCGATGGGCTTCTGTGGTAATGTGGCGATGGCTGCAGTTGAGGTCATTCAGTGGGCAAATGACTGGGGCAGGTTTTTGCTGCAGTCTATTGGGAGAGTGTGACAGTGGTGATGCTGTGAGCGGTGCTGAGGGAGGGGGATAGTGAAGGTGCGTGTGTGTGTCACTACACCACAAATCATTGCCCTGCGTCACCGTTGATGTGTGGGACATGACATCATTTACCTGCAACCGGAACTGTTCAACATCCCTCCTCTCCAGTAACCTCAGCAGAGACTAATACAGTACACCCTGCACTTACACACAGTGAGACGTACAGTACACTCAGTGTAATTATTTATAGCACAGAACTTTTTTAGTACTCAGGTGTGAACCAGAAGTTGATGTTTGGTATCCACCTCATACATAGTGTGGTCTTAATAAATGCAATCCTCCTCACTGACCTCCTCAGTGTCTCCCTCACTGTCCTCCTCTTTAACTTCCTACATGGTAGATGATGAAGATGCACCTCCCAGCCCCTAGTAGTCTCCATCCAGAGGTTGGAAGCTGGCTTTGGGTCAAATGCCTCTGTGGTGGTTAGGCTGAGATGTGAGAATCCCCTCTCACATGGAAAAGTTGCTGTTGTTCTTTATTCAGCTTGTTCACTATGTACAAAGCGGGTGACTCAACTTTTCAGCTTGACTAGCTTGTTTGTTAACAGTAGCTCAAATACTGGACGATTGAAATTCTTTCAACTTGTAGAAAACGCACCTGTTCCATCTGCTGTTCCTGTCCATAAACCCTACACATTTAGACCAGGGTACTCATCCTAAAAAAAAAGTCCTAAAATCACCACTAGCCAGCCATTTACTTTAACATATCAGAGAAACAAGGACTGGGCTAACTCATACATTAAGTGACTACAATTAGATGACAATGACAGTTGTCACACTGGCTAATGTAACTTTTCCCTCTGTGTCATACATTAAAATCCATGTGACACAGTTTACAAAAAGCCTGGCTTTAAAGGATAACTTTCGTTTTTTACAACCTGGACCTTATTTGTAGCATTAAATACGACCATTTAGACACCCAGACAACTTTGGTGGCATTTGGAGTCGTTTTGAAGAAATTAGCCCCAGGCGAGCGGCGGGTATATCCGTATAAAGCGAGTACTCGGGGCACCCATGCGCAGCCTCTATATAACGCATAATCTACTCGTTCATATTCCAATATTTTGTTATGATATGCTGGTGCTATTCCCCTCTGAGCCCGTGGTGGCATGTTATCAATATCCAGCGTCTCTAGGCAACTACCTCTGACGTGGATGATGTAATTTCTGAAGCAGCCAGCCACAACACAGCTGACTCTGCGGCGGTCAGCTAGTTTAGCTGTAGTTTGCGGCTGTTATTTTTTACAAAATGGGTGAATATTTTTCCGACTCTGAGGTGGTGGACGATGACTTTGTTTACGATGGACGTCCTTACCGTTTGAGCCAGAGTACACGGACGAGGAGCTCGTTGAAAGGAGGATGCGGAGGCAGAGAGAGGAACAGCTGGCCAAACAACAACAAACGGCTGCGCGTCCACGACTAGACGGTAACTGGTGGTGTTCTTGTGGACAATGTTCATCGATGACAACAGAGGAGGAATGCCTCTGTTGCTCAGAGTGGGACTTGCGGCCAGGAGATACGCGTCTGGATGTGTCAATAAACGTCTGTATCACTTGAGGATTTCCACGCAATGGAAACTTTTCTCCCTCCTCTGAAATTTACTTTATTATAATCAACTCTCTCTCAAAATAAAATGTCATGTTGTTCGGACAATTTGGAAATACGCAATAACGAACCATAGCTGTGCCAAACTACAGCTAAACTAGCCGACCACCGCAGAGTTAGCCGTGTTGTGGCTGGCTGCTCGCAGCGCGCGGCATTCGGAAATTACATCATCCACGTCTGAGGTAGTTGCCTAGAGATGCTGGATATTGATAACATGCCACCACAGGCTCAGAGGGGAATAGCACCAGCATATCATAACAAAATATTGGAATATGAACGAGTTTCGCCGCAGATTATGCGTTTATAGAGGCTGCGCATGGATGCCCCGATAACTCGCTTTATACAGATATACGGGCCACTCCTCTGGGGCTAATTTCTTCAAAACGACTCCAAATGCCACCAAAGTTGTCTGGGTGAGTAAATGGTCGTATTTAATGCTACAAATAAGGTCAAGGTTGTAAAAAACGAAAATTATCCTTTAAGTACAGGTGGGCCTACTCCCATTAGCTGAGATACTTGCACAAACTCTTGATTTACTGATGGGTGCTCTTTGATTGAATGACTCCTCATCAGTAGACTACAGCTACAGATCATATAGCTACAGATGTTACAGACCAGTTCTACATACTGCCACCTGCTGTACGGGAGGGGAATGTCTGTTGTTTGTGTGGCCTCCCTCAAAATAGGCTACTTCGTTGAGTCAGCATCTGACTAAATGTGAAATATGGTCCTAATCTGCCCTTCTGTTCTGTTCTGTGTGTGAAACATTGTCGTAATTAGTGTATGAATTCTTGAGCTCTGGCCAAAAACATGCTTGCAAGGTCTTGCCACACCTTCTCCCCAAGAAAGGTGTTCCTGAGATAGCTTGTTCTCGAGAATGGAACGTACAGAAGAACAACCTGAAAGCATAATGCCTTCAGCCACGGGTATAGCTGGCACAGAGACAAAAGAAATAGGAACGACAGACTTGTTGTGGAAGTTTTTGCTGTGCAGGTACTTTGTGAATTCCGCAACATAAAGTTAAGCAAGTGGTTCAATACAGAGTAATATAAAACCCACTCAAAATTGGATTGGAAAGCCGTAGTAATGACTTGGCACCATGTCCAGCTTGTGTTATATCAGGGCGTAGGGTAAGACATGTTGGCCAACACCGCAGCTGAGTGGAACATTGGCAGCAGGTTCACATAACATTAATTAAGCGGGTTTGACATATATGAGATCCATCCATCCAGGGTAACAAGCACCAACCAGCACGGTTGTGCGTGTGAGGAGGCTCAGCCACTCCTCCCTGAACCCCCCTATCATTCGTTGCTCCCTTTCTGTCACTTTTTGGTGCCAAAGGAAACTAGACCCAGTGAGCCTTAGTGACGGGGGGTGGGGGTTTATGGGAATCCCGAAGGTCCTGGGACCTCGGCCAGAGTAGGCCATTGCCACAGATGCCACTCATCTGTCCTTGTATGCACAAGTAAAGGGGCACTGTCAAAAAAATAAAAGAGAAGAGGAGGAGAAGTTACGTAACTGGCTTAAAACAGTTATTAGGTTAATCATTTACGAGGAACAAATAAAGCATCTTTCCATCACACACACTCGCACAACTCCTCAGCCAATCAACTTCTAACAGGAACAATGTGTATATGTGCAAGTGTATCGTTGCTTCCAACCAGCTCTACAGGAATGTATCTTCAGTCTGCAGAAGTTTCAGCCTGTCTGACTCAATTTGTCCCGTGGAATAATCCAGGGTTGCATAACCCTGACCCCAGAGCCCACCCTCACGATTACCAGCGGTGAATCCCAGAGATCAAGAAGGGGATCAGACAAAAGGAGGACAGAAAGAACAATGAAGAGGCAGGATGAGACCGTGGACGTAAAGCTGTTTGACTGGCAGGCAGCAAAGGCCATTTGGCCCTCTCCTCTGAGAACACAGACTGGGTGAGAACGCTGTGGCAGCAGACGGAGGGCACTGCCAGAAAAGAGAGTGGCTTACGCTGTGAAAACAAATGCCAGCACAAACTCCCAATGAATGCCGTGTCCATTTGCCTTGCGCTGTCAGGAACACGGAGGTGGCAGGGCTCGAGGAAAGGAGTCAGTCAAGAGAAGGGTTAATTATACCAGCAGGAACTGCACTGGTATGAGATAATGAAACGAGGCAGAGGAGAAGTCAGGAGATTTTCTAAACTAATCCGTACTTCCCACCTATTCTCTCTTATGGGGCACGCAGTCTTCAAAAAGGAGTTCAGCCAAAAAAAGAGCTGGGAACTAGGGCAGGCCTCCCCGGCAAAAGGTAAAGTATAGGAGAATATTTGAAGAGGAAAAAAATGAAATTAACAGCACAGAAGTGTTCTCGCAGCATGGAGGGAGCGATTTTGGAAGTAACCTTCAGAGACAAAGCTAAAAACAGCCCAGGCAGCCTTTAGTAGGAGAGAAAGAGAGGTAAATTACAGCCTGTGCCAGAGGATAAGAGGACATATTTGCTCTTAACGAGAACAGCTTATATATAGCCAGAGGCGAAGGGGGAGCTGAGACAGAATCCTGAGGAGTTTGCCATCACTTCGCTCCATACGTCTCCTGGAACATTTCCTACCCTGGCTCCCAAGCAAGATACCTAATATGCTCTGTCAGAGAACTTACACATACACCTACATACAGCCCGACAGAAAACACTGTGAATGCAAGAAATGATACTCCACAAGGATATTATATAATGCCCACAAGAACATTACGCTCCTGTGGCCTGTTCCACCAGCTATACGTCTTCTCTCTTCTCTTGTACAAGTTATGGTACAAAGTCCACACGATACGTTGAAACTCGTTAGTTTAACACTAAAGCTGTGGGTTTTTTGGTTGCACCGTGGAGACTGAGAGTTCATCCTAACTACTCTGGAATAAAGTCCAAACTAGGACAGTGAAAAGCACTGTTCTTAGCGCAGTGCTTATTACCGGGTTGTCTCTCATGGCCAATCATCTTTCAACATTTGCTACATTATAGCGAAGAAGCCAACAGCTAAAAATAGCTAACGTTATTCACCAGCGACAACCAAAATGTACGTAAAACAACTGCTCCATTACCCTGTGTTATATTTGATGGTGCAAATATAACACAGGGTAATGGAGCAGTTCTATATAAGAGGAAATCGCAACAATGTAACAAACACATAATGATAACCTACACAGGCAAACTGTAATAAATTAGTTGTTGTTAATAAATTAATTGCTAACTCTATATATTTGCTTGCAACACTATAACAATAGTGTCCAATTTAGTCAAGATACCTATGCTAGCCTATGATATAGTGTAATGCTATCTTGACATTGGTGTTGCAGACACGAAACAGCCTCCTCTTCATCATCCAAGCAGCCCTTAAAGCACATAAACTCATAAAGTTAGACTTATGTTCAAAGCAGACTACGTTTGAACTCATGCATGACTGGTGCATCTCAGTGCTGATCATTAAGGCAGTGATCTGAAGCAAGTTGCTGATCTGTAGAACAGTGTGCTCCGAGGTTCAGGTGGTTGAACAGCATCGAAAACCCCCTCAACCCCCCCCCCCCCCCCCCCCAACATCTTTACGAAGCCTGAAGTGGAAGAGCTGCATCTGACAATTTCTGCAGCACCAGACGTGATCAATGCCAGCTTCAACAAAGTGTGTGGAGGTGAGAAAGCAAGAAAAGTTTAAAGTTTAAACAACAATTTCTCTCAGATTTCACATGAACAAATGAGCGCAACGCAATGAACAAACATGAAAATGGACGCTGGTATCCTCGTATTAAAATGATGATCGCACCTCGTCTTGTCTATTTCAGTGTGGTCATTTGAACCAGCTGTCCAATTTGTTGCCCTCCCACATGGTTGAACTAGTTTTTTCAAGCGTACCCCAGCCTGAAGACAGAGGTCAGCAAAAGTTTGGGTATTTGTACATGCATGACTCCATCTCCTCTTTCCAGTCTTTCCGTCTGTATCCCTTCCTCCTCCGTTCCCTCCATGCCATACCTCCCCCCCGCAAAGAGGACACTCAGGCCCACAGAGGCCCTCGGGGAACTCCCTCGAGCCTCTCTTACATAAGACTGAGGTGAAAAGTGAGATGTCAGATATCCTGTCACCAGCCAAAGTCAACACGCAACTTCTACTTGCTTTACAAAACACT
The DNA here is from genome assembly GCF_017976325.1 of Chelmon rostratus. Taxonomy (NCBI): domain Eukaryota; kingdom Metazoa; phylum Chordata; class Actinopteri; order Chaetodontiformes; family Chaetodontidae; genus Chelmon; species Chelmon rostratus. The sequence goes on along the minus strand of NC_055659.1, from coordinate 17,306,242 downwards.
AAATAGACTCTGTGTTGCTCTTATTCACATCATCTTGATAAATGCAACAAAAAAAGCAACGTATGAGTATGAATACACATGCATTGCTGTGAAGTAACCATGCTTGTTTGCATGCGTGCATGAACAGCTCTTTATCAGCCGTTTATCGTGTGTGGCGAGCCGGTGTATCAGCAGAGCTCAGCTGGAGCTCCTGCAAGCATCACCTGCAAGGAGCAAATGTAGGCACAAGCCAAAGGTCAGTGACACTGTCGACACGAGCTGCACGCATAGACCTTTTGCTTTCATAAGTTTAAGGGAATGTGAGCTACGTCTGCAGGGCAGAGCTGCACAACTCCCAGCAAACACGCAGAGCGAGACCACTGATTCTTTACAGGTTCAAGGAAGAAGAATGAAGAAGGAGCTTTTGCAGTGGATGAGTAATATTTTTCTACAGAGGAGGATGAGACATTCTTTGAATGGGATAATTATGTGTAAGATGTGTAAGGCTGTCTAATGCTGAAACGCTTGAAGACAATGATTATGAGCTGGGCTAGACTATTGTGCGTCAGTGGCGTGCACAGGAACAAGCTTTTAAAGAGTGCATCACATTATACACCTGTAATACACTGGGTTTGAAATCAGCCTGGGCCCCTTGTCTCATGGTCTCATGTCTTCTGTCTTCTAAGACAGTTTGTACACTATAGCTTGGCAATTCTAATGTTCTTAACTCTGTTTGGGGTCTGCAGGTAATTGTGTTACTCTGGCATGCTGTACGATGACCGTAAGACTAAAACAGCTCATTCAGGAATTTGTGCAAATTATAAATGTTTTTATACACAATGTGAAAATGTTGATATGTTTCAAGGTTCAAGGTTCAAGGAGTCTTTATTGTCCCCGTGGGGCAAATTGCTCTACAGCCAGCAGTAACAAAAACAGGCAACAATCACAAAAAAACAACAACATATTGCACAGAGAAAATAATAGATGGGACAGTACATTAGTCAGTCACTTGTTCAGAAGACCTATGGCAGCAGGGACAAAAGAGTATTTAAGTCTGTTGGTCCTGCATCTTGGCAGGTTTTCTTTGGTTTGTGAAAACATCGCAGCTGCTTTCAACACTGTGGCTAACAGGATTCTGCAGCGGCACGAGCCTCAACTAGGAGTCACTGTGTCCATGCACATACTGTGTTTCTGTACATATTTGACATATAAGATGTTGTATCTCTTCATGTACTCGACAGGCATCTGAGAATTCCTGGGCTCGTTCCTGTAAATATATTTTATCCATCAGTTACAGATTTTACAAATCAATTAATAGGGGCTAATTTACCTAAATGAATTAGTATGATCGTGCAGTAAGTTGCCTCCACCTGTCCGTGTGACTCACATCAACCTTAAAATCACAGCCGGGTACATACAGCACAAAGGCTTTTTGGACAGGCGCGGTAGATGTAGTGCTGCGCATGTTACATGATAGCGTGTGCCGGGGCTCCTCAGGGCCTGAGAGCTTCATTTATTCATCCTCGCCCGTTCCCCTTGTGTTCTGAGACACAGGGATGTGGTAATGTAACACCGGGAAACCTCTGATGTTCGATGGCTCAATGGATCCAGCGGGCCACTTAACACTGCAGCGCACCTCATACAATCAATGCGCCCTCGCACTACTGCGTCTGTCAGCCAGAGAGAGATGGAATGAGTTCAGAGAGATAATAATAACGACCCAATAGACTGTTTTTGAGCCTCCCAAGAGAAACAGTAAGAATAGAGTAAAATGATCTCATCTCACTCTGACCTCTGTTCCAACACGTGCGACAGACGAGAGGACCTCCAGGGTGTGACAACTATCCTGATAACTGGGGCATCACTGCTGTCACTGAGTTTACTTAGCAGAGGGTAGCAATTTGAAAAACGATAGATTAAGATCTAGTCCACAGATGAGATGTTTATAGAAGCAGTTGGAGAAGGAATTTTACTGTTGATGTTGAAAACAGAAGCACAAAATCCAACAACGTTTGCAGGGGAACTGAGATTTTATAAAATATTTGAAGCTGTTGCGACCTTGCAGAGTCTTCGTTCTGTGGCCGTGCTCCATTAGACGATGCTTTGCTGCAGCGGTGTACTCAAGTCCATTTGGCAGACTTAGCCAAAGTTAACTGAGCTCTCGGCCAACTCTCTCGTTCCCTGGCTCAAGAAGCTGTCTGCTCTGTGTAAACAGCGGGCAGGGCCGGTGAATATATGACATTAGGTCTACATAAACACACAGGGGGGCGGAGGATGATTGGTAGGCTCGCTAAGATGTGGCTGCTTCACCCGATGTTTATAAAACCTCATATGTGCTGCGCTGACAGTCCTGCCACACTTAATGTCACCTGGCCAAACGCCGCCAGTGACTCCCTACTGGCCACAGGTGTTGAACAGACACCCCTGTCTGCGTGAATCCCTGAAGCATCAGAGAAGGAGCATCATTGGGCTTTGGCTGGACCGGGTTCCCTATCATCAGAGGACTTAGAGGAATCATCAACCGTTTATCTACGTTCTGTCGAGCGATATGCAGCACAGCGAGGGCTTTGAAACTCATTTTCTTTTTGCTTGAGTCAGTGCTGAGTAAGACTCAGCCAACACCCTTGTTGTGTGTGCCCTCCCGATCTTAGCAACAAGCTACGAGAGGAACATGTTGATCCAGGGGTCACAGCGACAGTGACCCCCCCAACACATCGCAGCAGCCCCTCATGCCAGCCCTCTTTTAAGGTTCATTCCCAGGCTATAAATAAAGACCCTCCAGCACACTGGTCAATGGGAATTCTTAGCCTCATATAGAAGGTCTAGTAATGCAAGTCCATCTCAGCCGAGTCTGTATCACTGTGGCATGTGTCTCACTGGATCGCGTTACGCTGCTGTCCATCAACAACTGGAAAAGAAAGAGAGGAGAGCGGAGCCACCCCGAATTAATGCTTTCTACTGAAAGACATCTCTGCACTTGTACAGTCATATTTCCAAGTGCGTGACAGAAGCCGACAGCAGAGCAGTTGCTAGATTTGCTGGCTCGCATGCAAGAGAAAGTTCAGACCAAATGTTCTGGCATCTTTCCAGCTTTCCAGAGGTGTTTCAGCTATGCATTCTGCAGGGTGTGGTTTGTACATTATATTCCTAAAAGGATATTTAATGTTCTTAAAACAAGACATTGTCTAGACCACAAAAATGCAAATACACACTATCTACAGACATTACATAGGTCAAAACCCCCACATTCCTTTGATTTAAGCGGCCGTCTGTCAATCTGTTGATTGAGAAAGCGACCCCGAGGTTCAGTTAATACAGTGTGTCTAACCAGATTACACCCTTGGAGCACATATACTGTTTTTTCTTCTGGAAAATTGAATCTAATATTTATAATTTCTGTTTTATGCTGAGGTGACAACAGGAGAGTGGGAGCTGCACTTACACTGCAAACAGAACTTAACTACACCTTTCACTGCATTGTTTGTTGCTGACAGTAAACATTCAAGCTTATCTGTAATTGCAATCCTGAATGCACTGAACTTCCTGCTGTTTCCCACTTAAATTACCCTCCAGGAAATTTCGAGCATGTTTCCAAAGACACAGGTCAAACACTGAGGTGATGGAAAGAACTGCACTCTACTGAAAGTTACACTGAAACAAGTTGATGAAGGGAAATGAAAGGGAAAACAAAATGGAAAGGGAAACCTGACTGAGACTGTTTTGCCCTGATGTACCTGATGGGAAACAGTTCTGTATGTAGACAACAGATTTTTTTTCTTCTCATTTTTGTGTCTGTCTGGAATTACTGAATATAACAGACAAGAACGTTTGGAAGAACCCCAAGACCTCCCATACCACCCCCGGCTTCTCAGCCTCCTCATATATGAGTAAGAAACACGTTTTTTAACAATGAACCAACTGTAGCCACTGTTAAATTTCACGGCCCCAGAGAACCTGATAATGCTGCTTTTGTTTTTTTAAAATAAACCAAATCAACTGTTTCGCCATCTTGCCAGACAAGACTTGGGCCTCAATCAAACGGTTAAGTAACCCTCGACTTACAACTAAGTACAATGTGGCACAGGAAGAAAGTCCCGGTTAAAACAGGAAGAAGTACATCAAAAGAAACTATGGCTGAATTCCTGAAGTAAGGATTTAAATTTGAGGGTCAAACTCTTCACCTGTTGCTGCCATCATACCATGCAATGAGGAAAAGATAAGTTCTCAGTAGCAGAAGCATGTTAATCCATAAAAAGAGCTAGCGTTCTGTTCTTCAGAGCCATGTCAACTTCTCTAGTCTAAAGCCTCTTTCACACTGGACAAGAACCCACTAACATCTGGCTTTTGTCTTCTGTGGGAAAAGGTACAGTCGGCATTCATTCCCAGGTCAGATGACTCTGCAGTGGAAATGGACACGGTCGTCATATGGAGAACACAGTGAATGTGATCCCATCTGAAGGCAGGCTGAATTGTCAACTCTGGTTCAAGTTTGGAGATCGCATACAAACACATGCTCCTAGCCTGGATATATAACCCCATTAGGCGGCCTTTCAGTGACGCTTTCTGCTGTTCATGATTGTGACTTTGCATGTGTGCTATCACGACACAGGGGCTGACTGTGTGCTGTGTGGGACAGGTGGAGCTGGAACAGGTAGACAGGCTTTATTGTGTGCTGACATCAGAGAGTCACACTGGCCTTTGTGTATTTGGCACCAGGCCTGTAACTAACAGAGAGGCCACAGTCTGCACTTGATGACAGCACGTTTGAAAGCAACAGTATCTGTCTCAGGTTCTTTTTGTGTGCCGGTCTCTCACTTTCCCTGGTTTCAGTTTGAGGGCCCCAGTCGTCTTGTTTCCTACCTAAGCTCGATGGCCATCTGACTTCTTCAGGCCGGAACACTGAAGGCTACTGAGAGCTACAGAAGTGCAAGCTGAGGTCTGAAAAGAGGAAGTGCACTGGGGAGTTGGCTGGATAAATACAGGAAGTAGGCCAATTTTCAGTATCTGTACAGCAACACAAAGCACTCATCCTGTTCTCTGTCAGCAATGCTGACGTGCAAACTCAACGTAAATGCTGAGTCTACGACATGTGAGTGAGTTTCGTGTCTTAATTACAACACTGGACAAATGGACGACTCGACAAAACAGGCCTTTTGCACAGCAGAGATTTTCACATATTGTTACAGAGGGAAAAGGACAGGTGCAATTTATAACATCAATTAACAATCGCCTGCAGGTGTCCTCGTTCCATGGAGCCGAGCCACTGTTCATATAATTAGCTGCACCTGTGCTTTACCTGCAAGAACAAGTCAAAACACGTGCTGCCCCGCATTCACTCTACCCCCATCATTTTATTTATATCACTGACAGGTGACTAGACTAAGTTTTGACATCTATAAAATGTAGAGCATTGCATTGTGGGACTGTACACACAATGGAGCCTACTCTTTTTTTTTTTTTTTTTGGTTTTAGAGATTTTGGTCATTCTCCATGTTGCTCAGACATACACAATAAAAACTTTAAAGTACATAGGTGTACAAAACTTTTTGTACTACTACATTTAACAGCCTGTCAGAGTCTCTCCAAAGCATCATAAGGGTGGACTGCACATTCTCCTTTTTCAGGTTTAAAAATAAAGATGTGAATAGTTGCAGGCAGTTCAGCTCATGATGGATTATAGAGACTGTACATGTCGAATTTACGTTCACCACAGAAAACAGTTACAAAATGCAAAACAATAATCGAACTAATCAGTAACATTTGTACATTGCTTTGTAGAGGAACTATGGGCGGAAACTGAACAAGTGCAAGGGTCAACGACTAGAATGTGAATTATTAGCAAAAGCATCATAGCCAATAAATAACAGAGGCAGCTGTTCAGTGAGCTCTTCACAGGCTCTTCCACCATTAAGTAGAACAGGACATATACCCTAATCCTAATTTTGATGCTAATTTGTCAACTGGATTACCATAATTACACATGAGGAGGACGCACAAGCATTGGGTTAACACACAAACTTGCACAAAGTCTCTTCAAAATCTCTGCCTGACCACAAAGTGTCACAATGCTGCCAAAGACGTGAGCTACAACTGAATCATAAGTCCCGCCGCTGTGTCACTAAACTCAAAGGATTTGGAACTTTACATCTAAATCCACGTCACCAGATCACATGACGTTATCCTCGATTGTCAGTGCAACAATCAAATAATTATGGTAACAATGCCACAAAACATGCATGTCCTTTTTTCGTCTCATGGTTTTGGGATAACAACCAGACCTTTGCTACTACTGCCTTGTACTGTGTTCAGAGTCTGTTATGTAATAACGCTACAGGTTACAGGAGTTATACTTTCACCACAAGCAAAAATGTTCCATGCAGAAAATCTAGTCCTTCAACATTTCCTGTGTCCTCCTCCGGCTGAACGTCTGCACGCCAGCAAAACATTAACACTGAGCGCAGCATGCAAAACAAAGCTGGATGTTTCTTTTATGCAGAATGCTACTTCAACATGTTTCCTAATACACAATAATTGTGTTATGAATCAGACATTAGACAAACACGCACAAAGAAACAGAATCCTGTCTATGCAGGTTCCTTTGCCTTTTTATCATTTGATGAGAAACCCCCATAATAAAACACACCCACCCCCTTCTGTCCGCAAACACACCGCCACACGCGCAAAGTAAAGAAGCGTCACGTGTCATGTTCAGAGGGCAACGGGTTCGGTTTTCCCTGGTAAAGGTGTGTATAAATAAACTAAGGGGTGGCATCTTTACTGGTGGACTGTCACAGGCAGACAAGCAGTAGTGTAAAACCGAAAGAGAGGATGAATCGACAAGAGATGAATAAAATCTACTGTGCACGAAGGTCAGAATCCACAGACACACGTGGGCGATGGACTGCAGGCCTGGAAGAGCATTTCCTCTGAAACTGATGTTTGGTTTGTGATGAAAGATGTGTTTGCGCAATGTAGACAAATTGTTTCATGAATCAGTTTGCAAGATTCATATGACAACTTCGAAAGGCACATCAGAGTTGTGGTGCAAATCCTCACGTGTAAGGTAGTGAAGGAGAGAGAACCATTGTGCAGAGATTACAGGGGGAAGTGGAGAGAGAAGAGTTACTGGGTGCAGGTGGAGTGTCAGGTTGCTGCCGATGAGGAAGGCGTTATAGGAAATATGTGTGAATTAGGGGATATGATGGAAGTCATATAACGCAGCCCGATGTTGGTTTTTGGTCTTCATTGAGCTCTGAATACGATCACACACACACTTTCACACACCGCGGGAGTAGCTAAGCTATTTTCATGCATACATTAAATGAATTTTAAACCAGAAAGTGTCCAATAAATCAAAGTCCAGTACGTGTCTATTCTAAGATTCATAGACAAGTTGCGACTTATCCAAAAGGTTACTTCAGTCGCAGTGAATGATGGTGAATCCTCAGCATTTAACCTGTGTGAGTTATTCACACCGTGACGTCACTCAAGAGTCACAGAGGTCATGTGGTAGGGGTGCCTTGAAATGAATAAGATGATGACAGGACAAAGCAAAGGGCTGCGTAGGCGCGGGCAAGTCGCTACAGAGCAGAGGATGGCATATAGACAAGGGCGTCCGATTTGAAGGATTATTAAATACTTAGAGCAGTAGGTTCGTAGTCTTTTGAGATGAGATTGGATTGTTCTCACAGGAGAAATAATTGCTCACAAGGTAAATGGTGACTTAATTGATGTGATATGATATACATGCAATGAGACCAATTTGACGGCTTTGTAAAGTTTATTTACTGATCCACTACACCTTCCCATGTGAGGTTGCATTATACAGCAGCAAGATGAGCCAGGATCAACTGTGTTGTTGCACTATTGTACATTTTTTTGTGCCAAAGATCTATGGGACAACATCAACCCAGTATCCAAGTGTCTCAATAAACTGAATGAGAAACCCCGCTGTGGGTGTAGAAAAATCCCAGTAATGTCCCAGGAGTTACACCTCTCTCTCAGACTGGATTGGAGCAAGCTGACATATCTGAGAACTGCTGAAAACAAATCAAAGTGATGTATTTATTTAATGTTTGTTCGTACAGGGATCAGTATATAGCACGAACCAATGCCAAATACCACAGCATTTGTAGCCTAAACTGATCTGAACTGCCTGTCCCTAGATGGGCCTGTATAATACATAAAACTCAACAATAAATACAGCACAAAGCACTTCACAGTCCTCTTGTGAATTTCACGACACGTGATGTTCAATTTACCTTTTAAATGTACTAATATTTAAAATAGATGCAGGAACTAAACTCAGGAATGAGCTCTTAAACATTTTTTTCAGGACATTTGTGCTCATGTTACTGCCAAACAGCCCTATTTCAAGAACAGAGACGTCCTGTTCTCGTATCATATACAGCTTTAGGCAACAACTGCATTTGTCTTTTCATGCTCAACAGCTATTTAAACTTCCTGCCCTGAGATGAGCTGCAGACTGGATTGTTTTCATCTTTACTGAATCGCTGCAGTCCAATGTATTTTTAGGACAACATCGCCCCCTGGTGGAGAGTCATGTGAACTGGTTTTTAGTTTGAAACGCACACTTGTCAGGCGGACGTCGATGCTCGTTTCACTTTAATGCTTTCTAATGAGGATCACGCAAACTGTTACACAATGAACACGAGGAGAAGTCAACTACAAACCTAAATATGTGACAGAGGTAACAAGGTTAATTATAGAGTATTTAATCTCTCATGTACTCGGGCATTACTTGAGTATTTGATGATTTTATACTTCTACTCACCTGTTTTAGAGGGAAAGTTTTTATTCCACTATTTCTGCAGTACTTTTGTCGATTTTGTTACTTCGCAGATAAGGAATGCTTTCTTATGTTTTCCAAAAACAATTTTCTGAAACTTAAGTATACTTCTAATGTGTTGCCCCTATAATTATGTGCAAGAGTCCGTATGTACCATGTTTTGAGACGGGCAAAAGAAGTCCCACTTGCTGCCGAAACCCGGGATCGAACCAGGGACCTTTAGATCTTCAGTCTAACGCTCTCCCAACTGAGCTATTTCGGCGCATTCTTCTCTGTTTTACGTTGACGTAAAATAGTCACGTGTCTTCCCACGACAGCTAACGTTAGCCTAGCTAGTCGAACCTACCTTGCTAAACAGAGCTGGGGACATCATTGACTCTCTTCAGCAAATTGGGAAGAGACCGCATAGAGTTTCTTAGCCAGCAGGACCTTGACTTTCGCAGAAAAAAAACGATATCGATAAGTTAACTAAGCAGCGAGCGTCGCCGTTTGGCGAGAGGAGTGGAGAAATAAGAAGTCCTCCTTGTGGCCGTGTGTAGCAGCTACAGTTGCTCTAGCTGACGCTTGAACACAAGATGGCGCCATTGTTAAAAAGGTCTTGTTTGGTTGTTATTCTCTGTCCTCTGAAAATAACAATAGCTAAATAATTAGAAAACACTATAAGGCCTATTTAGAACAGAAACACGTGATGAGCTTTAGTCATTTTCTGTTTCCATCGTACCATCAATCTAAGCCTCTATCTCAACCAGTTCTAGATACTTACTTACTTTATTTAAAGACATTTTGTCGATACTAGGTTGAATTTGTATGAAATAAAAAAACACTTCATTTAAAGAAGAAGCAAACATATTTAACACATGTTGTACCATTATTTATCTATAATGTAGAGTAACAGATATGGAAAGCGTGCATTATAGTGGGTGTAACGATGCAGTGTATTTTAAATAATAACAGCCACTTCTGAAGTCTACATTTCACCATGTGAAAACACATATGCTGGACTCATCAGACCTGTATTGAAAAAACATCTCAGCATCAGATAGCATTAAAGTCTATTAAATACAGAACTGGGACCTGCAGGTACAGTAAGTCAAGTCGAAGCACTGCCAGTCTGTTGCTGTTTATTCCCATCCATAACCGAGCTCAGACTGTGGCCAAAACATTTGTCACAGTCACTACTGGCTGAATACATTGCCATAAATCACAAAAGAGGGGAGGAGGTCTATAAATATTTGTTGGCTGCTCTGACTTATGACTTGTGTGTTTTTTGTACGCCCAAATGTGAGGACATTTTCACAGTGTGGTGGCCAGGAGCAAATTTGTAAGACTCTACTGGGCCAACAGTGGCAGAAAACAATAAAGCTTGCTAATTTTATCATTCTGCACTTAGTGTTTTTCTCCTTTTCTAATGGGGCTCTGCAGTGATGCAGTGCTGTCCCTTTATTAGTCATATGGTGTCCCGATGCCAGCTTCTACCCTTCTCTTCTCTCTCTCCCCCCTAATCTCCCCTCCATATTGCCTCTTATTCTGTCCTCCCTCTCTCCCAATGTCTCTCTCACATTTTTGTTCTTCTGTCATCCCCCAAGGTGACTTTCCTTCCTTCACAGACACTGCAGCTGTTCCCCGCTTTGTTCTGGAGGGCCTTAGTGGGGATAAGAGATGAGAGATGCAGGCCGGCAGAATAAAGAGAAGGAGAACTGAGGGAGGAAATGAGGGTGTGAAAGAGGAGGGGACTGATGAGATTATCAAGCAGGATGGAGGAATCTACAATGTTGATTCACTGCACAAATCAGTAAGGCAACAAACAGTCAACAAACGTGTGCAGGCAGATTTGCTCTGGTGACATCAAGAGATTGAGCTGCCTCGACACATGCTTACCTGACTAACGAGTTTCATCTTCATTGTTACTGGTGATTAGCACAGTTGTCACATCACAGTCAGGGTTCACTACAGTCAGCACTAAATACTGCAAGTATCTGGGACGGAGTTTCTAAATTTAGGGATCAGAGAAACAGGGAGCGGAAACAGGAGATGAAGAAAGAGGAGGGACAGCTGGGAAAAAGAGAGATGGATTCCGACAGTAAGGTCCAAAGGACGAAAGATGCAGGAATTCCCAAGCTACACTGAGCCGGATGAAGCCATGCCCAGGGACAACACCTTTTTTTTAAGGCCTATTAAATACAAAGGTTGTCATATCATGAGTTCTTAAATAATGTAATGATCAGAGACATCACCATATACAGAAAGTTGTCTGACCTTCCTGACTGAACCTTTCTGTAAAATGATTCAGTGAATGATTTGTTTTTCTAGGTCTGTAATTATTGCATGTTGAGAAAATCTTGCAGGATGTTTCATTGAAAAACAACCACTTTTTCTTCTGTGCTGCTCTGTTTGTTCTCTTTTTCATTTCTGAAAACGTCATACAAACAGAAGACACCCACATGCATGTGTCTCTTCATTCCAGTATTATAACAGATCAGATGCATCCACACAGACACATATAAAAAATAAATTCCTGTGTATATCACAGTACGTACAAATCTGTATTTGAAAATCGATAACATCCAACACATTGAACATGAAACGTCTGAATGAACTGAGATGGATCACTTCTTAGATAGGTCACCTTTTTAATACAGATTCTCTTCTGTTCTATATAATAACACATAATATAAATCTTATACAATACTAATATTTCTCTATACACATGGTCAGAAATGTACAATACAGTGTACACACATACAGTATCAACACAAATACACTTATTTCTCTTTACAGTAACTTTCCAACTCACTCAGAGTTTATCACAATGGCTGATTTTCTGTCCGGCAGATGATTGTGACCAAAAAAATAATATATATTTTTTTAACTAAAACCTAAAACAGACACTTCAATATTTACATCCCTGAAAAAATGTAAATGAATACACAAGAATTATTGTCTTCTGTCTGGCTCACAAATAGTGTAAAAGAGGTGAGGATGAAGGAGATAGCCCAATGCCCAAGACTTGAGCCCATATAAAGTTTAAAGTGTACTCTATCTACTTACTGACATAAATCTTTACCTACTGTAACACCCATAATACAACAGCTGATTGAGGGCTGGTTTGTCGTTCTATGTCCAGCATGTTTGGAAATGAGACATGAAGCCCTGAGGAGAAAGAGAGACACGGATAGAGTGTAGCATGTCCAGGACTCAGTCCAGAAGCTGACAGAGGCCCGTCTGCCTCTGCAGTCATTCAAAGTGCTGTCCAAAAGCAGTGACTCTGCCCTCCAGAGCAACAAACAGCTAACACGAGGAGATGTCCCATGTCAGGTGGGGATTCTCTGCTTTAAGATGCCAGTTTACCTGCAGTGACTACAGAGACAATTTTCACAAAATGTCGCCCTTTGATTTCCACTTTAAAAATGAAGTGATATAATTTCAGTGGTATTACAGTGGCTTGTGTAGTTACGATTGCTCCACGCCATTTGCCCAGTGGCCTAATGCTCTTAATGTTAATGTTAAATCCCCTTTCTTCTCTCTCCCCCCTGTAATCTAAACCATAAATAGAAAACCAACAATTCTGTGTTCACATTCTCTTTGTTCACATCCTAGGGGTCATTGCTTTGCACATGATTTATTGCACATTATCATGGACACACACGCTCGTTTATTCATTCACGCATACATGCACACATGCAAACGCACAAACACAATCAAACATCCTCGCCGGCGTCATCATGACTGTTACTCTTACAGCTTATTAAAAAAAAGATTTAAACCAAAATAAAGTCATGCCTTAACTCGCACACATTCTTCTAAAATATGGTGCTTACTGGAGATGAAATCTGACTCAAGGGTTGTTGTTTTTTTTGCAGTTTCCTGGTAGTTGAGCCTGTAAACTTTGAATCTGAATGCTTGCATTAACCTGCCATTACTTTGCTATACTGTATACAGTATGTGCAAACAGTGTCGCTCTGATACATTGTTGTAAACATACAGCAGGACATTCAGCACCATGAGAATATAGTAATAACTCAATTAAGGCATGAAAAAAAATAAGGGAAAGAAAGAAAAACATAAACTTCTGTTAATATTTTTCTCACTGAGAATATCTGTGCAGGTAGATATTGGTGTGCTTTCACAGATAATGACTAAATATAGATCAGTGTGCATTAAGTATGTGTAAGTATGTGTGTGTGTGGGTGTGTGTGTATGTGGGTGGATGTGTGTGTATATGTCTGTCTATATGTGCATATGTACATGCACATGCAAGCTGAAAGTGCTCGAAGGAGTAATAATGTATACGTTTGCTGTTCTCTAACCCTTACCCTACACGTGGGGTGCACACTAGTATTTTCAGTAGCCATGGCTATAGTGTTGTCATAATGCTTGGCCAGAGTTGCCATGGAGACACAGTGACCACCCTGTCAGTCAGGAAGTGGACTAATGAGGGCCTGTGTAGGGACAGCAGAAAGCAGGCTCTAATTGGAGCTCAGGGCTCACCTGTCTCAACATCTGCATGGAACCAGAGGTCACAGGATTTGTCCTGACCTTTGTAAACTAACTGGTTCTCATTTTTCTCACACCCATGCACGAATATACGCACAAACCGTCTCTAGCAAATTAGTAAGATACATACAATACACACACACACACACACACACACACACACACACACACACACACACACACTCAGACATGCAAACACACTCTGAAAAGTAGCCTCATTCCCTCACAGCCTCTGTGAGGCATCGATCAGTGCCATCACTGGCCTCCACCCGTGGCTTGCGAGTCTTCCTCTGGCCGCCCCCCTCCACCCAGGAGTTATGAATAACTGTCCCCCCACTGGGAGCTGGGTCCACCTGCAGAAGGGACACAACCCTTTTCTTCACACGTGTTTTGAGGGCACGCCGCAGCTTCTGCCTGGTGAAAGCGTAGAGCAGAGGATGAAAAATAGTGGTTCCATAAGCCATGGCCAAGAAGCAGAGGCGCAGCCGCACCAGGCTGTCGCTGGGACCCAGACACAGGATCAGAACGTTGACTGCGGACAGAGGGGCCCAGCAACCCAGGAAGGTGGATATGATAATTAGGGACATTTTTAGGACCCGGCGTTGACGTTCTCGACGGTCCCTGTGCCTGCGCACCGCCCGCCTCAAGGCGATAATGGCAGAAACTGATGCCTGCACGCCCATGGAGGAGGCAGGCAGCGGTGAGGTGGCGTGGGTCTGGGTTGAGGCCGAAGCTGGGGTTGGAGAAGCAGGGGTGGCCGGGGTGGTGGCAATGGGGGTGGTGGCAGCAGTACTCACAGTAGTGACTGTTGCTCCACTGTCAGACATTCCCTGGGGCATGGAGGAGAGTGGTGGGGGTGATGTTGGTGTAGGGGTTGGGGAGGGGATAAGAGGAGGATGGTTGAGGTTCTGGTTCTGGTTGGAGGACACTACCTCTGTGGGCAGGCTCAGGTCCTTCCTCTTCTGCCTCCTGCAGCGTATCCTGCAGGTGGAGTCCTTTGCTCGTGTACCCCTCATCATGTGCGAGCCAATGCGAATGTTGAGGGCCTGCAGGATCCTGGAGTAGGTGAACAACATGACGGCCACAGCGATGAAGAAGCATGGCACTTGGAGTAACAAGTGGTAATACATAGCCAGGCCTGTGTAGTACCCCTGCCCTCCTACACACAGCAGTGTCCTGTTCTGCCATACTGGAGGCAGGTGGTGTGAAGGGGAGGAAGGATGTGTTGTGGGTAAAGAGGATGGAGAGAGGGAGGAAAAAATGGTGGTCAGTCCAGTGGTGAGCTCAGAGTCAAGGTTCTGCCCCTCCAGCTCCTCATCCTCACTGTCCTCAGCCCTCGAAGAGAAGAAGTCCCCCTCAAGGAAGGGCAGGAAGAAGACAGCCAGAGACACAGCCCACACTGCTGCCAGGAGCAGCGCTGCACGCCTGGGGGTCAGCAGACGACTGGCTGGGCGCACTGAGATGTCGTATCGGTCCAAACTGATCACCAGCACGTTGACCGCTGTGGCCACGCTGGTGAATGTGACACAAGCTTCATGAAAGCAGCACAGCGTGGCCAGGCTGCCGACTCCGCTTCCATTCGCTGGTAGCAGGATCACGGCCACAGTCAGCGGCAAACACAGCACGCAGACCAGTATGTCGAGCACGTGGAGGTTGACTGTGACCAGGTTGCTGACTGAATCCACCAGATTGGACTGAGCACAGTACAGCACAAGTACAGTCAGGTTACTGCTGAAGCCCAGCACCAGCTCCAGTATCAGCACAGTGGTCAAAGACACCTGGAAACCCAGAGGGTAGGGTGTGCTCCAGCCCTCTTCCACCCCCACCTCACCCCCTCCATCCAGCACTCCTACCCCCTGACCATCGCTGGTCTCCAGGAGGTCACGATAGCCTTCGGTCTCCATTGACGCCACAGCACTCCTTCACACATAGCAACAGCGGCGGCCACACCAGACCATGCTCTGTCTCTCCTTTTCCTCTGGCTCAAACGAGGCAGTGACGAGAATGATGGCCGGATCTGTGGTTGATTCTATGAAAAAAAAAAAAATAGAAAAGAGGCATAGAAAGGACAAGAGGGAGAGAAAGACAGACAGAGGACAGAGAATGATCAAGCAGTTATTGGTCAGCTTGTCTCATATTTACTCAAAAATAACACTGTACAACAAGTACACATCAAACTTGTCAGATTTCGCGAGTGAAGGGAAGCTATGAGTTGACACAGGAAGGTGAAAGTGATCTTGGCAGTCAGTTGGAGTCATGGGGTGCAGTTCAAGCTGCTGCTGATGGCCCATGATGTCTCACTGGGTTCAGGCAGTTAAACAACATGCCTCGCATAGACAATGGTAGCAGCTCAGACAGGAACTGGAGCAGGATGTCTCTTGGGGGATATTTGCAGGTATGAGTGCATTCAGCAGGGGCTCAGCAGAGGATCCCCGAACAGTCTGCACATTTTAACAAACCAGTGGGGATTTATTTCCTGACTGCAGGGTTCATATACTATGCTGAATTCTGTTACAAAGATGTAACCATGCTCGTCATGAGCATGAGTGGGTGGATGTTTGATTCATTATTACACAACATGCATTATATGGGTCAGAAACTAAGCTTGCAATATAAAGAATGTGGAAACATAGAGAAACCAACCACACCTGCACTGCGAAGATAGTGGTGACATACTACACATTATCTGTACTAGTAAGATCTACCTGCGTCTGTTGCTCCATGATCCACAACCCACCTTGTGGAGACAATAAACACCTTTTCAAATCCAGCAAATGACAATTTAAAAGTGCTCCAGATAAATCCTCTGTCTTGTTTATGCCACAAACAGTATAAACCTGTCAGCCCCTGCCTCCAAGAGGCGAGGTAGCAGGGACATTGGTGGGCTGGTAGAGAAACCGTGCAGTGAATGTCAACATAGCAGGCACCCAACTGAGGGTGGCAGCAGTTAATAGTTCTCACAGGGAGACGTAATGAAGACGAATGGATCAATGATCCACAGACAGTGGCACATAAACAATGCTATCAGAGAAAGACCAGCTCCCCCGGCATCCTGTCCCTACAGCCCCGCTTTCTCATCTGCTCCCCGACATCCCTCACATCCCTTCCCACTCTGTTCCCTTTTCAGTGTGCCGGCTGAGGCAGACTGCTTTGCATGTGGAGCATGTTATTCATGGCTGGCTGGATGTTCTCCTCTGCTTGGGAAGGAATCATATAAAGCGCTGGTTGATTAGATATAAGACCCCTTGCTGATATACAGTATAAAAAATCTGCTCCCCGATCCTCTGAATGAAGAGCTACAGGTGTGTTCTTACGTTGAACCCAGCCCTTGCTGTCAACCTCTCCTCTGCCACAGCTTTTGTTCTCACCCTCTTGTTTGCCCTTTTCTCTTTGTTTTATTTCACAGTTTTTCCTCCCATTTGTCATGTGGAAAGGACCTGCAGGCAGAACAGGACTCAGTGTGGAACAGTGGTCTATCTTAATCCACTAATGGGTTCCATGGGGTTTGCCGTGTTGCTGGAACATTGATTTAAAGCATCATCGATCTGCCAATTTAACAAGCCTGAGGCAGGGGAGCACAGAAACACACTCCCTATCTCATCTTCTCTCGGGTACCTGTGGGTTTCATTTTGAGTGCTGCATGAAATAGTTGTGAGTGAATTTGCTTTATTCCTTCCTTTAATTACCGACTGCAGTTTAAGTACTGGATTTATTCATTTACTCCAGCACAGCTCACAGTGTCGTGATGTGCATGGAGTGAGGGAGCAAAGTTGTGTGTTTTGTAAATTGTTAAAAAACAGTCAAAAAAGTATTGTACTGACTGTGAAAATTTGGCCTCCCTGCTACAAACCTGCAGCATAATCATGTGATTTCAAAGACCTGGTCCTGGGAGTAAAAACATATGGCATGTTTGAGACTATTCACGCTGAGTAGCACGAGAATATTAAGTGGGCTGTGACCTTATAATGTCATCAAAATCAATTGTGTTTACAGTCTTTGTTCAATATGGTTGACAACATGGTGCTACAGAGAATAATCGAGCAAACAAAGGAACACTTTATATTTAACAGTCAATCACTTACACCAATCAGAGAAGCAACGTGCATGTCAATACCGCATTGACCAAGCTGTGTCTGCATTCGCATGCAAGGGTTGTCTGAAGCACTACTGTCAATTAGTGTCTGGAAAAGCGCTGAATTGTTTGTCTCATTTAAATAAAACTGCATAATTAATGTTGTAAATCTAAGTTGATAAAATATGGACTGATATGACACAGCAATCTAAATTTTAATGTTCACAGATCACGGGAAAACAAAAGAGAGACACGTTCATTTGTCCTTCTTGACGAGTAAAATTATCCGTGGAATTCTGCAGTCACTGATTTGATCCGTCTCATCAAACATCAGGCCATCATTTGTTTCCCTTAACAGTCCTGCCAATAATTAAAGGGAGGATGATTGTGTACTGGTGAAATGAGCAGGCTGTATAGCTTTCAACAAGAGTCATATTTGCTGTTGCGTGACAAAGAGAAACAATGCGCCAAAATCAGTCCTGTAATAATGGATACTTAGTACTGTGTGATGAACTGGTAAGAGATACAAAGAGCCACAGATAAAAGAGGAGGAAAAGTCTGTGTTAGCATGTGGTTCGGGGGCAAGACAGTATGTCAGAAGTGCTTTATATGAGCAGCTGTGGCTCTGACCTGCGGTCCGGAGAAATCACAATATTCTAGTATTTACAGGGAGAGAGAGAAGAAGAAAATTAAAATGTGGAGACAGGGTGTTGAACTTCGGGGTTTTGTTCTGTTTTTCTAATAATCACTGGTGTTGGTGTAAATAGTCAGGTTCATTTGAGGTTGCAGAGCAGACTTACACAATGTATGGTCCTGGTGGGTAAAAAAACAAGCTGCAGAGAAGTCCATATCAGTGCAGTGCAATCTACTGTAATAATGTTTCACTTCTAATAACAGCACTGAGTTGCTGTGGTGCGCTTGTTGCAACCAACCAGAGCATTTGTTCGTGTGTATTTGTCTGCAAGTTAGTGCGCTTGGGTGACTTGTGGCAACAGAAAATGGCTGGAAACAAGGTGAAACTTCCGCACCACAAATTGCAGCCTGTGATTGACAAGTCAGACAGAAGGGAAAGGGGCAGAGGGAGCTTAAGGCATTCACTACACAAAATGTTATATTAAGAAATGACCCCAACCCACAAACAGGCATTAAATATAAAAAGTCTTTAGTAGTTAACCCTGAAGACATACAAATCTCAAAGCTCAATGTTTGAGTTCTGTTGCATGTTTGTCATAGGGGTTTACTTCATTTCAGTCAGTCTTGAATAGGTTTCGGTGAACCCACGTGCCCAGTGTAAATTACAACCATGTACTGAAAAGCTTAATTATGTGACTAATGGTCGCTCAGCTATGGATTAGTTTGGCTTTAAAGCAGATTTAATCAAGTATGGTGTCTCAATAACGGTAGACTCTGTGCAACAACAACAACAACAACAACAAACTGACAGTGTCCTAAACGGCACACGTTCCTGGGCCCTGCTGTCAGGGTTATTACAGGTGCTGTGTAGAAGATGACAGGTTGTCAAGCCCCCTTTTTTACAATATCAGAGGGTAAATGCTCAAGCAGATCCTGCTGTCAGTCTTAATTTTTCTAACAATCTTCGATCTTTGCACACACACACACACACACACACACACACACACACACACACAGTCTGTCTTGGTGAAATTTAACTGTATCGCACAACATTACTCCATTGGAGCACATGTCAAACGAAGAGAAAGATAACGTAACGTGTATACGCTGCAGGTCACGAGTGAGGCTCGTCTGCTAAGCAAATGAAGAAAAAGTGCACTGGCATAAAAAGATGGACTGGGATGTAGATGGCACTGATTCAGCTCAAGTCTCCCTGATCTCCAAGATAACTGCAGCAAAACACTGCCAGAGTTTTATCAAAGAGTGCCATCAACATAGTGCCGCAGCAGCTCGGTGGATGCCAAGATCAAATGAAGTCAATGCCCCCTATGTTTAGTCAGACATTGTGTTTTTGTTTATTATTACTGCCTTGTTTTTCACTCAAAGGAGCTGTTTTTTTAAAGTAAGTCAGTTTCTAAACTACAATATTCTTTTATTGATGTGCCTGCTCAAAATTGCTAATGAAACAGAGAATATTCCACACAAAAACGGTCTCTCACAAACCACATGAACTCGTAATTACACTGTATCAATGGATAGAGGCACGCTTTCCTTACAAAGCACCTCAGATGACAACAGCACTTGCAGACAGAAACGGGGAAGAAACAGTTTATTAAATGTGGCCCTCTGTGTCATGACTGCTGTCCAATGGTGCTGCCACGTGCCGAAAGTGCTGATCCTGCACCGGGCCTGAGGACACTCTCCCATTTTCACCTCAGTCCTCTGCAATCTAGATGCGACTGTGTGACGGGTACAGGTTCAGTTTGCTAATTATTTAAATGAAAGCACCGCCTGTGCCCTCTATGAAACTTTGTGTGCTCAGTTTTGCATATTTGCATGCAACAACTTTCCACAGAAGACGAGGACTGCTGAATCTCTGTCTCTGCCTTATAAATCATTTGTGTGGGGATTTCTAAGTGCAAGAGTAAGTATAGTGCAGTTTGCTTTCAGACTCTGACTGTCTTAGTTTTGCTGTAAGACAGACAATATGACAGCTTGAATAGGAAGCAGAAGCACCACAGACTTAACATAAGATGATGTTTTGGCTATCTAATGTTTACCTAAAAAGTCTTTTTTAGCAGAGCACACTCGCCTTCAGGCTCAAACAGGATTGTTTTACGTTTGTCTAGTTAGTCTGCCTCTTGGCAGGAGTGCTTATTTCTAATCAGTCTACCTGCTGCTTGGTTTATTTTCAGCAGCTGGAAATGATCCAGCTCTTCCGTGAGTCTCTGCACTTGGGTCCACCTGAGGGACGGGGATCGTCAGTGCTGTTTACACGAGGACAACAACAACCAAATTACATGCATGTCTCATTTTTTGAGATTGGAGAAAGAAAATGCCGTGGCGGTGGCTGCGGGTTTTACAAGATGGCATTGTATCTGCCTACAGACGGAAGAGTAGCTGCTATGGTTTATTTAGGCTACTATCCGTGGAGAAACTCTTATCTGCTTCTTCCTTGATGGATTTTTCCTTGTATATCTGCGAAATGTCAGTGCAGAATGGTGAGGCTAGAAAGAAGACTCTGCACTTTGATTCTATGGAACTGACACCAAAAGTTGACATTTAGGGAAGAAAAGGAAACAGATGAGAGAGACAGGAAAGAAGGGGAGCGATGGAGAAAAAGTGGGAAAAGAGAAAAGCAAGCAGGATGATGGCGCATGCAGCGCGCTGACTCATGGCTGTCTTAGGTATTCCTAACGTCCGTAGTGAGACAATCGATCAAAGGCTTAATTTTCCCACTCAATTCATCCAGCAGCGCTAACAGCAAGCAGCCACCAGCTGGGCAGCAGCATCCCTGGCAGGCTCCCAGCAAATCAGCCTGGACGGGCCAACAACACAACCCGCTCTGTAGGAGTGACAACATCCCACCCTATCTAATGTGTTTCTGATCAGGACAGCTCCAGGAACTTCAGCAGAAAGGCAGTTTTAATAAGAGAACATGCAACAACTTTAATCCTGTACATATATTACAGGTATGCAACCAACACTATTACCCGTGATGTGAGGCAAAGCAACATTCAAAAATGGGTCATCACAACTCCTGCCACCTGCCTCCTCACCGAAGACACACGAGAACACCATGTAGTGCACAATGTATCGCTAACTGCCGTCCACCCACACAGCCACCCACTGGCAGCCCACATCTCTGCACACGCCCCCCTGCCCGTATGCTCTCCGCAGATACAGCCAAAGATGGATTGCCAACTGGTGTGAATGACATCTTGTGTGCTTAAGAAACTGCTGAATCCCATCCCCATTTCTGCCTGAGACAAGTTGGGGAGACGGGGACGGGAGGTAACGGGAGGTAAGATGAAAGCGGGAGGTAGGTGCGGTGAGGTGGTGATGGATGGGAGGGAGGCTTAGGGGTGTGCAGATGGATGCTGAGTCGTGTGCTCGCTGGAGGGGAATGTTTGTTCCCTGCTCACTACCTCTATCCATCTCTCTTTTGAATAGTCCCCAGTTGCGCCGCCTCGCCTCCCCTCTTCACCATCCATCTTACAAACAGCGCATGGCTCTCTGCTCTTACGCTGTGCAATATCTTCGTGTAATCCCCACCTGATCGCCTGGATAGGCTACGCTCTGATTTTTGAGTATTAAAGCGGCGTTTCATGATGCAACAGTGCAAGCAGCCTCTCACAGACCGCTGTCACTACATCAGAGACCTTGTGGGTGACATGAAGACTCATATGTCCAGTCACTTTACATCCCACAATTCTGGCAGGCTGCTACCAGAACATCAATAAGGAAGCTAAAAGAGGCAGGTTAATTATCACAGCCTGGAATCTATAGGAACAGCTCTGTCCTGAGAGAAGACCTTGGTCTCTAGACAGCTCTGGTCCACAGCATGTGAGGCATCATTATGACCTGACAGTGTGTTCGATGGATTTCATTTAGCTCCCCCATTCATTAATGACACTCCTTGGTATCCTATATCCAGTGCTGACGTTTCAAGCCTGTAATTTTGCTATTACACACGCCACCCATCGATGAGCGCCAATCAAGGCTGCCGTGCAATCAAGGTTCTTTAAAATGAGAAGAAATCAAAATCAAGTGTGGAAGGTGGTGAAATGAAGTGAAACTGAGTCAGAGCAAGTGGAGTCTGTTACGTAAATCAGCCCTTTGGAAGGCTGTTCACTGGCCGCTTGAGCAGAATGGCAATGATTATTAAAGATGATGAAAAGACAATAAAACAGGATAAAATGGAGAGGTATAACAGCATTCATTATATTTCCATTCTACCAGTAATTACCCCTACTTTCCTTATGTGTTCTAAAGTGATTGGCTGTGATTAGTAATGTCTCCTTGCATCTCTCCGTCTCAGCAGCAAACTGGCGTCGCCTGTGCGCAGCACCCACCTCATTTCTGCCGTGCTGGAGCGTTGTGAATAAATAGTCAGGTCACAGCGTGAGGCCTGTGGTCACTGTAATGTCGCTCTGGTGACAAGGCAGCAAACCAACAGCTGTTTGTGTGATAACAGGCGGACTGACTTTGAGCAAGAAAAGGCTTTGACCCGTGCTCACATGCTCAGACCTGTGCTGAATATATCCACACACAAACACTGGAAATTTCAAAGCAGGAGATGTTGACTCAGAATCATGGTATTTCTTCACTTTATTTCTTTCCTTACATTTACACTCTGCTGATGTGACACATTAAGACGAGTTTGCTTGTCATAAGGAGTGTTACTAAGACTGTGAAAACACTTGAATACTGTCTTCTGAAGCTCCAGAGGATGATTTAATTAGAAACTGAGGTTGAGACAAGGACAATTGAACAAAATATGCTATTGCATTATGGGAAGTGTAGGATCTGGTGTTTTTGGAGCTTGACTGTCACTGTCCGCTAAAAGTCTTTTCAGATCTGCATTTTGTGCATCCTTCAACTTCACAAAAGCATGATGCTGAATCCTTTAAAATGCATCCAAATTCTACCTCTCGACTCTAAGGTGTACACCTCGACTGACTTGACTTACCTATATGGAAAGATCATTTCCAGAGTAACCACATACTAGAAGCTGCAGAATGTAAAAAACAGTTTAAGGAGAGAAATCAAAGTAGTTGCATGCACCCAATTTATTGTCAGAGCTCTCAGCTTGAGAAGCTCTGACAGTCTGTTTGACCAAACGTGTAGACGATAAATTGGGTGTTTGCAGCAGAGACGAGTGTGCAGTGGCTTTGATTTCTTTTGTTTACCATATGAAAAGATGGAAACATTGTTATTCTTAAAGGTGCCCCATGAATTTTCCTTGTGAAAACTCCAAAGGACACCATAAAGAAGGCATTGCAGTCAAACAGCTAAGAAAGAGATTCAAGCTCACGTGGTGTTCACCTTCAGCTTGAATTTTATCAAACCTTGCTGCAGCTGATCAGTGCCTGCAGAGAGAATAATCTCTATGGACTAAAATATCATGTTCTACCGTGATATGAAGCAGACTAATGCTCAGCGACCATGGAAGATCAGGAGTGCAGATGAAGAGGTCAGTAAAACTGGAAAAATGCATTTGAATGCAATGGAATAAGAGCAAAGGAATATGAGGAACTAATGGAGTGCTAAGAAAAGAAAGACTGAAGTTGTCTGCTGCAGGTTAAAATGATTGAGTTATTTCACTCCAGAAGGCAATTAGAGCTCAATTAAAGCCATTCATCTCCTGCAGACAGGACACCATTGGCTAAGAGGGGGGAGCATCGGTGCAGGCTCTACTATCACACCATAATGACAGACAGAGGTCTAACCCGAGGGAGGGAACGCACGCATAAATACGCTCACAACCCCAAAAGTCTGGGATTCATTCTCTGTTCCCACGTAAAGAGGTTTCCCACGAAAGCCAGGAGGGCCGACTTAAATGGGATGCTGTCTGTCAGCTTCCAACTAATGCAGCAGATGTGTCAGCAGCATGAAAATATTCATGTAATTGTGTGACAACATCTCTAAATGTACAATAAATATGCAAGAAAGCAGCTTTTCCTGTTTAATATCTATGGGTGGCCACACAGAGTCTATAACGTCTTTGTTTGTGGGTCTTTTCCTCCATGTTGCCTCTGTCTTTCTCCTCTTGATAGTCCATTTCACTGTGGTCACTCCACTCTGCTCTCCTAATGATTTATCGTTCCATTTCTCTCTATTTGCTCTTTGTGTGTCTCTCTTTGTCACCATTGTCGTCCTGCTTTTGTCCCATCCAGCGCAGAGATCTACTTTACCTCTTCCATCGTTTCCAGGCGCCCTTCAAGGAACGCCGTTATTTGCTGTATTAGCTCAGGGAATTAAGTGCACTGTGCTTTTAATTTCGCAAGGTGAATGTGAGTGCGCTAACAAGGGGGGGTGAGCAATCCCAGCCATCTGTAATCAATATGTCCACATGCAGGGCAGTTACTCGTGTTTATTATGGTTTGACTTTTATCGGTTCTTATGATGGATCAGAGACCGTCTGTTATTCTGAATCGTTAATGATTTCATGCAAGCATGTGTGCACTTTTATGATGAATGCTCAAAAGGAACACACAAGGTTTGACATCTTGTTCCTATTGCTTGGGTCATCTAGCTTCTAGGAACTAAGAATACAAATAAAATCACCATTTAAATTCCTTAACTACAGCTGCTATTAAAGTCTGTTATTGGAGGGTCTTACAGCAGTAAATGTCATTATTTCTAGTGACATTTTGCACACATTCATTCAACACCTGCCATGCTTGCAAACAGTCAGGCCATTTGTTACAAGGCAATTTAAAGATACTATAAAAATGAATAAACAGCCAGTTGAAGAATCTGGAATTGCCAGTGAAAAATAAACATTTGGAGCTATTTGTGCTCCAACATAACTGTTAAAAACACATTCTCGGCCCTTCAAAATGCGTGCAAATCAGCAATGGTCTGTAGCTGTGCCAACCATATATACTGTGAACATAACTGATTTTCACAAGTAAAAGCTCTTTAATTAAACCATTAATTTACATGCATAACAAACCTAACACAGACAGAAGCTTCACTGGAACTTTTTATGACAGCAGAGCAGCTCTTACATGAATCTTGAGCTCTTTTGCCACGCTGCTGCTGTCCTGTAATACCCTCAACAAGACTCGGTGTATATGAAAGGTAAATAAGACTTCTCAACAACTCGTCACATCAGGGGTCTACGGTGCTCCTTTGCTCATCGCGCAGAAAGGAAATATGACAGCTTCCCTCGCTGCGGCATGTAGCTGGAGAGTGACACGTGTGGTGGAATATTTCCCCACCAGCAGCATCAAAGCTTCTCTATAAATACATGCACAGACGCAAACACACAATGACCCACATGCAAAGCAAACGCACACGCTCCAACGATGAGAGAAAGAGTGGAGATGGGAAATATGTGAAAACAATTGTCCCTTTGGGATTTACAGCAGGGATTCTACTGTACACGGAGAAGAGACGGAAACACACACACACACACACACAGCCAGAAAACTTCACAGAAAATGTGAGATTTAACTCACTATTTTTATTCTTCTGCATGTTTGTACTCAGTCTCATCAAAGAGGTTCATTTGGAGGTGAACAGTCCTGCTGTCGGCTACTAAATATCAAGATGAGGTAGTCAGTACTTTCACAGACTCATAAGTAGCTAATTGACCGCAGTGTCACTTAACGAATGTATGGTAAGACTAATTACCAAAAGCTGCAGGACAGCTTGAATTTTTTAGGCTACATCCTCCAGATTCTGATAGTTCTTTCATTTACAAAGTCTCCATAATCTACCAGTTGTTCACCAACAAACCACACTTAGTAAGCAATAACACTGCATCAGTATTTAAGACCAAGTTAAAGGGTGTCAATGAGTTGACACATTACTGTGACAGGACTGGGTGATACAAGAGAATAAAATGAATTAAGAGGATTTTAAAATGATGACACAGCGGGAGAGTATTGCAGAGGAACACAGTGAGTACTATGAGGGAACACACAAGCAATGTGAGCGAATCAAAAAGTAAACCGTACCCAAGCCATTCAGGAAAAACAGCATCTTCCACGCCTTAAACAGTGGAGGTCATGTACACTGACTTGTGCAGCACAAAAAGCTCCGTCCTTCATTCATATTAAACCGATCAGCTTCTTTTACAGCTGCAAACACACAGCAGCTTGACATTAAACTAAGTGGAACCATAACTGGAGGGAGATGTTGCTTCAGTGTTCAAGCAGCGAGAAACCCATCACAGACACCTTCCAACCACACGTTCCCATTTCACATCCCTCAACAAGAGAGCTGTGATCGAAACAGTCCTCGCCACACATGGCAAGACAGGGCAGGATCACAAGCAGCACAGCAGCCTAGTGCGTGATTCAATACAGGTACATATCAGAGGAAACAAAGCTTTACGAACACTTTGCTACATCATATTTCACATTTAAGTTTTACTTAAAAAAGCAGGAGTCAGCTGGAGAAAATACAAATCTCCCCATTAACTTCTAATGAAATAAACATTTTGACTGGTTTTAACCGTTTTCCAGTGGAGAGTATAATAAATGCAGAGGGTCCTGATAAACAAGCCTTTGACATCAGGGTCTCAGGGGGGTTTGACAGTTCAGCACCAACTACTGCTGTGCAGTGTGGAATAATCCGGTCTGGTTAAAAACACGAAATGTCTCAACATGAGTGGGCGAGCGGAGCCAGGGCTCCAAAAAATGATCAAACGGGCCACCTTCACGTCTAGCGTGGCGCATCCATGTGACTGAAGCACATCAACAACCACCGCGGGTCCCCGCACGGCGGATCCGGATCACTCTCAGCCCGCTTGGATCACAACAAATCAGCGCAGGCCTGTCGCTTCAGACCAACATGTTTGGATGTTCTTCGCCTTTCTGGTTCAAGTGTTGTCTGGTTGTTACTGCCCAGAACGAGAAAGCCAAAATGATCAAGAGCTGCTCGAGGCTTGTTTTTCTTTTTCTTTTTTAATCGCACAGACGCCTCATATGCGCAAAAGCAAACAAGCGATTAAAATCACAAGTCCGGTTGCTGTTATGTGCCGGTCTGAAATTGAGGTGATTTGTTATTGTCACCTCAGGTCCGGAATCCAAACAGGTCTGACTGTCCCTCCACGACAGCCCACCATTTGTTTCATTTCACAGAGGACTATCCCACAGAGAGACCTCTTCCAAGTCCATCTGTCCTGATTTCAAAACATGCTCATACATTGTGTTTGCAAAGAAAGCATGCTGAGGATTTTTACTTGATTGTTTTTTTTAAACGAGTCTTTAGCAGAAGAAGTGCTGTAGTCGAGTGTTAAACTTACCAGTTTGCTGAGTGGGAATTCCCTTTACATCGTACTGCAGGTGTCGGTGCGCTGCGCTATCACCAACACTGGACCTCGATTCACTCCAGCGCTCCCCAGGACAGCCGGCTGTCAGCCAAAAACGTGACCAGAATAATTTGCCTCCGTTTTGTCATAAATATTACAGCGGGAGGGGGGGAACCCTCCACGGCTGCAGATGCACAGCGCAGCACTGGCAAATCAGCTAATATCACAGTGTTTTCACGTTTGTCTTTTAATTCCTCACTCAACACGGCGCGGCTACACCTGTCCACTTTTACGCAGGGGACTACTTGCACAGCATCCCGCACACGGACCGGCCAAACGTATGATTATGCGCTAACCGCTCGCTGGAGCGCAGCCGCTCCATCCCAGCGACCAATACGGTGATCTGCAAGAGGGGGGGGGGGGGGGGGGGGGGTTGGAAGGGGGAGGAGACAGGGATGCGAGAGGAGGATTGGTGTGTGTGTGTGTGTGTGTGTGTGTGTGTGTGTGTGTGTGTGTGTGTGTGATGGGTTGCCTTCCACAAGGACGTCCTGAGATTCCTCAAGGGTGAACGCTCCTGTTTAGTGATTGAACGAGATTTCCCGATCACTTGCGTCTCCCTCCTTCTCCCTCCCTCAAAACACATTACACACTCTTCACCTGATCCCCCTCAAAGGAAGAAGAGGCTTGACTTGATGATATCGGTCTAACCCCCCCCCCCCACACACACACACACACACACGCACAAGCACACTGTGGAGGAGGCGTTTGGAGGCTTACATGCTTTGCTGCACACTTGGGGCTGTACAGTGAGTGCCTGCCTTGCTCATGTCAGACTCTAAATTTCCATGTGGCGACTCCATTGCCGGTGGAGGATGAGCTGGTTAAAGAGCAGATTCATGAGGCTTGAAGCCATATTTTACCTGGGATTATCATCTCATATCATCTCATTGTAAGGTGCATCCTTCCACCTGCTGTGCAACGAGCACTCTGTCACTATGAGTGGTGTGCAGGGATCAAGGTCACTGCCTGTTAAATTTGTGACCTTGGACACGCAGTAAATATCAGGTCCCTGTCACTGCACTTCTCACGCTGATCCACAGGCTGTTGTTTCAGGAAGGGCCGTAAATTACTGGGCATGCGAATATGTGAGATAAACTGTGCAGAGGGAGATTTAGATAAAAGGTGTGAACACCTGTGGTCTCTGAGGAGAGCAGCTGATGTCAGCTGTTCACTGTTCATGAAGTCCCTTATGTCTGCTGAATAATAAAAAAAAGCCCTATTAAGACTTGATATATTTATTTTTAGGAAATGAATGTAGAAAACCAGCCTCTGAATATTAAATGTATTTTAAATTGGTAAATGGTTGCTAGAACCTGTTACACCTGTATCCGATATGTCTATGTTTGACCCTTGTGTGCTTCTAAACAGATGGTGGAATAATTGTTGTTTGTATAACCTTGAACAAGGAACATTTCATTCCTCTAAAACAAAATAAAGTCAGTGTAGACCCTCCTGCACCTTCATCCACTCCCCCCAGGTGTTTATTTTCCATCCTAATCTGAACTGCTAACTTTACAATCATCATCATCATCATGTATAAGTTATATGTCCTTTGCTTTTATCTGCAGAGCATGTTATGTTTTATGCAGTCGTTTGACATTTTGGAAAATGCGCTTATTTGCCTCCTTGCTGAGAGTTAGGATTGTGCAATCCATCTTCTCTATCTGTCCGCTAAATGAACAGCTACAGCCAGCAGCCGGTTATCTTAGCTTAGCATAGAGAGTGTAAACTGGATCTGTCTGAGGGGAACAAAATCCGCCTCCCAGCACCTCTGAAGCTCGCTAATTAACACATCACATCTTGTTTTTCTGATCCGTACAAAAACTGCAAAACAGAAAATTGCAGTTTTGCAGGGGTTATGTGTGCTGGACTATTTCTTGGCTGGGAAAAGCCACCACCTGAAGTATTCACTGGTTGCCAGGCAACCTCAAGACTACAACCACATAACAGCAACATTAAACTGCACCTTGTTTTTTTTTTTTACTCTTTGGTTTTTGGACAGATTGAACCAGAGAGATATAACATGTTAATTAGAGAGCTTTTGAGTAGCTGGTTGGTGGATTTTCTTACTTTTGGACGTCCAAGCTGTCTGCCTCTGCTCCCTGTTATTGCTAAACTAAGCCAACTGGCTGCTGTATGTAGCAGATACTCAGATATCCTCTGACGTAATGTCTAAAGTTGGCAAAAAATGTCAAACATTTGCTTTAAAAACTGAATACTGTAACTATATACTGCTATTTACTGCACGTTGATCTGTACCTCCGTGTGTGTGTAGAACAAAGAAATGTGTGTAAAGGGACTGTAAGTACTTTTGAGAGGATAAAATGACTTGCATGATCCTTCACAGATTGTACAAAACACCTCATGGTCTCAGTTGAAAGATTTTAGCAGTTTTTCCGCACATCCCGCCCCCTACTCCACCCCCTCCGTCACCATATTTTCTCCGTAGCCCACCTTTTCTCTTTCGCTGCGCCACACATTTTACAGGATGCCGAGGCCTCCCTGTGAGCCCGCAGCTGCATCCTCATTTTGACGAACACCAAAACACAGTGAATTGCCCTTGCTACCGATCTGAATCTCTTGTGAAAAACAGTCACATACAAATGCAAAGCTAGCCAGTGATTTGGAGCATCTGCCAAACACCCACATACCATATGCCTGTGTCACTCAGCCAAGGAAAAATCCCAAAAAACAGGAAAATAAATAGAAAAAAAACACCTAAACATGCACACACATATTAATCGAAAGCAAATAAAAACACACAAGAAGAAACAGACATGCACATGAAAACATGCATATCAAAGCTAACAGAATATTCACACAATAACCTTTTTGCACTGAGTTATACTGCAGCCTGAATAGAATCAAGAACCAATCACAGCGAGAATCTGTGCGACATGAAGGAAATTTCTCATCACTGTAATATATCATCCATTTCTATTTCAGGCACTTTCCAGCACACTTTCTTTTCTCTTGTGT
Source organism: Chelmon rostratus (assembly GCF_017976325.1). Lineage (NCBI taxonomy): Eukaryota > Metazoa > Chordata > Actinopteri > Chaetodontiformes > Chaetodontidae > Chelmon > Chelmon rostratus. The sequence continues at coordinate 17,275,948 of NC_055659.1, read as the reverse complement.
ACTCCATCACCTCATCTTTTTTTTTACTGATTTCCTATATTTCCCAGAATGCCTTTCAGCAACACGACAACAAGACAAAGGGCATGAACCCGCTGCAAGCAGACATGAGGTCAAGGAGCCTGATCAGTCCGGATTAGCAGAGGACACGGTTTTCAAGTCAAGAAAATCCAAATGTGACAGAGTCTGTGGAGAAGCTCATATCTCTCCTTCCTCTAGAGAGGATATCTTACCATATGGTTGTTAAATGTCAGTACAAAATGCTAAGGCTGAAAAGAAACCCCCGCTCTTTGATTTTTATGGAGTGATAAGAAAATGTGACCCTTTTCTCTGATGTGTCAGAGCAGTGAAAAGTTTTCAGTCACGCCTCACTGCAACATTTTAAGTTGTCTGCAGTCTGTGAAGTAAAAACTGAATCCCTGCCAGATCTAGCACGATTCTCTGTAGTCAGTAATGTACAGTACTGTGACCTCCCTATTCCATCTCTGAAGAGGGAATATCAATAAAGCATCAGAGCACTTTTTCTCCCTGTTGTCCCTTTCTTTACAAGGCAGTGACTGTGTGTGGTCACGTTTCCAGATCAATGGACTGAAATGGAAGTGAAGTGCAATGAAACATTTATCGGAGTAATAACATGCTTTGGTTTGCGTACTCACTGCAGCCTCTGTGTTGTGGGTTGTCCAGTACGTCCCTGTGTCCTGTCTGACAGCATGCCGGCCAGCGACGGGGTCTGTGTGCCCGTCTGTCCGGCACGGCATCAAAGACCCCGACAGAACCTCTGGCAAACCTGGACACATGTCAAGTTCTGGGGCCTAGCCTGACTCCAGCCCCGCTGGACAACAGAAGCAGAGAGGGAGGGCCTGGTCCCACCACAGCCACCTCACACAAGCTCACACAAATGCATGCTATACCCTGCACATATACATGGTGTCTTTACCCACTGGATCCCAAACAGAGGCGTACACACAGGTGTGACTAATAACACTGCCATCTTTGATGCTATTCGTTACACCTGTGCTTTTCCTGCCAAGTTCCATGACAATGTTTGAAAAAGGTCTATCTGTTGTGCTCTGATGTCAGCAATGCTTCCAAGATTCAGTATGCAAGTTTTATTAAGGAAGCAAAACAATATTTAAGAAAAACAAGATGAAAATAAGACTAAGACTCTGCAGATGTGTTGGGTCTCTGCGAGGCTCTGCTTAGGAATGCCAGTGCTTTGAGCTAAATGCTAACATCAGCATGCTAACATGCTCTGAATGACATTGGTAGCATGTTGATGTTTAGCAGGTCATAATGTTCTCCATCTTATTTAGTGTGTCAGTAGTTTAAAGTACTTTTCAATGGAACACCAATGTCAATAGGACACATTGTCTGGGAAGCATGAATGTCTGCAATTTCACGATAATCCATCTAAGATATTTCTGTCTGGATCAACATGGTGATCGCCAGACCACCATTGATCACAAACCACTCACTAAAACCTGCTGATGCTCATCATGCTCACACGCCAGTAATATCCAACATAAACTCCCGTATTTCCATGTAAAAACTCTGGCAGAAACTGAGAAGCATCCGTGAAAAGAGACAAGCTGTTTGTGCTCTTGATGTTATTCTAATAAGACTGAATTAGTCTACTTTCAGTACTGTGTTTTCCATCCAGAACACAAAGAACTTCTACCAGAGACTTGCAATAACAGCCACCAATCTGAAACTCTTACAACAGGTATTAAAAATGTTGAGAATGTCATTGGGATTTGTTTAGTCACCTATTTGTATTCAGACGTGGTTAGGCGTATCATTGACTGCGACAGAAACATGCTGTGGACACGTACCTATAGCTGACCTTATTATAGTCTAAGACAGAAAGATAGCCAGCTGGAGTGTCCCATAAAAACTGAGACAGCGCAGATTAATGTGTCACAATGCCTCGCCATGTCAACCACTGACTCAGCTCAAATGAAAGGCCCTCGGACGTTAGAGAGGAGAGATTGATCAGATAGACCTGAGAGGAGAGGCAGCAACAAGACCAACGTGAACTGGGAGTTCACTGTCTCTGAATTCCAGCTCACACAGAAGAGCAGACTGTCGCGCCTTGATCCAGACGGGCAAAATTAATGAATAAATAAGCAGAGGAGACGAGAAAATTAAACATCAAACTGTGTGACCTGATAACCCTTTTGAGTGAGATGGCACGAGGAAGAAGAGGAGGCAATGAAAGGAGAGAGGCGTTGTTAAAGAAAAAAAAATCTCCATGAAGCCATTGTGGCTTGACAAAAGTGACCTTGAGCTGAGGTTTGAGGGAGCAAACGCTGAGCCAGGGGCACGGGGCAGACAGAGGGGATTATGGGTGAGGTGGAGTAACAAAGACATCCAATGAAGAGAGTGAAAGACAGAGAGAGAGAGAGAGAGAGAGAGAGAGAGAGAGAGGGAGCAAAATAGATAAAGCCAGTGAGGGCAAGAAAGACAAAAGATCTGCAGTAGCTGTTCGATCAGAGTCCAGCCAATTACAATCCTGCATTATGAATGAGGAGAAACAAATTTACCTTTTGCCAGCATAAAGAAGGGGAAGCAGGGCAGCTGAGGCGCTTCACTAAATGCCACCTCTGAAGTGTATTTGTATAAGCTCATGGTGTCGTGCCTAAGGAGGGGGTAGAATGACAGCTTGATATACCCTCTCATTAGCGTACCCAGGAAGTAGCTCTGGCCCTGCACAGTGGGTCGAATATTGACTGTGTCACCATGACTGTGTGACCTGCCACGGCTGGCCATTCACCTTTAGCTGGTATTTGGTGGTGACTGTAAACTATAATTTTCTCGATGCGGCATGCCCCACTGTGAGTCGACTGGCTGCTGCTTTTCAAATAAGTCTAATGGCCTGTGAAATTATTTTATCTCTGCGCACAATATGGCTCCAGAACTATTCCGGACTATCTCTCCCTAAAGGCCGGAACGGAAAAAGCATTTTTGCTCTAAATTACATGCAGTGCGGCCGTTACAAAAACGCTCAGCTCCTCCATTTACATATACATGTTCAGTTCAGAATTAACACATTTGACCAGCGTGTATGGCTTTCATCTGACTGGATGATATTTTTGCCTGGTATGCATTAGTGGACACAGGTGTCCGCATGACTACGCATTCACCTGTGCTCCTGCAGTCAAACTTAGTCAAGGCATTTCTAGTTTGATTGAACCACAAAGGGACTGTGTGATGGATGGAAGATGAGACGTGCACTGACCTGTCACTTCAACCCCCCAGCTTCCACTCTGGGTTCCTTCATCCCTGACCCCTGCCTGCACGGTCCGCTCTCCCTGGGCGGCGTCTGACATCCACGTCTTCAGCATAGCCCTCCTCTTCCTCGTCCGCACGTACAGCCTGTCACTTACAGCTACACTTCACTTCTCCAGCACAGCAACAGCAGCGCTCTCCTGTACCCCACCTGCATGCACAGGCTCGTTTGTGGCCTCATCCTTAAAACATTTTAAAGGAGCGACTGCTTCTACGAACTTGCATCTGTTTTCTCTCTTCCTGTTTTTTTTACACCAGAGCCCTGGGTGCCATTTGATTCAGAGTGAAGACACTACTTGAAGCCTGCCAGAGATAATATGCTGAATAGGAGAGACAGAGCCCTGGAGCCAAGTAATCCAAACTGATACATCCTCGCAGACAGCTTCCATGCATCCATCTGCAGAGACAAGGAGGAAATAATCTTCTGTCTCACCTTTCCAGTCTTGAGCTATCTCCATTATATGACCATTTGTCTGCATCAGTGTCATCCCTTTCTCTCTGAGTTTTAATGTCAAGTTGCTCCAACATGGCAACATTCAGTCAAATTTTAATTAATCAATAGGTAATTACTTAGGGAGGCTGTTATGGTCACATGAGGCCGTTTCAGGAGCATAGACCGGAAAGGTCATTCAGGTAATGATCCCATGGGTCTGGACAACAGCTCAATTTGAGTCATTAAGGGAATGAAGGGTTAAATGGAAGATTGTAGTATTTCAAAGCCGTTAGAGATGGAGATATACAAGCCAGTTAAAAGCTGAGGACAAACCTTATTCACCTAAAATCCAAACTGAAATTTGAGCTGCGTCGCTGCAGCAGGATCTCACTGACAAGGACGTCTGGCGGCTCAGGCTCCTGGTTAAGCCGGGTCAGAGATCAACAGACTGCATCCTGAACCCTTACCCTGTCTGAGAGAGTACGCTGACGTTGCTGGTAACACAACCAAAGTGAGGAGGTTAAGGTTTGTGGAATCAGGAGTATGACGAATGTCACACAGAGTAACAGTGTACAGCCGTTCTGTGTCTGTACTAAATGAAAACAGATGCAGGCCTCCGATTCATTGTTCCTCCACCCAATACAACACAGAGCCAAAGGGCTGCTTTAACTAGCCAGTGTCAGTGGTGTCTGGCTGATCTCAGCTACATTACATTAGCATGCTAATATGAGCTAATTAGTATGAAACAAAAAGCATAACTGAGGCTGAGGTGTCATTAGTTTTGTGGGTATTTGGTCATCAACCAAAATGTGGGCACCATGAATATCTGCGCCACATTTTGAACTGAAGTTGCCCTTCCTGGCATCAGCTGCTTCTTTCATGCTTAATCATGGGCTTATTCATCAGCTGATTGGCTACCAGTTACAACCAATAATATTCATACAGGTGTACAGCGTGGCCATTATAACCTCATACTTCTCGGTATCTGTCTGCTGATGCTGTACGCTCATGGACAGTTTAGTGCTGCAGCTCCTGACACCACCTCATCCACCACCTTGTGTGTTGCTGTTTATTTCAGGTGCGTGGACTGTGTTTGTTCATGGAAGATTCGTTTTCCATCCATGCTCAGAATCTTTGAGAGCCCCCACAAAGGCACCAAATCCAAAAACGGTATAACCATTAATAAATTGTTAAATTTTTTTGACGTAAGGCATTTTTCGTTGAACTGTAAAAGACCAGTACTGAGCATGAACTACAAGTAACACAGAACCATAACAATAGGAAACGTTACGTGTTAAGAAGACGTAAGTGTTTCTGACGGACAGTCATATGAAAACTTATCTTCAGAGGTAAAAAGCTGCAGGGACACACTACGGACTCCCACGTCCTTCTTGCCATCCTGCTACACCACACTATCACGAATAGGTCTAGGTGTTGCACCGGTTCCAATGAGCAGGAAGTGCCTTACAGGATCCTATCTTACTGCCATCTCCCCATCGCTTCCAATTACCAACAATTTCCACCACTCTCTGCTTCCTAGTCAGCTGCAAAATTACAGGTCACAGATTTGCTTACAGTCGAGAGGGAAGTGGATCGCTAGAGGGGAGAAAGATTGAAGGAGAGAGGCGAGAGATGGGAGGGAGAGCGTGATGGATAGGGGGAGATGAGAAACTAAAAAATCTCAGGCCATCAGTAGTTTGAGCATAAATAGAGCACGGGCTGCTGAATGACAGCGGGGAGAGATGAGAAATGGCATATGCTAATTTAGGCTTATATCCCACGAGGGCCTTGTAATAATGCTGAGGCATTGTGACACTCAGGTGGCTCGTGCTCATCACTGCCATAATGAAGAGAATATGCTAATCGCTGACTCATCTGCTGGAGGAAAAACTCAACAAAGTAAACAACACCTTCGCTGCTTTGTGTTAGAGTACGGAGGAGATGGACGGGCGAGCAGACAAAGTGTGGGAGAGGCACAGAGATGGGTGGGATGGAGGGAAGGGGTGCTGCCTGACATTAACAATGAGTTTCTCCATGCGAACTCTCAAAAATCAGACAGTTAATGTACAGCTAATGCCTCCGTGACCTTCATTTTGCTCTTTTTAAAGGTCTCTTCAGATATTGAACATTTTTTGAATTACATCATGAAGCACAAATCTGCCACGCACAAAAATCCTGGACCCAAAGTCAGTTAAATATGACGTGAGTTGGGACTGGCGTGTCATACCTATTTCTAAGTGAAACTGCTTTGTGTGAAAGTGCTCAGTACAGCCAGGAGCCCAGAGAGGTTAACCCAAACGCTCAGATCAATAGACTGAATAAATGCTGAGGCTGGCACAACCGTGAGTGCTGAAGTGAAAGACGTGCAGGGCAGGAGCAACTCCCGAAGCCCCGTCCACGCTCGCAAACTCCGGGAGATGACACAGAGAAAGTTGGGGTCAAAGCATCGGGGGAATCTGCTGTGAACAGCACATGCAAGCTTTACAGTAATCCCACAGTGCATGTTTTTCATTTTCCCCCCGATGAGCAAGTGCATGAGCACCCACACACAAATGGCTCCTATGTTTTGCTTAATGAGCAATATGTGCAAGGAAGTCGGATAGAAATAAAGATAGAAGTGATACGGATCATATGCTAATATGGCTGAGAGGGTAAAAGTGAGCTTGAGCACATTTCTAGCATGTTTCATTGCTATAGCAACAGCCTTTGTACTTGTCGAGGGAAGTGGGTGGCAGAAAAAAAGAGCAAGAGTGAGAGGAGGAGTGATGGGGAGAGAGAGGGAGACTTTGGCTTGCTCCTCTCTCTTGGCGAGGTTCTACCAATCGAGCTCTCTGCCAACTCAAGACCCTGGGGCTTTAAACAGTCAAGGTCACTGAAGAGGAAAAATGAACAACTCCTCGACATGTTTCTGCATACTCCACATCCGAGAGGGGCAACGAAAAGTTCTGGCTCACACAGACAGAGGGCGCCACCACTGTACTCACGGCATGCGCACAATTGTCCTCCACAAGACCCACTACCAACCAGCAGAAGGATCATGGTGGCTGTGAAATACCCTTGAAGGGTCGTTGGTAAAAAAACAAAAACAAAAAAAGGCGGGGGGGATTTAATCCTTATTATACTTAATTTAATTGCCTCTATCTGGCAATGCACTTAACATTTTTCCATATTTGAAAAATCCAGACACAAGCAGCCTGGGACATTCTTCCTGTTTTGTGTGCAGATGCTCATAATCTCAATAACGTTCCATTCCGAGCTCAACTTTCCGGCCGGCTGTGCTGCTGTTATGGTGGGAATTACAATAACATCAATATGGCTCAGCACACAAATGCAGTGAGGCGTACTTCATATTAAATTACAATTCAGTTGTAGCCTAACATTCACACACACATTAGCATGTATCTGTGAAGGACAACCTTGAGTCACGAAATCAGGGTGTGTAAGTGCGTGTGTGTGTGTTTGTGTGTGTTTAGAGAGCGCCCTTAAGAACCTCAGAGGTAGCCGAGCGAATATCAAATTAGTTGAGGTTATTAAAGCTCCCCTTGTTTCATAGAAGTTTGCAGTCAGTGTACAGTATAAGCCCCCCCCACACACACACACACAAACACATATGCAGCTACTATCCTCACATGTCCTTTGACAGACTTGTGAGACTGCTCCAAAGGCTTTGGCACCTTCTGTAAAGTCGACTGTTTACGGCTGCTGGAATCAGTGATGGCCGCTATTTTTAGGGTGTGCGAAATGTATCTCTCACACACAAATCATGATGAGATATGTCTCTGCGTGTGTGTGTGTTTGTGGCAGTGAGCATTCACACACATGCACACGCATTAATACTTCTATCCTTGTAAGGACACTCAACCGCGGCAGAGCAGAAGAAAGGAACAGATTGTGAGACGGGCAGGGAGCAGAGAAGTGTGAGGAGCATATACATAAATTGTGTTTTTTGTGTGTTTTATTTCCAGGTTAGATCAGTGTTGGGGTTAAACAAGTTATTTCCCCTGCCTGTGACCTCTGACACGACAGCGTAACTCATGTTAGTTTACAGGCAGATTCAGTCACAGAAACAGCTCGTTCCATAAGTCAGCCTGGACTGGCCTCAGTGCTTCAGGCTCAGCACAGGTAGCTGGGACTGGGAGAGAGCAGCCTCACGCTGGGGGATCACCGTGGTGCCGCTGCTTTGAAATTTAAAAATTGAGTGCATTTAATCCCCAAACCAAATCCACATTTAGTGAGACAGCAACAGAATGTGTGCTTTCTAGAGGCAAATATAATATACGGCCAAAAGTATGTGGACGGGACAAGTGTAATTTTGAGGTACTTGTGCTTTACTTCCATTTTTTATGCATCTTTATATTCTGATGCACTGCATTTCAGTGGGAAAAATGTTATTTTTTTTCTCCACTACACACATTGGGCAAATGTAGGTCGTGTAGTTACTTTCCTGATAATTTTCATCCAAAATATCACCTTCTAAAATAATAAAAACTAGCTGAAAGCATATATATACTGTATATATATATATATATGTATTTTTTTAGATTTAACATAAGACTGTGAAAGGGGCCATTTCGATACATAATAATTCTATAGTAGTATTTAAGTAAAATTATGATTTTAATTTAATTGCAATGGAGTATTTTTTATATTGTGGTCTTAGTACTTTTACTTAAATAAAATAGTCAATATTTCTACCACCATTGGCCACAACATTTTCAACTTTCAGCTTCTTCCAGCAATGCAAAGTCCTCAAAGAAAAGGTTTTGCCTGCACTGAGTGGAGACCTAAACCAAATCAGACACATTTAGATGTTGGAACGCAGAGGCTCAGAAATCTTGGTGAAGAGTGGAGGCTTTTATAGCAGCGTATTAATTTGAAAAAGACAACCAGGAATAACACATGGGTGTGATGTTTGGGTGTCCACACATTTGTGGCCATGTGGTGTATGTCCTTAGTATGCATGTGTACTGAAAACCTTAATATTAAACAATGCCAGCCTTCAGCTAAAAGGCAAATGTTATTCATCACATAAAAACTCTGAGTCTAGATGGTGGCAATGTAGAGAGACACTGCTGCAGTGAGCTCAGTCTTCGTCCACCACCTGAGCAACTTGAAGCCTTTTCTACATATTTATCTTCACATCCACAATCACTGTCAGTCACCGTCCTCGCCACCGTGTGCGAAGCTGTCGCGCAGCCTCTGCCAAACACGCTCGAGCCTACAGCGTGATAAGGTGCTGACTGAGATAACTTCTGAAATGAAGTCAGGTGGAGGAAGAGGGCGAGGTGACAACGGCGACGCCGTGCGAGGCTGTGTGTCCTCCACCAGGGGAAATCAACCGAGGGCAGAGAGCATGGAAAAACCAGCGGAGGAGGAGTCGTGGCCAACAAGCAGAAAATCCTCTCATTAAGAAAATCTGCTGATGAAATTAGAACATCTAAATCAGTCATGCACACACACACTTGATGATTCCTTATCTTCTAATCTCCATTAACCCCTCCACTGAAAAACAGAGTGTATTTCCATGAATTGGAAATATTCATTTTTTTATGTGCAGACAGACACACGTCACTCAGACCTTATAATTAAATTTTTGTTGTCAAAACAGACGCGAGGAAGTTTCAGATTTAAAGGCTCTGTGTGTTTCATGTGTGCAAAAACCTGCTAAAATCTGCAAATAATCAGAGAAGGCAGCAAACTTCTTCACTGAAACATTTGGTTTATTAGAAATGCTTATAAAAATGTTCCATAATAGTACAGAACCAGGTTTGTACCACATAAAAACAAAATGCTTCCGTCTTCAATACACAGTATAAAAATACCTTTAAAAATAGCACCGTTTTCTCTGGCAGGTAAACATGCAGTCATGATCAGAAACACAACTTTCCCCAAACAATAAAAAAAACATTATGTACAAAATATTGGCAGAATATTGTGCTTGATTCTTCATATTTAATAAAAATGATAAAACTATATCCATAATAATAACCCAATATAGTTGTGCTTGCATAGTTTTCATGTAGAGAAGCATCAGGGGCTTCTGGAGATAAGAGTCCACAGACAGTCACAAGATGCCTTCAAGGCTTGGACGGGGGTAGAGATCTCCTGCTTAAATTCATTTCAGGCTGAGAAAAAGCTGCTTCTTTGACAAAAAGTCAGATTAAAAGTCTGTTGTGTGTGTTGTTAAAGGCTGAAGTCAGTTTTTGGTCTAGATTCACGTGCTGTTTGTCATGCAGTTATTGTTCTTCTAGGTTTGCATGAAAGGGAGTAAAGATTAAGGCTTTGATATGTAGAAACATTTTCACACATTTAACAGTTTAAATTGATTCACTTCTCGACTCATTTTGGATGAATTCAGCACTCATGGTGCCGCGCTTTATTTGCTATTAAAGCTCTGATTTGTGATTTTGCATTTTTGCCTCCTCCACAACACTGTGGAGGCTGCTACTGCAGTGAAAGCTGAGGTACAAACCTCAAACATTGTTAGTTTGGCCAAGTGACTCTATGTTGACATTAGAAGATGACATTCAAATGCTCATTTACAAGATGGACGATACTTCCAGAAGCCACAGCTCTGTGCACTTTGCTTCTTTACTAAGTAGTACGAACAGTCTGTACATACAAGCAGTGAGCAAAATAATAAAACACCTTATTATGCAGCATCCTTACAGTAACCACCAGTTATGTGAAGTTCAGAAATTGTGCAGTTTGTGCGTTTTGTCTGTGAACTAAATGTCCTGTTCTGTGCGTTTCAGTCAGTGTTGCTGAGGGTCTGCATGTGTTCCCTTTCTCGAATGCAGCTTTCATGCTTTTAGATGTGATGAGTTTTATACTTCAAACTGTACAAATACTGTACATCCTGATCACAAAGGCAGCAACACAAGTGAGTCATAGTGAGCTCGATACCAAGCAGCAGTATGTTCCAGCTTTAAGAGAGGTCATTCATGAGTGTCACCATTTTCACTGGGGATTTTTTAAGGCAACAAGAAGCACAGAGGTAGAAATAGGCCTCCATTGTTGTGGCTCTCATTTGACTCACATCATTAGGACATAAACCAGATACAAGAAACCTGCAATTGTATTTCCTTAATGTAAAAAAACAAGTTTAATGACTATAAAACAAAATGATCTGCACTCCACAACCAGCAAACCTTTTAAAAACAACGAAAGTGTGTCAAGTGCTTGATTTACTGCTGTGGATGTGTCATAAAGCAGAATTTATTCTTTTTTACTCAGAAAATACTGAGCTCTTTAAGCCCCTTGAGGCAAGTTGTGATTTGTGCTACTGGGCTATAGAAATAAAACTGATTTGAATTGAAAAGCATGCACCTTTCGAAAAAGTGGAACAAACTGCTTGTAAATACCAAACAATGGAAGGCAGAAAACTGAATCTTTCCGAGGGAACATCCCCGGATTCACTGAAGCGGGTAAAAAAGTGTGTTTATTTTTCAAAATGTGCATAAATTGTAAAAGATTTAACCATAGCTTCCAAACAGATAATCAGTGGAGCAATAGGCTCCATGTAAACACACATAATGACTGAACAGTGCCGAATGAATGAAACATCATGAGCTCCACCATATTGGTATTTACTGAAGGATTATTGCATTCGACTGTAAGGTGAGTCATGTAATTCTGCCTTTCTGTATGCAGATGTTGCAGAACACAGAGCAAGGAGGCAGTCTGTTATCCCCTCTCAGCCAAGGGGTAAAGTTTGCTTGGGTTTACAGAAGCAATAAATAAACAAAAACAAATCTTAACCATGGACATATGACAAAATAACGACCTATAAAAGCAATATAAAGGCTAACATTCCTGTGGCTGAGGAGGATTTGGCCACAATCACCGCGCTGTCTTCAAGGGATGAGGACCTGCACAACAGGTCAGTTGTTAGTCCACGTGCATTTGATACCTGACATAGTGTGTGTGTGTGTGTGTGCGTATGCATGTGTGTGTTTACCTTTGTCCTCTCCAAGGCAGACCTGCTCACACTCCTCCATGTGAAGGAAGCGGTTGTCATTTCCTTCGCAGCCGCTGTAGATGAAGGGCCTGCAGGCCTGAACCTGACTGTTATAGTACCAGCGCAGAGTGTATCGTCCACAGCTCCCCTCATCTATGGGCTGCAGGCACAGGTCTGCTGGAGCTGCACAACAACACACACAGACACACACTAATGAGGAGTGTGCACGCATAGATAGGCACAAAGAAGGCAAACGCGCAGTGAGGATAAAGCAGGCCAAGCAAAAAGGAGCAGATGCATTCATGACCACTGAGCTCACAACTCAATCAAAACCGTCCTGCTCAGTTATTTTATGTTTTTTTTCAGATGCAAAGCAACTCATTAGCACCGACGTGTAATTCTCTGTTTGTTTTTTATTTTACTGGATGCATAAATGCCTTTAAGTCAACAGCAAAACAGCCAATGCGGCCTAAGACATGCAGAGAGGGCCAAACAGCAGGCAGGCAGGATCAGCCCTTAATAAATGCCAAAACAGGACAGCACATGAGCTGGTTTACCTTCCCCTTTGACTCTCCTCTTGGACCTGACTGATCTGGACTCGACTGCTTTCAGAGGCGTAACTTTGACTGCTTTCTGACCAGCAACTGTTGCTGCTTTCTTAACGGCAGCACTGGCTGATTTGTTTGGTTCAACTTTGACTGTTTTGTCAGTTTCACCTCTGACAGCCTCACCTGTCAACACACACAAGAAACACAAGACATGCACGCGTAAACGCACAGGCGCGCGCACACAGACGGACACACGGCAAACACAGCATGAACACATTCGCCATAAATGGAAAAGAAAAAATATGTTAATGTGAAGACAGGGTGATCTACATGAAAGGTCACAGGCTCGGGATGGTGTGGGCTTGTAGCAGGCTGTGTGAGGAAATATGCGAGGCCAACACAGTCTCACACTATCACCAAATGAACACAAAGTGGAATGCATACGTAATATGGGACACGCTCCTCACAGCACAAATTGGATTATGTGCCGATTGAATAAACTTAATTATGGGACACGAGTACAAATTTGAAACGCCACCTTCTGTTTGTCACTTAAGTTTGTAGGATGTAAACGAACCTGGTTAATGTCGGGGTCATTGTTAGGTGACTAATATCAGTTAATTCAAGGGGAATCCCAGCATTTTACAACTTGGTTCTTATTCTCATATGCTTGTTCATTGTGAGTTTTGGTCGTTATAATATTTGAATCACTACCTTCATTGCAGAGACTTGGACAACCTGGTCTTAATGTCATAGCAGATATGAAGTCAAAAAATAGGAGCAACACTGAGGCTGAAGAAAGGCTGCTGGAGGTGAGATGTACTGTAGAAACCCATCCCAGACTTCCACTGAGTTGTTTTAATGTTAAAAAGGACTTTTTGACCACTCGTGTTCTGGAGCAATGTTTGCATGGGCGCCTTCCCATTTCTCCTGAGTCTCCTCTCTTGTGTCTATGCGCACAAGGCCGTACACACACGTGGGCTTGATGATACACAGTCCAGCTGATGGCTTCACGTTGCTGAATACATCGACTCTACTATTGGTGGCCAAAAAGACAAAAAAAAGAGGAACACTGCTGCCAAGCAAACATGGATGCAAACATATAAAGATTTCTTCTAAAAGTCTTTTTTGCAGCAAGTATTTTTGCAACTTTTGCAACTGTTTTACTGGGAGAGAAATGCATTTGAGATATTTGTTAGGCCTGAAGCGGCTCGTATTCTTCTTCAGAACTGGCTGGCGTGTGGTCGCGTAGCTTCGGACCCCAGTGAAAGACTGTACCATCGCTCTGGTTGGCAGAGGGAGAGAAGTAGAGCAGCTCGTCCATGGGGTCGTCGTAGGACTCGATGGAGTAGACGTGCTCGTAGTCCGGGTCGTTGGTGTTCACCACCACACGCAGCTCGCGGCCTGAGAGAAGAGCAACGCCACACAGGTCAGAAGATCCTTCACTTACCTCCAAGCTTCAGGCAGAGGGGAGGCCCAGCACAGTCAGTTAAACAGGCAGCCTAACGTGTATTTGACTGGAAATACTCAGGGATAAAGAATACATCATGTGGGACGACAACACAAATGGAGTCCTCTGTTTTCTTGATGAGAAAACCACCCAGCGTTCAGAAGTCTCCAGACGCAGCACCACCAAGATAAACCTGTTTGTTAGGGACAGACACGCAGACAGACAGACTGATAGATGGAGGCCGGCAGGCGGAGCCGCGGACGGACACACTCACCCTTCTCACCCTTCAGGTCCAGCTGTTGCTCTGGTGCAGGCCGAGCCCTGATCGGGGGCTGGGACCGAATTTCTGGGCCTGAACCTGAGAGGGAGAGCCGGACAGGAGAAGGAAGAGCAAACAAGGACACCGAGGGAGCGGAGGCAGGATTCAGGGAGCGAGAGGGGCCAGGTGAGTGTGACACAGGAGGGAGAAGAAGGGGGGCCAGAGAGGTCACATGATGAAAAAAAAAGAAGGACGGAACACTCTGGTAGTGAAACATTTAGACACAACAACACCCCAAAGCACCACACAAATCATCCCACCGGTCCGACGCACACACAAACACCAGCAAAAAGGACTTACAACGTTTTGCAAGACTGGTCCACATGGGGCAAAAACTGGTTGTAATCCTTTAAGGACTCAAGCCACCGCTGTTTGGACTTGTGTCGCACTCGAGTCGAACATTTTCTGACTCGAGTCAATCGATTAAACTAAAGACTGCAGGCTCTAAACATCTCTGACTTCAGCATTATGAAGCACACAACCGTCTCTTAGATAATAAGAAATAAATGAAACATGAGTAAAATGTTTGTTTTGACCTCCTTCTCAGCAACACTGAATATTTATTAACAGCCTGCCTCACCATCGCTCATCTCATGCTGCTGCTCCACAACACTGATGAAGCCTCGCATTGATTAACCGCTCACACAACAAACATTAGTTAAAACTTTGGAAAGTTGATCATTTTGCAAATTTTCTTTTTTTTATTCGTTTACTTTTAAATATTTCATGTTGCCCTTCTCACTGTGAATACACTCAGACTGGATTTATGTTTTTTTGTGTGCGTGAGGTTAAATGATGGTGCATTTCCCTCTTTTCAGCTGCACAAAAAAGCTAAACGAGGGCAAACGCACTGAAGCACATAACAAATATATAAAATATGAAACTAAGTGCTTGCACTACAGACTGCAGCAGCATATGTGGTAAAGTGTACTGCTGTGACTCATGCTACATCACAGCCCTTCTGTCCACCCGTCTCTCCTCTGCTGCAGCTGAACGGCTCACTCACCTCCACACGCTGAGGATCAGACAGATGGGCAGGAAGGAAGCAGAAAGAGAGGGAAAAACAAAAGTCAGTTGAAAGAGTCACGGAGTGGCTGCAGCTTCTTTTCTATCGTACTTTCATGGAGTTTAGCCGCGGCTGTGACTCATGTGCTGTGATTACCATCTGAAGTTCAGCTTGGGGACAACTCCGTTATAAATTAGCAATGCAAACTGTATGAAAGACTCACCACAGTGCTGACTCATCTCTGAGCGAACGTACTCTCTGACTTCATCCTCCTGAATACAAAAATCAAGGGGGGAACAGAGCAAAACACACTTACAAACACGACCCCGATATTAACTCCATCAAACAAGTGTGTGTGTGTGTGTGTGTGTGCTGCTTTGTGTCAGCGTCTTCAGACTGAGCCCTGGGGTAAGGCTCAGGCACTGACCGTCATGCCCGGCTCTCCTTTGTCTCCCTTGGCTCCATCTGGGCCCATCTCTCCCTGCAACGTGGACAGGTATTAGGACACACACGACCCACAGAGAGGCTTGCAGCACATTAATTCATTAGACTGAGACCAGGTGCAGCTCATGAACTAAATGCAAAGTCAAAGTGAAAGGTTAAATCAATAGTGACTTCTACAGATACATAAAAACACTTGATCTCAGTCTCTGAGAGTTTCTGTCCTAACCAAAAATCAATATTATTATTAAATCCAATTAATTTTATTATCAATCTAAGCTAAGGACGCTTTAACAATATGTGGCTGTCATTTTCAACAACCAGTTTTTGGTCTGCACAAATTTAACTGTCAAAGCGATGAAGTCTGTCGCCGTGGAGCAAGAAAGATCTTGATCTGGCTAATGCATGCATCTGTTTTGGACCTGACTTATGTTTATACTAATCTTTCTTTTTCAAACTGCTGTTAGCAGGATGCACAGTGATGAGGTAATGTTTCTATCTGTGGCTGTGTAAGATTCATAATTGTTATATGGCGATGGTGAAACAAAGTTACCTTTGTCCAGCACTGTTCACAGTACAGCCTACAACTAACAGATTCGGTAGCTCAGTGATGGTAATTTTGTTATAACATTCCCATCTAATGTTATGTCTTCATAATAATAAGCCAACAGCAAGATATAGCTCAGTATGTTATAAGCCAGTTATATTAGAGCCAAAGGGTCAGCTAGCTTTGTATTAGCCACCATATACTGATGTGAAACCATGTCTCACTGTGTATTTCATACAGAAAATAATATATTACATACCTGTAGATACCCAGTCAGCCATAACCACAAAATATAACGTCAAAACTAAAATTCTCCAAAGAAAAATCTCCTGCTGCTTCCTTTTAACTGGCTAACGCACTGCTCACTGGGAAACTTATGTAAACTTAGGCTCTTCTTGTCTACATGCTTGTCGTCGTGTTGTCTGATTTCGTGGGGAACTGGACCCGGTGACAGTAACTATATAGAAATAGTCTGGTTGGTGGTCTGGCTGGCTCATGTAGGTCATATAGAGGCATCAGAACTAAACTGAGACAGTTGCAACCAGTTAAAAACTTGTGTGCTTTCACACTTTCAGATGTTTTTGATAAAAATTTCCCTGACTTCAGCAAGTAGCTTCTTATTAAAGACGGCTGTCGAGACAACAGCCAGGACACTTAGTGTGACACTCACCGACTCTCCTCGCTCCCCTGGGATCCCAGGGATACCGCGTGGGCCCACTGTGGCGGGACCAATTGGACCTCTCTCCCCCTAACAAGCAGGCAGAACGACATTAGAACATACAGCATGTCTGCAGCAGACAGACGAAATGCAACACCTGCATTACAAATTTAAGTTACAAGCCTCTGTACACAGAATCCCCGCACAGGTGGAAGAAAGATATTTAGGTTTAAGTTGCACTCTATTTACAATGGTATCTTTTCTTTTCTGTAAAGTTATACTGTGCAATGTGCTCATGCTGCTTCAATGCACACACACAACATCAAAGAGTGATTTCAGGTTGAGGCAGACATCAAGGCTGCAGACAAAACAACTTTCATACTGTCAGACTGCAGTTCCGGTGCATATGGTCTCATATCTGCACTGCAACTAAGGCAACTTATAACATATCTGCATGAGTACATGACTACATGCACACAATAATAAGCTGTAAATGTCACAGTTTCTTTTAGATTCTTATACAGAAGTCCTCTCATATTTTGTACATCGAGTCAGTGTGGGTTTGCAGTTTTCTGTCTTCGTGCTTCTTCCATCCTAATAGCAGATCACATGCTCAGCCTTCCTTTCACGCTGCACCGCAGGGAAATATTTGTTCAGGAAATTAATGCAACGAGGTTGACTCAAGAGAGCGTCTTAGTTTAAATAAAAGGTGCATCCATCAGACAGATATGGCTCTGCTCTGCTGTCACCAGCTTTCTTCATTTACTTGATGATGTGGCAGACAGGCCAGTGAAACGCACGTCACCATGAAGCACTGCGCGGCAATCAAACAAAACCACCAGTCAGGTGGAGAAGAAAGAGCTGAGCAAATTAGGGAGAAATACAAAAAGACTGTATTCTTTGTGTGCATCATACTTTTAATGTCGGAACTGTCAAAAACAAAAGTTTGATGTTTGTTGCCACCTCACCACTCAGACACATGTGACCACTGCTATTTTGTGCTCTCAGAGACATAATTGACACTTATCTCTATTCTCCCTGCCATTATACCCGATTTTTCTTTGCTGGATCACCAACGAATCTGTGCGCAGCCATCGCTGATGGTGCGGCCATTCGCTGGTGTAAACAAGGGATTGTTGAAGTGTCATCATATACGTATTATCTCATCTTCTCTTTAACAGACCTCTGCCTCCACAGATAAAACATGTGAAACGTGTAGAATCACCAAGCCAAACTAAGGACAGTCACCTTCTGTCCCTGGAGACCCTCTGGGCCTTTAGCACCACCTGGTCCCTGAGGGCCGGTCAGGCCTGGGATCCCATCCACCCCTCTGGGACCGGGAGGACCAGGTACCCCAGGCGGACCCTGCATGAAGCACAGAGACAGTTATGTAGCTCAGGCGGTTGTGATGGTACATCACAGGTGCATCATGTAGCCTCAGTGCAGTTTTAAACAGGCTACTTTTACTTTTTTGTGTACTCACCCTTTCACCTTTCTCTCCCTGAGCACCTTTGGGTCCTACAAGCCCGTCAAAACCACGATCTCCCTGCACAGACAAAGAAGAGTGGGTACACTTTGCATTCGGACACAGTTTTCATACAAAGACAGGTTATACAGCACATACCTTGGGACCGACTAGTCCCTCTTTTCCGGGGGTCCCTGGTGCCCCAGAGGGTCCAAGTTCCCCCTGGAAAACACAGAGACTGTGGATTACTGTGGATGCTTGATATTAAAGAAGCACGCAGAAGCATATCCTACCCAACAGGACGCCTGTTTTTCTACCACAGATATGAGTCATACCTGTTCACCTTTTCTTCCTGGTAAGCCTGGTCGTCCATGAATACCAGCGTCCCCCTGAACACAAACCACACAGTACATGACTCACACATTTCTGACTCATTTAACTTTATTTAACATATAATCACAAGAGAGGGATACGCTGTCTATTGTTTTATTCACCAGCCTCACACGCCACCAGCCGGCAGTGAACATTAACATACTTCCGTTTATTTCTTCATTATTTGGACAGAATAAAAAGCCCAGTGGGGATGAAATTATACTGACACATTTTCTTCATTCATGCTTATTTCCTCTCCTCCTCCTCCTCCTACTCCTCCTCCTACCAAACCACACTCTGTCTGTCAATCCCACCTTCTCTCCTTTGGGTCCATCGCCTCCACAAGCCCCCTTGGGTCCTCGGTCACCCTGGAAACAAATAACTTCATCACTTTTTCTCACAGTTTTGTGAGTCACAAAGGTACCAAATCATCCAGCCAGGCCAGACAGACAGCCCATCTTTACATAGACAGTCCTCTCACCTGCCACTCAGGCTGACTCAATGTGCACGAGCACTTCCTGTACACACACAGTGGACACCATGAACCACCGTGTGCAGCAAATTCCAGACAGCAGTGGACATGGCACAAAAACTGGATGATATAATTTTCCTGATAACCCGTGTTCAAACAACAATGACAAGCGAAAGCAAGACAAGTGGCAGCTGTAGAGCACTCAGAGTGGGTCATGTTGGCAGGCTAGCTGGATCCCTGAGAGCCCAGAATTTAAACTCAGCTCACAGACTGCTGCTGCTGCCTAAAGGTAACACGATCTGCCATCCCGACCCCTCCAAATGTATTTAACACATTAGATCTTGTTTGTTTAGTCTGCACAGAAACCAAAGCATAAAACTAACTACTTGCTGTTTTATGGGGATTATGTGCCAGCCTATTTCTTGGCCAGGAAGTCTCAAGTTAGTGGTCCAGGCCAAGAAGTAGTCTGGCACATGATCTCCTGTAAAACAGTGACTCATTATTAATTAGCAAATAAGCCCATTTTTCCACAAAATGTCAAACTATTCCTTCAGAGCTCTGAGCACTGAGCGATTTTAAACTTTGGACCTTTTCAGAGATGTCTGTGATTGTTCCTGATGCTGATTGTAGGTATAAGCTTGTGTGTGTGTGAGTGTGTGGGTGTGTGTGTGTGTGCTCTCTGTACTTATTCTTCCTACATCCAGCAGGTTATTACCTCAGTGATTACCTGATTAAATAAAGGTTATAATAATGAAAATAACACACCTAGCCTGCCTCCACACCTCTGAATTGTTGCTCGCATCTCTGATTAGCTCCGTGCTTCAAACAGAATTCAAATGAATGGATTACGTGAAAGAAAGTATTAATCATCACAGGGTGAAAGCAAATAATCCACCTGGATATTTTTGACCCAATTTGCATTACTCCTCTGTAATCATATCAGTGTTATGCTAATATCGATTTGTGGCCGACTCCTGAAAGAGAACGAACAAACACTGTTTCAAGCACACTAATAATACCTTGATTCCTCTCATTCCAAGGATACCAATCTCTCCCTTATCCCCCTTTCGCCCCAGCAGCCCATCTTTTCCTGGTAAACCCTGCAAGACAAGACACAAATCATCCCTGGTTCTGTCCACCAGACAGAAAAGCGGGAACTGAAAGTGTTCGGATGGAGGCGACAATCACAGACCGATTCACCGGGTACTCCAGGAAGGCCGGCTTCTCCCTGCGGAGAGAAGGCAGAATTACAGTAATTACAGCTGCAAAATTATTACCTGTGGTGACTGGCTTTGCTATTAATCATCAGACTGATTTAATCGCAATGATCATCCACGCACGCCATCGCTCACCTTCTGTCCACCGGGGCCACGGGCCCCTGGGAATCCAGTGGATCCTCTTTCTCCCAGCTCTCCCCTCAGACCCTAACGGCAGAAATACACATATTGATTATTTATAACATCAATAGAGCGATATCTGATCCCAGCCTTTGGTTATACATTGTTTAAATGTCATCATTAAGTGATTCATATTTTTGATCTTATTTGACTTTTAAATAACCAATCGATGCCTAACATGACTAATGACAATATATCATCCACCCTGTAAATAGATGAAATACTGTTAAAAAACAAACTATCTGAAACAAGCAGTCCATTAAGCAATGAGGAAAATTCATCGGTAATAATTTTATAATTAGTATCAGCCTGAAAACATCTGTTATGGCAAGAATAAACAAATTTACCTGCTCCCCCGGAGGTCCCTCTTGACCCTTCACCCCTTTTTCTCCCTGCACACCTTTGGGTCCCCTGTCGCCCTACAGTGGAACAACAGTAAAACCAAAACATCCACCATAAGAACAGAACAAAAGCGGTATTTTGTAAACACTTTGACCCATCCAGGTGTTAACTGACTGTTTCTCCTTTGTTGCCCTTTTCTCCAGGAGGTCCTCCCACCAGCACCGTGTCCCCCTGTGAGTGACAGTGCAGCTGTAAACATCTGGCTTTGCCCCAAAGCCCAAACATCCACACACAATGTTTCATCCTGCCACCTTTTCTTAAGCTGTGTCACCACCACAGCTCATTAACATTGTGTGTATTCATATATTCCTCCTGCTCACAACAGAGCAAATCTCATGAAAGAGCTCTTTCAAAACAGCCACTGCTGACACAAATATGTCTCACTCCCCTCTTTCTCCATTTCTCTGTCGCTGTCGTTTACAAACATAAACAAACACACGAGCGGGAGACAGAGAGCGAGCGAGCGGCGGAGCTTATTGGATATTAAAATGAACACACCTTGTCTCCTTTGTCGCCTTGCGGCCCCAAGTCTCCCTGAAAGAAAAAGAAAAAAGATTGAGAGCAAAATATTTCATTCAGGCGTGACAATTGAATTCAGCACTTTGCACGAGCAGAACGCTCAGGGGACGCAGCTCGCGTGATGACACAGAAAAATGGAAAAGGCGTTGGTAGTAGTCACCTTCTCTCCCCGAGCGCCACGGATCCCTGCAGGACCCTGATGGACAGACAAACACACACAGGCCATGCCCCATTATACATCGTGTGGCTCCACAGTGAGCGCCTAATCAGTAAGTCATTTACAATGTCATGAATACGTTGTGTCCTTGTGAAGAACAGCTCGTGTAAAAACAAAGATTCATGCTTGTGTTTGAGTCTTTATGCCTCTGAACAGACTTCCTCAGGGTGAGTTAGGAGAAACACAACCCTGGAAGGGAGCTTTGATGGAGAGGCTCTGCTGGTGTACGTCATGTTAAGGAAACACTTATTTTACCGATGACCCTCTTTCCCCATCCAAGCCGGGCCGACCCTCCTCTCCCTAAAACACCAGACAGGAAAAGGAGCGAGTGTTAGTTTTATCATCCCGAGGCAAACTCATATCAGATCACATCTTCAGTGACACAGCGGCGTGACCGATGTCTTACTCTAGGCCCTGGATCTCCTCTCTCTCCTCTGGATCCCGGGACTCCAACGCCAACTTCCCCCTGGCAACGGACATAATATGTTCACCCTTCAAAAGAGTCCATTAACATGGAAGCATGTAGATGGAAATGTGTCAGCTTGGATAGTCACCTTGTCCCCTTTGACCCCGTTGGTGCCAGGAGAACCCTAGAAAACATGGTGTGCAAATCATCGGTCACATCTGTCCATTTCCATTTCTCTCTCTTTCTGTTTTACACTTGTTACTTTAAAAACTTGATTTTACACACCACAACTTCCTAAATACAAGCAGTCATCCAACAGCAATCCAGAAGTCCAGCACGATCAAAATCAAGCCCGACTATGGTTACTTTATGCTGAATCTTGCTACTAGTCACAGTGTTATAAGAACCTAACTTACAGCCTGTCCAGGAGGTCCAGCAGGGCCTTGGGCTCCAACATTTCCTGCACGGCCTGCAAAGCCTTGGAGACCCTGAAAATGAGACCTCAGTAGTTCAAAATCACACCACAGAGGTGAAAACAGAAAGCACAGTATCATATAATTAGCGGCTCCACCAACCCTCTCCCCTGGTGGTCCGGGAGGTCCAGGTTGTCCAGTTTCTCCTCTTAGTCCAGGTGGCCCAACGTCGCCTGACTTCCCCAGTGGTCCTGAAGGACCGGGTGAACCAGGAAGGCCCGGATCTCCCTGCAATCAAGTCGCAGTTAAAGTCTAAGTGGCACATCTGATGAACCACACTGAGCGATTCAGCACGCCCTGTTACCCACCTTTAAACCTTGAGGCCCGACCCGACCAGGAGGACCTGCCAGTCCGATCCCCTTCTCTCCCTGCAACACACATACGTAACTGTCGCACGGATCGGGTTTGATTTCAGGCAAAGTAATGAAATCCATGACAACAGCTCACCTTGTCTCCCTTTGGTCCAGGAGATCCTGGTGCCCCCTGCATGAAAAACAAATATGGGGGTGTGAAAATAAGAATTACTGACAGACCTTTGAAGACCCACACCAATAATGCATTAGTGGAAAGAAAACCAAAAATACTATTATTTTTATTCATATTCACAATAACAATAAAAACAAAGTGCAGTTTCGGTTTGCTTTTGCACTTCATTATTATGCTGGTGAAGACACGTTTCATCAGTGTTGGTGTGTACTGTCAGTGGCTTGCCTGTCATTACAGTTAACATGCCTCGTTAACCTCAGGGACGACAAATAATCAAAACCTGGAGCATCGGAGGAGATTACAGCTGACACTTTCAGACAGAAGGTCTGGAGGCTTTAATCACACTGCCATGGAAAGATGGCTGATTAAAGTAAGATTAAATAATTGTCTGGCTTTGGCGTGGAAGACCTTGACAAAAAGAATCCTACTTTAAAGTGTGTGGCTCAAAAAAGGCAAAAAGCTGAATACATTTCCTTGAATCGTTTTATTTTACTGCACCTTTGTGTGATTTATGGATAACAGAGAAGTTGTGCCGCTAAAACGTAAATTTGAGAGAGGATGAGAAAAACATCTGCAGCCTCCGAGCAGACGCGCGGCAAATATCAACATGATGAGATGGATGTTAAATTTAAGTAGCGGCACATCGTTAGGGTAAAAACAAGCTTGCCGTTCCTTCTTATGGCTGCAGCAGCAAATTGAGCTCACAAAAATCACTTTTCATCAAGGACGTTAAATGTAATTGTCAGGAGCAAAGCGGAAAGCAGGTAATCAATAAGCTCAACTCTTTACACACAGTTAAAAATCTACATCGGGGGATTAGTAGACATCTTTATTCACCATTAAATCCTGACTAGATTTGATCTTTCATTACACAGTTTTAATAGTGTTGTAATGGTGGCATTAAACCTCCACTGATGGATGATAGCACGAGACCTTTCAGTAAAACAACACGTGAGAGTCTGAATCTAGACAACAAGGAGTGGAAGCTGATTACTCACATCCTCTCCAGGCTCTCCCGATTCACCAGCTACTCCCTACAATGACGACAGACATACAGACAAAACTGTGCAACATGTTGCCATGTTAACATTGAGTGCATGTGTTGGTCTGCAGTGTGTGTACTCACTCTCTCTCCTTTGATGCCAGCAGGACCTTTGTCTCCCCTCACACCCTGACAGACAGCAGGTATCATGGAGTATTAATGGAAAAGCACATTTTCCCACTTGCCAAGAGCGAGCCCTCATGACTGATGGCTTGATTAGACTTACCTTTTCTCCAGGTAGACCTCTCTCTCCGGCCACGCCTGGCAGTGTTTGACCAGGAAGCCCCTGCATCAATCACAAGAAAGTTATGTCAGCTCTGTCCTGCGTCCTTCATTTCTGGACTTGGCAGTATACTATGCACATACATTCAATATGAAAATATATAAATATATATAAAATGGGAAAGAAAAGGTTAATATCGCTACTTCCACGCTGATGTCGACCATAGTGACTCACCCTCTCTCCTTTAGGTCCTGGTGGTCCAGCCACAGCCTGTAAGAGCCCAGAAAAATGGAGAAAATAATAGTAATTACCTGTGCAGCACAGCATGGGCTCTTGTTCATGAAAAGACATAAATGTGCGCTTAAAAGCCTTGATATTCAGTTATGATGTTAGCCCAAGCATTAGCGTCTACAGCTCGGTAAGATTAAGAGCCTTAATGTCTTCAGCAAGGACAGCCAACAATTACACAACTCATAGCGCTTAACTACTGCACTACACCAGACTGCACATCGGAAATGGACACTTTTCTGCTCTGCATCAGCCGGTTTGGTTAGGAAAAGTACGGCTATTCAGCTGGCAGTATTGAAAGAAACACTTAACTTTGCAGACATTGTGGTTACTTTGTGATCAGCTTTCAACCACTTTCTCTTTTTGTGTGTGTGTCCCCAAAGTTTTCCGCCGTGTATCGACAGAGTGTCAACCTCCAGAAAAGTTGTCTGGTTTGAGAAAGAGTGAATGGAGCAAAATGGAGGCCCGAGTTCTTGGATTCAGGAGGACCGAAACCTAAAAAATGCTTGCAGCTGTACTTTAGAAAGCTTTACATACATCTGCTATCAAAGTCTATCGCAACTGTGATGCTGGAAAATGTGGTGTCTCTTCATCTTTGTTTCTGTGTGTGTGTGTGTGTGTGAACAAATGGTGTGGCCGCTGAGCAGATGGACTAGTGCTTCCTGGTTATTTATCAAGCAAGCGAACTCACTGACAGTGTCAACATGGCTCTGTCCAAGGTGCTGAACCTGAGGCTGTCGGCAGTGAGCGAGCTGCTCTGGACACTCGTCATGATTCATGTCAACATCACTAACAGCAGGAATGGAAGTGAATACTGAGCGCCTGACAGGCAAGCTCCATCTCTGTGTATCTTTCGCCAAACACTTTTTAGCAATGATGGCTTCAAACTGTGCTAAAGTAATAAAACGGGACAGAGTGTCTGGTGGCCCAGTGGTTAAGACAAACCACATGCTCTGAGACCGTTATGCCGGGGACCTTTGTTACATGTCTCTACGCTCTCAGGACTCAGGACAAACATTCCCTCAGACACAATGTAAATGCTTTTAAAGCCACATATTGTGCAACTTGCCGTAACAGCTACCTGTCACCATGCATTTGATAAAACACCTGTGTTTTATAAGCAAACATCGCCAAGAAGAACAGGAGCTGGAGCAGCAAACACTACTGGAAACAAAGAAAGCTGTGAGAAACTCTTCTCAGATGACAACACACTAAAGCTAATAACGTAGAAATTAGTGGCAGGTTTTGTGTTGTTGTGGATGAAGAACCCCTCTCTGTGGTGTGAATGTGCTTTGGATGCTTAACCAAACAGCTTGAGTCTTTCTGTATACTGCCAAATGGATATTTCAACCCACACAGCTGTCCTATCGGAATGCTTAGAAAACACTGTGGTTGTGAGTTAGCAGCTAGTAAATGTGTGCGCTACTACATGTCATTATGATATCTGGCAGCAAACCTGCTGCTTTGCATTACAAAAAGCTGTGCTCCAGGCTCAAAAGCTTGATCGCTCCTGGCTCGGACGAGAGGGAATCTGTTGCAACAACAACAGCAAATGAAGAGAACAGCACACACACCGTTTTACAAAGATGAGGTCAGGTGCATGCATAGGTTACTAATAGTTTGGTAGCTGTTTGATAAATGATTACATTATTCTCACTGGTGTTGGTGTCTGCAGAGTAATGATGCTGATCTTGTTAATAAAAACAAAGATGATTTTGACTCTATGTGATAAGGCCTGCACAGAGGAACATATGAATGTATTTGACCTTCTCTGTCACTCTCAGTCTCACTGAGCTGAAATTTGGCCTAAATGAGATCCTCGTCAGCAGAATTGGCACAGGCTTCTTCAAGTCGAGCCAATCTCTATTAACAGATGTCTGCAGTCGCTCAAATGCAGACACGTTGCAGGCAATAATATTTCATTGTCAGTGCTAAGGTAGTTTCCATATGAAGTAGAGCTGACAATTCACTGTTGAACAAATGGTTGTATATCATAAGGAGAAACATTCAGTTCAAGCAATAAGACATGGAAACTCAACTCATGGGTGTCTTAGCCTGAACACAACACAGCCGCAACCAGGAACATCCAGTTCACTATGCTTTGTCAGTTCTTACCAAAAATTACAGATAAAATCCAGAATGAGGAATCCAGCCAGAGATGTTGTTCACACTACGCCGAATCTAAGATACATATCCAGAAGACAGAAGACAATCCAGACCAGCTTGTGCCACTTGCAGGCTGAAGGGCTGGTGAAGGGCTTTAATAGAATTCTTGAAGCAATTACCCTCAAATTTATGCAAGGATTTAGCTGAAATTCACATTCACGGCTGGTTATTTTTAGATTGGGCGGCGCTACAGGCCTCCACAGGGTTTACCCCCATTTAGATACAATTCTGAAAAAAAAAAACCTTCAGGGTTGTACTGCACCAGATAATATAAAACACTGTATAATAAGCAGTGGATGTAGCCACTGTGACCCCACTCATTGGTTTGTGGACTACTGTCCTGAAGCCTCGAATCTGGCTGTTGCCATCTAGGGACCATATTTGGATGACAGGGTGGAGCTGGGGAGGACACGCATTGCTACGCTTCCGTCCTGATTGGATGTGACTGAGAACCCGAGGACATGCTGTGGTAGCCACTTGTAAGTCACAAGGCAGCCACGACCTAAAGCATCCCCCGCTTTATCATTTTTTACTCTAAATGGAACCACAATTTACAAGATGAACATCATGCTGTACTGAAGACGACTTGAAACGACTGACTGAGACCATAAACTCATTAGGAAAATGTTTACTAAGGTAATAAATCAAGTGAGAAGTAGGGTCATTGTCTCCTAAGCTTCCATACAACCGGACTTCTTTTTGTAGCCAATGGAGTCGTCCCCTGCTGGTTTGAGCAACTTCCTCACTGGCTTCACTTTTGAGAGGAAGAGAAGCTCCATCCACTTATTATGCTGTCTATGGATAACAGACATGTGAGGGTGGAGTGAACACAAGAAATAGTGACTAGATACGTGTCAGACATGTCAAAATTCATTTTACTGGGTCAGAAAGTGGCAGAGAATTTGCTCTTTAAATGTCAATCAATAACAGTCGGAGATCAGAGAAATCCCACTGAGACAGCCTGGAGCTGGAAGATGAAGTTTTGGTGTTACTGCCGAGTCCCAGCATATCAATAAATAGCAAAGAGTGTTTAAGTAGGGTATTTAATATCATGGTAAGCAAGAATTTTGTAAAAGTTTGGAGAATCTTCTGCCTCTTGTTTCCGGCTTGCTCAAACATGGAGCGAAATGAATGAAGACCAAATATTCATAACAGTTGCCATGCAGCTGGGCAGTTGTCAAAAGGCCAGATAGCAGCTTGTTTCCACACGTAAACATCTCCCAGGTTAGAGGTACGTAGCCAACCCATCTTCTGCAAATGCAGGCAAACATTTGTCCAGAGGGAAATGAGCGCAGAATTTCCAAATTCAGCAACCATTAAAAACCCCAAATCTCTGGCTTGCTCATTATATTGACTTTACTGAATTCAACCACAGGCTCCTGATGGATCCCCTAATCAACAGAATCACACTGAAAATGGCTATTTTCTGTCTGTGAGCTGTTCGGAGCTCACACTGCTGCAGCTAACTCACACATAAAATATCAGAGTGTATAGCAACAGCTAGCAGCAGCACATACGTAACTAATGAACAGTGGGACTCCCAGCCAACTCTCAGAAGTGTACAAATAGCAGGGGAATATATCTGGAGCACCATTTGGATCTCAGGCAACCCCAGCCCTAGGTGCAACATGAGCATCCTGACCACGGCCCCTGAAAGACGACTCAGAATAGGACCACCTAGTGTTGTGCAGAGATGAAAATTCTTGCAGCAGAAAACTAATAATAGCACAACAGAAATGTTTTTATTACTTCAGGCAGCAGCTGGTATCACATGCAATAAAGGCAAGCACAAAAGCAATTTCATTGACTGTCCCTGCTAGCCAGAGGCTGCTCAGTAGATACTGCGTGTTCTCACCTTCCCTGGAGGGCCGCTGTCTCCCTGCTCCCCCTTTAAACCAAACTGGCCTGGAGGTCCAGCAATACCCTGAGGAACAAATTACACCACGATGACACAGAGGAGGACCTGATAAAAACAGCACAGTGCACACGACACACATACACAGTCGACCGCATGGACACAAACACCGGCACGCAGACACACCTGCTTTCCTGGCAGTCCAGGTATTCCTTCTTTGCCAGGCACCCCGTCTCTTCCAGGGACTCCTGGTTTACCTGCTTCACCCTGAGGAGCAACACATACCTCAGCATATGTGATATGTATTCAATCAAAAGCACATATTTGTTTCTCACAGATTTAAAAAAATATTTTGTTCTGTTTTTTTATGTCAGATTCTCCAAACACCAGCACAGAAGTGCATTTTCAAGTTTGTTTCTTTATAAAAACTTTTATAAGGTCTTCACTTATGATTTTAATATATTTTGCTTCATTATACTTAATTATTTTGTTATCTTAACAACATAATCCAGCCGTTATCATGAGAAAACAAAAGGTAATTTCCTCTTATTACTCAGGATGTTTATCAGAGATCAGGCGTACCAGCATGCATAGATTGCACCTTGACGGATGTAGCAGCTGATTTAAGCTTAAAATCCATAAAGGAGAACCCAGTGTAATCGATCAACACATCAGACTATACTTCAGTCTTACTTATATTTATGCATACTTTATTATACCATTCTACCATCCACCAGTGTGGGTACTTTTTTTTTCAATTTCCACGATACCAATAAGAATTCTTCTGGTTGTAGCCTAATGTAAATACCCTCAAATCAAATGACTAAGACAACATTCGTAGAGCAAATGAAAAAAGTCCAGAAACACTTGTCATGGTCCGCTCTTGTGAATCTCATGACGTTGTTTTCCTGTTACAAATTATCTCATCATCTTGAGAAATCTGCATTTTTGTTTTCTCAATGCGATAAATTAACCCGTTATCTCAAGAAATTTGGTTTTATTATCTAATAATAACGAAATAATTAACTTCTTAGCCTGTATTTTAAAAAAATTATTGCAAGCATGTAGCTTCCAAAGAAAACGAAAGCGAGAGAATAGTGTTGAAAAGTTGGTTGGTTGTGGTCACTTTAATAAAAAGTCAGGATGCTGTACATGACACGCTGAGGGGATTCCTTGTTTTTCAGCTAAAGGTACAACAAATCACACGTTGTGTGTGCTGCATTTTCAAATTACGTACACGACGCGCAGCTGAAGCCGCCATTTATCAACAAAAGCTGGCTACACATGTTTTGGCATTTTTATTTAATTACCTTCCCATTTTCAGTCAGAACGGAAACGCCTCGGGCTCAAAACATTTCTTCAATTTTACACTCCCCCACTGTGAAATGCAGCAACTGTCGCTGCCGGATCAAGACTGCATACTCACCACCTGCCCTGACAGTCCTGGGGGGCCCTGTGGACCCTGCAAGAGAGAAAAAAACACAGTGGTACGAGGGAAAACAATATGATACACACACATGAGATTTTCAATAAATGACAAGACAACAAAGCAGTTTTTTCCTGCAGAGAAGCTGTGATTTATGGGAACGCTTACAACAGCTCCTGGAGGGCCTGGTGGTCCAGGTAGACCTGTGCTCCCTTGGGCACCGGGAGGCCCCTGCAGAGAGGAGAAATACAGACACACAATGTAGACTCAAATTCCCTGTTCAGACTGTAATGCGACCATGAACTGGGGCTGCTGGATCTCTTGTCTGAAAGATGCTAAATAACTGTGGAGCTGTTTACCTGCACACCAACGCCCGGCTCTCCTTGATTTCCCTGTGAAAAACAAACTTCTTATGAATTTGGCCAGCGAGAAACTAATTTCAGCTCAAACAGGCAACACAGTGAGATTAAGTTAACTCACCTTCACACCTGGTGGACCTGGAAGCCCGTTGGGACCCATGGGGCCCTAATTGAAACACATATCACCGACATGTAAACTGCTGCTTTTAGTGTCTGAGAGTCTGTGTGTGTGTGTGTGTTCATGCTTCGTCATGTGTGTCATGCTTACAGTTGGCCCCCTGATGCCAGGCTCTCCTGGGTTTCCCTGAAAGCAAAATACAAGTCACATACAGTACATTCGCATCACAAAACACTTATTAAACTACACACAGGCCACATTTTAAAGGAATGTTTTGACGTTTTGAAAATCTTATTCACGTCCTTGCTGAGAGTTGTGAGAAGACTGACTCCAATCTTGTGTTTTTCATTAAATTTAACTTCCTGGAATCTACAGACTGCACAGCAAGCTCACGGTGACGACAAAAGTAATACCATTCACGCCACATATTTATGCATAAATATGCTCATACAAATTGAGCACATAAAAAAGTACAGTACATTTTTATGTGGCGATATTGGACGACATGGGGTTAACTTAAACAACGCACAGGCGCTATCACTGAGAGAACCTCACGTCTCTCGGGGAGACACAAATATACAACAACATAAACATCGGACTGACTCACAACAACAGGTAGGACAACGCAAACACAGGATCGACAATGTCAACACAGAGACACTCACATGGTAAGCTCTGAAAAATCAGTGCTGTGAGAGGGATGAACACACAACAGACAACAGGCACAGCTGCATGCACGATAAGCAGACTCAAGCGAATCCACAGCACCATACTTTTTGGAGAACACCCAATTTAGTACCCCCCCCCCAACTATTGTATGCAGGATCCTGGCGAGAGCTTCGGCTCAGGATGTCAGATGACTTCCTTTCATCTCCTCCAACAAATCTGTGGTGTTTTACACGCCTGAAACTCGACTTCAGAAGTCGACTCTTGAGTTTGACACGGACTCTGTGGGGACAGGTGGTCCTGATTAATATTTCATGATAAACCGATCGAGGTCTGACTCTTATCCCAGACCCCAACTCCCAGAGGGATGTTTCCAATACAAATGAATTAGGATTAAAGCGGTGAAATTTGCCTGGGAGGTACGTGGTGGTGTGTGCATCCTGATGATACGTTGTTCTAGGCTCCTGTCGTTAAATGCAGATTCAGTTCTTTGGAACTACTTGCTGTCTAAGCTAAAGCCCACTGGTATCGCTACAGCTTTGGTCCACTCTTTCTTCTCCCTCCTGAATCTGATACCACAGGGACCAGTTCTCCCAGCCCTCCCTCCTCCAGAGCCCAAGCATGCCAGCCAGCAGCAGAGCACCTACCGGTCTACCTAGAACTCCTGGGAACCCAGGCAGGCCCTGGAGAGGATGAAAGACAGAGGAAGGTGGATGACAGGAGGGTGGGGGGCACAGGTGGGTGGAGAACAGAGATGGGGAAACAAACAACAGAGACAAGGAAAAGGATAGAGATATGAGGAGAGAGAGGAAGATAGAGAGTGAGGTGTTAGCCACACAGCTGCAAAAGGTTGTCTAAGGATCTATGAAGCCTCGGCCCAAAAGGGGGAAAGGAGAGCTCCATCAGCTGAGTGCTGGCAGCCAACCCAGTGCTTTTCTCTGAAGATCAAGCCTAAGAGAAGGCCCCTTTGCTGGGTTACTGTTTACTCACTGGTTGGCCTCGAGGACCAGCGGGCCCAGTTGGGCCCTGCTCCGACATGGAGGGAAGGAAAACACAAAGTGTGAGCAAGTGCTTAATATCTCTCCTCTCTTTACATTTGCTCCTGCACCCAACCAAGCAATGAGAACATACAGTGCATATAGATGAAACCTTAACGTGTCCTCTGATGTTTGCTGAAGTCCTGCTGGTTTAATGTTTTTAGAAAGTTAAAAGCAGGTATATTTTCTGTTTCATTTGCATTAACACTCCCATATGTACAAAGCAGAGCACTGTACATTTATAAAGACAAACACACAATTAGAAACAGTATCATAAATACATTATTAACATTATTAAGTCATGTGAAAGAAAGATTCATATAATAGTTACACAAGTGTCTCTAATCCAGGAGATTACTGTATCATGCTCTTTGTGAAAATTAAAAAAACAAAAAGCACAACAGTCAGTTTCATCTTCAGATCTTAGCTCAGATCCAGTACTTCACACTTACCGGCTTCCCGTCCTGACCAGGTTTTCCTGGTTCTCCTGGTGTTCCCTGAGACGACACAGATTGTTTCTTATAAAAAAGAATGTGCAGTAACAACAGTGCAGTCACATCAAAATCTGATTGTCTCCCTTTAGGAGTTTATTATAATACTGAGATCCAGCTCACTTGTGAGCCATCACGTCCTCTTTCTCCAGACTCTCCTCTGTCTCCTTTATCTCCCCGAGGTCCCATCAAACCCTGTGAGACACATTAAAAGTAGCTCATTTGTATATAGAAACACATGACAGTGACATGTGATTGCATTATCTGTACTGCATGTGAATCGTACTCGGTCTCCTTTAGGTCCTAGCGGCCCTGCAGCACCAGGCTCTCCCTTCTGTCCTGTAACTCCTGGGGGGCCTCGGGCCCCAGGCGTACCGATCAGCACTGAGTCAGCAGATGCTCCCTGCAGTACAAACATGCACAAATGCTTATGGGCTCCGTTCTATTTGCGTCTTATATGTACGAAATGTGGAGTTTTACTGCATCAATAGCAAGGATGAGGAGGAGTTTACCTTTTGACCTGGTGGGCCGGCTGGTCCCATAAGTCCAGTTTTACCCTGAAGATCAGAACAAACTCTCAAGTGTGGAAGTGGTTACATAAAACATGAATTTCCTCTCACGACCTTGATGCAGAGGACCAAAGTAATTGTCAATGTTCATCAGCACTTACTGATTCTCCTTTGTCACCTTTCTCTCCACTCGCCCCCTGAAATATAGACACACATGATCAGAAGAATCATGTTCAGGAGCATAAAAAAATCATTTGTTTCGCCGATTCTCCTCCTCACCTTTTCTCCTGGTCTTCCAACCTCCCCCAGTTCCCCAGCTCGCCCAGGTACTCCCGGTATTCCAGGCTTGCCTGGCTCTCCAGCAGGCCCTGGGGGTCCCTCGGGCCCTCGCTCTCCAATGGCTCTACCTGGAGGCCCAATTGCTCCCACGGGTCCTCTCTCCCCTTGGTCCCCTTTTGGTCCTCTATCTCCTGGAACTCCTCGAACGCCCTGGTGCACGACAGGAAAATGGAAAGAGATCAAATACGATTTTTCAGTGTTTTTAATTATGCTTCCGTTGGTCATACTTACATCTAAACCAGACGGTCCTCTTAGTCCATGTTCACCTCTGTCTCCTTTTTCACCTTTCTGTGCCTTCTGCACTGTGGGAGCCTGTGGTGTGTCCTTCCTGTCCACAACCACCTTCAGATCGGACACCTGTGTGGAGGGCAGAGAAGGGAAATGTTTGGCAAGAGCTCTCAAACTTTCAGCCACAAGTTCCGGTCTGTGAGTCATTCAGACTGTGTCTCATCAGCTGGAAAGTTGCTTGTCATCAGTGTCTCTTCAGTCACTCCAAAAAATGTGAGATCATTTTACAATGACTTCGTACATAATCTCTGAAATATGTAGTTTCACTGTGAGAGACTGTGGTAGTTTGTCATCTGCAGTAATACTAAATGTGGGTTGTAAACTCCTCCACACTGCCTGGGCTATGTTTATTCTAAGAAGTGACAACTCAGTCACAGACCTACATCAATCTTTGGTCTACGTCTATGACATCAACCCACACATGCTGCAGTGCTTTTCAACTACTTGCAGTCCTATTTTTATAACGGCCATAAACCAAGAGCAAATCCCACATTTGACCGTGGCAACTTCATTAATCCACTTTTACTGGATGAAGACATTTTTATTTTCAAAGTAATGGAGCTGTTTGGCACAAGAGAAGCAGCTGAGCATGAGTTATAAATACAGCTGGAAGCTGTAAATGATTTGACGACATTTGCAAGAACTGATGGACAAATACACTTTCCACAAGTTCAAGAAAATCTTCCATTAGCCAGACAGTTATACTGACATATATATCCATATATCCATGCTAGGTACATGAGTACGATTTAGGCTGTTTTTGTATTTGTATTTATTATTGATTACATGGTATGGATGTTCTTGTGGGACTTTGTTCATCGTGTGTGCATGCTTTACTCTTCATCAACAACGACCAGTATTTACGCTGTAGTAATGGATGCTAATTGCTAAATGCATTCCTCCATTAACATCAACGCAAGACTCATGATAATGAACACTCTTTTTTTCCTACATGATGACGATATGCTAAATTTGAGTTGTACATTCATGTACAGTATATGTGCAGTTTGCAATACCATATTTTATGATCCTTCACTCTATTGCGGTTTCCTGAGTTCTTATTTCACAGATCAAATATATCTGCTAATATAACCTAAGATAGCCACAATCTCATCATATTCAAATCCAATGTAAAATTGCGTCTACTGCATTTAAACACATGCCCTTAAATGACGTAAAATACTGAAAACTAGAAACCTTCCTGCACCTTTGAAAGCACAACAAACAAAGATTTTATAGAAATATTAACTGCAAATCATAATCCATATACCTGAATGCCAAGGCTGGCCAGAGCCTTCTGTACATCCTGGTGAGAGAAACACACAAACATCATTCAACAGAGATGAAGAATATCGACAATAAATGTTTCCACAAGTCACAGCTGAGTCATGACAGGTGATGTGCCAACGCCGTACCACTGCGGTCCCGGGTTTGCCTGGCGCCCCGTCCTCTCCTGGATCTCCCTGCCAATAAAAAGATATTAAAGTGTCAACAGGAAACGCATGAAGCCTCACTCATGTCACACTTTCACTATGAGAGGGACGTTTCAGTTTAACTTACAGCGTCACCTTTAGTACCGGCTGAACCTTTCTCTCCCTGGAACAAAGAAAGGCAGAAGGTCAAAAAGCAGAATAAAAGGTTACTAATCTAAAGCAAACTCAGATCAATAAGGACAACCACAACTTACTCTGGCTCCAGCAGCTCCCGGGATCCCAGGGATGCCCTGAAGGACAGAGCAAGGACAATGATAAAAACATCAACAGATAAGACCGTGGGAGTCCTGCAGCAGCATACGGAGAGCGATGTAGATAAAACAGACGTCCCTGCTGCTACACGAGGGAGAGCGATGCTGCTGAGGATAAAACGGCCACACGAGAGCCACATACTGTTTCTGCAAAATTACCTTTTCTGTGATGGCATGCAAACGAAGAAACAGTTACACATTTAACATAATTACATGCACAGGGACTGCTTTGATGGTTAATGAACTTCATCTTCCACTAATGCGTAGTAGCCCTTTTTGATCCATATTATTCCTAGCACACAAAACTGCAGGAAATGCAGTAACGTGTGCGTTCGACTGTAATATGCATTTAAATAACGTAATTAACAACGACGTCTGAATGTTGCAAAGTGGTGCGCACTCACAGGGGTTCCTGGAGGTCCCTGTGGGCCTGGGATTGGTGCAACTTCCGCTCCTTTAACGTACACAACCTGAGAGATAGGAACAGTGCATAGATTGGTACAAATTGAAACTATTAGTCCCATTTATGATCTCTTCCAACTGTGTCTACATCCGCCGCACCTGTCCAGGAGGGCCGATGCTGCCAGGTACTCCAGGAAGCCCCGGAGGCCCAGCGGGTCCTACAGGCCCAGTAAGGCCCCGATCTCCTTTAAGCCCGTCACGGCCCTGGAAAACATATGTGATTACACAACTGAGACACTCTCTACACAGGGTTACTTCCTCCTGCACTATACTAGAGTGAACTATAAAATCAAAGCAGGTGGCCGCTGCCACCCCTCCACTGATGTTCAAGAGATAATTAATATGAATTTGCACATGAAAACAGCACTCTGACATTTGGTGCCTCTCTGGATTCCTCTCAGAAGTGGCTCCCCCTTAAAGGCTAAGCTTGATCATTAGAGGCTAGTGAATGTATAGAGCTGCTTTTGAGCTGCCTATTGATTCAGCAGTGAGTGAGAGTGTGATGGTAATGTCAATGTCAGAGCAAACTACAGCTGATAAATACACACTTGAGGGAGGAAAAGTGATGAGGAGAAAAGAAAGAGGAAGGCTGGTGTGTAATACAGTAATGTCAGGGAGGACAGGATCAATACAGGAAGGAGAGGGTGAAAAAGGGCAGGTTGAGCCAACCAGGACACCGTGTAGAAACAAACGACGACACAACACAAAGAGATAATAATAAAAAGGAGATTTGGCAAAACTGACATCTCTTCCAGCGGCTCCTGCTTCTCCTTTGTCCCCCTGCAGATTAAATACAGCAGAGTTGGGTTCACAGGAAAATACAGGCATGATAAGCATTATCATCATTCAGAAACCATTTTCTAGAAACTTACTGTGATAAAAAGGAACTAGTCCTACCTAGCTAAATTATGATTTGATTTCATTTGTCTGGTGCTTTTACATGAGGTTTGTCCTGCAGAATAAAAGCACTGCAAATGCTGCTCAATAACGTCCACAAATAGCTTTGTCAAAGATGCTCCACTTTAACAGACCAACGTACATGACAACAGAGGACATTTGAAAAAAGAACTGTGTCATCGATTTGTCACAATTTTTTAGGGATCAACATTCTGCTGTTGCTCAACTTAAGCTGACTTTCACTGAAAATAATCCTGAACTCGCATAAACCGATGAACAGCCACGAACCTTTCTCCCATCTTCACCTGGAACACCGTCCTCACCCTGCAAGTCGAAAGAAAATGCATTACAGGCTCCACAGGATCCAGCTGAGTAATGGCCGGTCCACTGCAGGCGCACTCAGATAATTCAGTGTCATTATGCCAAGACAGCCATTAAGCAGCAGACCCCGGAATAAACATCTGCACTGCTTTTGATCAGTCAACATCAGGCACAGGAGAGATTACGTCAATACGTGCCAATAAGAGAATGATAGAAAAAAACCTGCACTACAATCAACATTCATGTTCTGACTGAACAGAGTAAATATCAAAATACGTTCCTCACGTTACTAATATGATGTCATATTACAGCATGTCAAATCGAGTGGATAGTACATTTCAGATGCTGAGTTATACCGGCTGAGAAAAGTTACCATTTTGCCAGGAGCCCCAGGTTTGCCATCTTCACCTGCTTTACCCTGAAATACAACAGCAAGGGCCATGAGACACAACTGTGACTGATATATAAAACAAAACAGGGAAGAGAATCATGAGAAGATATGTAAATACAAAAACAAAGATTTCCATGTTCGTGTACTCACAGGTGTCCCTGGAGTGCCTGGAGGCCCAACAGGCCCCTGGGAGCCCTGTTCCCCTCTAAGTCCTGGTAAACCCTGGTAAATGAAACCAGCACACATCACAGTGAAGGGCTTAATCCCACTTTTAATCAGACTAAACACCTGGTAATGCCTGGTATTGTGAGAGGTTAAGACAACTGCTGAAGTGTAGCAACACTTAAATGTTTTTCCATTTGTGCATCTCACAAAATGAAATGTGCATAAGACTGCACACCACAGAAACGCACAGCAGCGGTCGTCATGGAGCTGTCATGTGTCTGCCCCTAAAAATAGCATTTCGGCTCTTTCTCTGAACTTTAAATTGAGCAGTTGTGGACTTTCAGAATCATTATTATGGTCAATATTACATAATAATCTCCTGTGAAACTGGACAGGGAGCATCTCTTCCCTACAGTTGGCTTATGCAACTTTCTACAGGAGTGAAGGCTGAATTTGAACACCTCCACAGTGCCCCCTGCAGCACACACACATAAAGTGCACACAGTGGGATTGCAATACAGGGGGAGACATGTCCAATGTGTCACAATGTGTGAAATACAGAATTTGAATAATATGATCAAAATAAAAATGAATAGCTTTGAATAACTTATTAAATATAAATGAATGTGATAACTACTACAAAACAGGACCAATTTTCAAAGCACACAGGAAAAAGGAACCTCACATCTCTCCCAGGATCGCCCGGTTTCCCAGGATCACCCTGTAACACAAAGAAATAGAAACAGTGCATCAGCTCAAACACATTCACCACCCAGTGAGGCTCTACATACGATGTGTTTTATTGTTTGGTGAAAAGGTGGCATAAACTGACGTACCCTCTGACCAGGTGGTCCAGAAGCACCTGGTTTACCATCAAGACCAGGACGTCCATCTAACCCGGACGCTCCCCTTTCTCCCTGATCACACAGAGGTTTAAGGTTAGAAAACTGCATTTACTTTGCAGCCTGAAACAGCGAGAGAACAGTTTCAGTGGCTCAGTTCAGCTTTTGGCCATCAAGCTTTCTGCCAGGCCTTCTGCACGTCATCCCGCTAGGAATCTACTGCATGGGATGAAGGACAGCCAGATCTGCCACTCACCTCACCAGAAAGCAGGAAATACTTCAATATTGATAAAAGTCAATGTGTCATTTCGGCAGGTGAGGGTGTGAGGAGCAGTCACGCAGATTGAGTTCAAACCTTCTCTCCAGGCGCTCCTCTCTCTCCTGAGTCACCCTGGAAATACATAATATGAAATATATTAGAAGTGAAAGTGATGTAAATGAGCAAATGATTCACATATTTTCATGATATCTAGTTATGTGAACTGAAGTAGAGGAGCAACGTCAGAAAGCAAACTCACTCTTGTGCCTGGGGGCCCCCGTTGGCCCTCGGAGCCCTTCAGAGACCGCAGGGGAAGAACAAGAAGTCACAGAGGATCATTAGTCACGCATACTTAATGAACAGGGAGAGGGGTCAGCGCATACAGATGCATATACAGCAGTTTATCAGATACTCAGAGAAGCGTTTACAATTTGCCAGGATGAGACAAACTCACTCGC
This sequence comes from Chelmon rostratus, assembly GCF_017976325.1. Classification (NCBI taxonomy): domain Eukaryota; kingdom Metazoa; phylum Chordata; class Actinopteri; order Chaetodontiformes; family Chaetodontidae; genus Chelmon; species Chelmon rostratus. The sequence goes on along the minus strand of NC_055659.1, from coordinate 17,236,746 downwards.
AGGCCCGGGGCTCCGGGAGTCCCTGCTTCGCCTTTCTGACCTTTGCCGCCGTGCTCTCCTGGGTCGCCACTGTCGCCCTGGGAATCACAATGACGTAAGCTGTTTTAGCTGTCCTACTCTTTTTTACATTCAATTAATCATGCCATGGTGGTTTTATTCAGGGTTTTTCTATCGTGTGTCTGTCAGAGCTACAATAGCTGCAAGTAGACTTGCATTGGAATTGGGAGGAGACTTTTTGTGCAACGCACAAGCTCTGCACGGCTTCATACCTTGTCTCCTCTCACTCCTTTTAGCTGGGCCTGGATGTCAGCCTGTTAAAGAGAACAAACAGAGGAGGATGAGTGTAGTCTTTCGAATGGGTTGAACTGGGTTGAAGGAAGTACATTCAATGGTAAGAAGATGCTGAACATTACAGAAGTCTATATCCGCCATTGTCCTGTAAGTCGTTACGATTAGAAACTTTCTCAAATTAATGACAGCTCTTAAAAAAACGACCTAATGTCTCAAAATAATGAGAAACTTTCTCACAATAATGAGTTAGTTATGATCTTTTTTGAGATCCTACGTCATTATTTTGTGACACTAAATCATTATTTTCAGAACGTTTGTCATTGTCATGTACAGGATCTTTTTTTGTTATCATATTAGCAGAAATGGACCTTCATAGTGTTCTGAAGTCTAGTTTTACTTCTACTCACTACGGCTCACTTTGTTTTAAGCATACAGTACCGTGTGACACACTCACCATTTTTCCTGGTGGTCCTGGAGGTCCTTGAGGTCCCTTGAAGCAGAGAGCGAAACATGTGAATCCACTAACTTAAGACACAAAGTTATAGAAGCACTTTGTGTAAAATAAAGCAAACAACAAACCAGTCCTCCTTTTTCTCCTTTCAGTCCCGCTGGTCCAGGGCTGCCCTGTGATTGAACACAGATCAATAAAGATATTGAGCAGCTGACCTTCTTCACTGTTTCTTCTCTCAAGGCCTCAGTCAAATAGCACTGGAGCATGTTGAAAAGCTAACTCATGCAGCATAGGACAGAAACGTGGGTCTCACATTTCGTCCGTGCTCTCCTGGGTCCCCGATGTCTCCTTTCTCTCCTGGTCGTCCTGGTTGACCGGCCAGTCCCTGAGGAGAGTGGGGTCAATAAAAATGTCCATTAACTGAACTTTCCATTGATGTGCCTGTCAGAACAAAAACGTGTCCTACCCTCAGTCCTCTTTCTCCTGTCTTCCCTGGAAGGCCAGACTCCCCCTGATGAAACACAAGATAAAAAGGCAGGTGCAGTTACGCACACACACACAATAATCTTCATAAGTACACACACTTCCAGTGATGAAAGTGGATGTTGAGACGGAAGAGGAAGAGATCGTACTTACAGGTGTGCCCTCATCACCCTTCTCTCCTCGAGGTCCCTGTGTAACATACATCGAAATAATTCATTGATCGTAACTGGGAGGAAACCTTAGTGGCATTGCGTTTCAAAAATCTACAACATCAACTGAATGCAGAGAACAGATGATAAATGTATACAAAATAAACTGTTAGACCGCATGCAAGCGTATTCGTTTTTACCTCTAAAACGGCATCATTAGAAAGAGATGCATGTTGGAAGGAACAGAAGGATCAAAGGAACATTCAGCTTCAAGTTGTTAAATGATAACATTGAATAATCACCCTACTTGCAGCTGTATGTACAGAAAGCTAACAAAGAGAGCTTGATGAAGGTGTGGAGAGAAGTTAGCGTTACGTTACATTTGTAGCTAGAGCCCATACACCACCCTGACCTCTTTCCCAGGAACACCAGGCTTTCCAGGGATTCCAGGCCGTCCGTCCTCCGCTCTCTCTCCCGGTTCGCCTGGGTTTCCCTGAAGAGCAGACACAAGAGCAGCTCAACAAACAAATAAAGAGAAAACCAGAAAAACACACACAAACAGAAGGCAGCAGGCTGCTCACCTTGGCACCCGGTCTTCCGCTGATGCCAGGAAGTCCCTGAGGGAAGAGCACATGTTTTATGCATTCTCCATTTTGGGGCAAGACTTACGACTGACGGGACGCACAAGGGAATGTTTCATGAATAATGGATGCTATCGACAGGAGTGTATATCACAGCGGCTGTAAACGTTATGATTGTGCAATTTGTTGTTCTGATGAAGAAGCGTCACGATGACTCCGGCGTGAACTCACTCGCTCTCCCGGCTCCCCTTTAGGCCCAAGAACACCTGACCCTCCTGATCCTGGAGACCCCTTGTAAAATGACAAGAACAGGAAGTGTCATTTAGATAGATTCCAGATTGTAATTGTATCTCACATGCAAACAATCTGATATTTCCTAGAGCATCATCACCCCCCCAGCCCCACCCCCCCCCCGGTTGCTCACTTTCTCTCCTCTCAGTCCCTGGTCTCCTTTCGCTCCCTTTGGGCCCTCAGGACCAGCCAGGCCTTGTTCCCCCTGTTGTGGGACAATAGCAATAGCAATATGTGAGTGAACAGCGAGCTCTGTTAACATGTAAAATCAACGAGGACACAATGTGATAGCTCACCTGTTCCCCTTTCTTCCCTGGAAAACCAGGAACCTGCATGAATAATATAATAAAGACTTGTCACAGACAAAGACTGTCATGGGGATTAAGTGAATTTCTGACATGAAAGGAGAGATAAATTATAATATGTCCTGTTTTTTTTTTTTTTCTTTAATATCTGATCACTCACACTCCTGCCGGGCTCCCCTCGTGCACCTTCATTTCCCTGGGAACAGACAGGTTGACTTGTTCTTTCATCTTTGCTTGGAAATTCATTACATCAGATTATGAAACGCTCTGCGATGGAATCACGTTCCCATTGACCCGCTGCTTCTCACATGATTACACCTAATTGAATCAGTCTCACCTTTTCTCCTGCCGGTCCACTGGGTCCCGGTAAGCCCTGATGACAAATGCAAAGACTCATTCAGGAGACTCGCTGTGAATTTGTAACCTTGAGACCATGCAGCAAAAAGGCACACTGATGTCTTTAGCTAATACTAAGTAGCCGTCTGTCACTCACTCTCAAACCCTGTGTTCCTTGTAGGCCTGGCTTCCCTGGGTCCCCCTGAGAGACAACATTATTCAGATAACAGCACAAAATCCGACTGAAAGGAGAAGGTGTCGGGAGTTGAATTCATTTCAATTAATAGCTCATCGAGCACTGCTGAACTCACTCTCTCCCCAGTTTCTCCAGCCGGTCCTCTCTCCCCCTGCAAAGACACACATATTCACACTAACTGACTGCTTTCTGTGTAAAGTATCGACACATGCATGTGCAGACTGCATGATCTGTAACTGCTGGAGTCTTTCCTGAACTAGGCTCTGCAAGATTGTAAATATCATCTCATTTGGATGTTTGATACAGCATGTCCTCGTCCCTGCGGTCAAATTTACAGTAAAATCTGGTGCCATGCCTGTGCATATGGACCACATTCATTTAGACTATTAAAAACCCACACTTAAACCACACACACTTTCACACACACACAGACACAGATGTGCACATGCTTGACTAATTCACATATCATGAAACTCACCCGGTCTCCCTGTGACCCAGGCTCACCTGGCTGTCCTCGGTCACCCTATCAGAACAGAGAGACGAGGTCATTCCACTATTTACACTTTATAACTAAAGCAATTTTCTTTACCTTCATCTTACCTTGCTACCAATTTCTCCTGGAGGCCCCCGGGTACCCTGGAAGACATGAGAGAAATGCTTGAACATAACTGTATCAAGGGGGCTTTGTTTTATCCTGTTTATTCACAACCCTGATACCAACAAAGTCAGGCTGTGGAAAATGTAAAAAAAAATAAAGAATTATCGCCTTAGAGTTGTTTGTCTCTGCCAACCAATCAAGTTGCATTTACATCCATGTCTGTCCACTTAGAGACTGTTTTTCTAGAGGAGCACAGAGGACTGAGAGAGCTTCATTACATAGTTCTACAACAATCACCTAAAGCTCAGTATCAGCAGAATGTCATGTCTTGCATGTCTGTTGATGTGTCTGTTCACAGCGTCATGTCTTGGTATGCACTTCCTGTTTTATTGTGAAACCCTAACTCACCTCTTGTTTCAGAGCCTTGACTTCCTGGTGTCATTCCCGCCTGTCTGATTGTCTGCCCCGCCCGATTGTCTCCACCTGTTCATTGTTACCTCGTGTATTTTTAGTCCGCGTCTCCCTTTGTCCTGTGCCAGATTGTCTTGTATGTCATGTGCCTTTTGTGATCGCTAATCCTAGTCGTAGCTAATCCCAGAGTCTTGTCTTGCCTTTTGAACCTCAGCGCCTTTTGCTATTGCCTTTTGCCTTTCGGCCTTAGTTGCTCTTTTTGCCTAAGCACCTTTATTTGCTTGTTTTGGAAAATCTATTTTTTGTGAAAATAAACCAGCCTGTTGAGCTCGCCTTTCGTTACGTCTGTGTTCTGCTTGTGAGTCCTGAAGCCCTGGAAGACCTACAGGCTTATCACAGAGCCAGTGAGCCTGTGGTGAACTACAGTGCTTCAGATATAAAAGAAGCTACAAATTGTAAAACGTGGAGGTTCCTGACATCACAATCACTGGAATGGGATGGACATAGGTTCAGACAGACAACCCAAAAACATCATGCCTCCAACCACGGCTGTCACTGGCGCAGAGGTGTAAAAACAGAATGCAATCATGTGTTCACAAAGTGGTGAACCTCACTCCATCCTCGCTTGTGAACAACTGAGCCTTTCCAGGATGCTCCTTTCATACCCAATCATGATACTATCACCTGTTACCAATCAACCTGTTTACCTGTGGAATGTTTAGGCCTGTATGACATATATTCTGCCATTTTATGTATATACATTCACCAAATGTGATGCAAATGACTATAATTCTTCATTCATTGCCCAATTGCAAACATATTTTAGCACAGTCAAACAGCAGTTTTCTGAGATCGTGCAAAATGTGACAGTATTTTGTGTAAAGGTGGCGCTACAGCATCATGATGAATTCAGTGACTACAACTTCCTTGTATTAATTGTATTCATATCATTTATCATCATGACATCAACCCACCCTGTCCCCAGGCTCTCCTTGTCTGCCTGGAGGTCCAGGAGGCCCATCAGCACCGTCGCCCTGAAAAACATGAAAGTCATTTTTCCGAGATAAACACTTTACATGCTCAACCACTCACACACTGAATCAATCTGTAGCTACCTTGTCTCCTTTGCTACCCTGTGGTCCTGCTGGCCCTCTAGGACCCTGGGCCCCTGAAGGTCCTGTAGTACCCTGATAATGAAAAGGCAATAAGTAGACGCAAAATACATCCCCCCACACACATGCACAGAGTTCATCTGCAAAGCAAACATGTCAGCACGTCGGCAGTGATTGGCAGTGCTTACTGGGGAGCCCTTCTCGCCCTTCACAGCCACCCCGCTGCCGACTCCTGGAGGTCCCTGTCAGCAAAGAGAGATAAGAGCTGAGAATCATTATGCTCGCCTGCTCCTCGGGACATTTCTGCTGTGAGAGGACAAGCTGGTGATGATGTGACTCACCCTCTCTCCTGAGCTGCCCTTCTCTCCCTGCAGAAAGAGCCAGAAACAAAGAGAGAGGGGAGGGGATGCTCAACATTGTTGTTAGGGGAAGTATCTCTGTGATAACCAATAATCTACACACATACTCACAGGTGGGTTCACACACAAACAACACACACCTCTCTGCTGCTCCATGTAGTATCTCAACGCTAAGGCAAACTGATAGAACTGATGACAGCACAGCACCAGAAAGAAAACTAAACGACTGTAATGATAAATATGTGACTTTTTAATTCACAGGAGACCCCTGTTTCATTAATGAGGAATTAAAATCTGCTCAAATGCTAATTTGCTCAGAATGAGAATCAATAATTCTAAACAGTGTGATTTATGCGAGCTGGAAACACCATCAGTATCTGTCTCAATTATCCCGCATTAGAACTGGTTTTTGGATGCACTGAGAAACAAATAAATAAAATCTTTAACATCTCCAGCAGACATTTCAAACTAGAATTATATATTAATAATTACGATGTGCAACAAAAAATGCCTCTGAAACACAAGCTGCAGCCTCCACTGCATAAAACACACAGGTGGCTCAATGCTGCCACCTTGTGCATTAGTTTGACAATAACAGTTTCTTCTTCGAGCTGTGGTTAGAGCCAGAATTAACGTCTGTACAACACATCGAGGAACCTTCTTATCTCTCTCTCTCTCTCTCTGTCTGTATGTCTCATATGGAAAACTGAATGAGAGAATGCATTTCCAATGTATTTGACGTTAGAAAATGTTTTCTTACAAATGTCTGCGAGCAGTTCAACACACGAGCCTGAATGTTTAAGCTGCCACAGCAAGTTTGCTTGTTTTAGCACCAAATGGTGAGGGAACAGTTTCAATAATGTCATTTCTATGAAGTATCCTTACATTAGAGCACTGACCACAGCACGCACTCATGTTTACCAAGTCAACTGCTCCAGATGTCACTCCAAAACACAAAGGTGAAACGAAAGATGTTTGGATTGTGAGTTTTAATTTGTCACTTGCACTTTGTGAAGATGTGAGCAGAATTTCTGCAAGTCGAGTAAATGATTTAACCTCAGTTAAGGTGTGTGGAATGCTCTGTGTTACCTGTAGGCTAGTATTTGAGACAGGTGTATTTTCAGACTTAATATTATGAATAAAACGCTTTCAGAGCTGATACTAAAGCAACTTTCTGAAGCCCTATTCGCACCGCAGGACTAATATTACCGGGATTCTCTAGTAATTAACCTGCCAGTAAAGATTCCACTGCAAATTGCCCACAGAGGTCATGTTAGAGGTCATGATAACATTAGTGCTAATCGCCATCTCAGTGATTTGGGTTCGTGATTTTTGTTTTTTACTGTTTTCCCTGCATCTTTTTTTTCAGGAGGCTACCTGCTCTACTCAGGATGCAGAGCCTTGTCATCATATCTGGGGGACAGTGTCATAAACTCAAGTAAAATACAGACTTTGTTTGTCCTGTGTGAATGCTCTGCCCGAAACACAGACACGGAGGAATAGTCCAGTGTGAACAGGGCGTAAATTGAATGAAACGGAGAGAAGCAGCAGGAGAAGGCTAACCTTGATGGAGAGTCCTGGTGTTCCTGGTAAACCTGGGCGACCATCTTGACCTGGTGCCCCCGGAATTCCAGGGGTACCTTTGGCCCCATCAATGCCTGGCCGACCTAGAGTACCCTTAGTCCACAACAGAAACACTGGTTAGCATACAGCAATGACTTAGGACCTCCATCTCTGTCGTTGTTTAAGAACATTCAGCTTTCAAAGTTCGTTTCTTACCGGTATTCCTGGGATACCGGGCTCTCCTTTCCTGCCTGGAAGACCCCCTCCAGATACCGTTGACCCTGGTTCACCCTGAAGCATCAGCAAAGCACCGTGAACTCACACACACACATACATACACACACACACACACACAGAAACACTTCCTGTTCTCTCTTTAAAAGCAGCACAAAGAAACTGTAAACACTTGAGAGGTGGGTTAGGAAAAGGTTAGAAATGACCACTCAACTCACCCTTTCACCTTTGCTGCCCTTCGGCCCTTGTTGGCCTGTCACACCTGGATCACCCTAAAACAACAGAAAACCATTTGGTAGGCGCTTCATTTCATATTCAGCTGTCCACCAAACAGGTCAGGAGGAGGAGGGTTACTCACTGGGTCTCCTCTGATACCAGGCAGGCCCTGTGAACCCTACAGACACAAAAACATCACTTTGTCTCATCTATTTTAATATGGCAACATGAAGACATCCAATGGGCCATGAGTGGTGGCCCCTCTACTCACCGGGACGCCTGCATTTCCGGGAGAACCTGGTCGTCCTGGCAACCCTGGATTTCCATCAATGCCAGGAAAACCCTTAACAGAAAACAAGCCGCTTGTTACTTCAGTCCTAATTAGGCATGTTTGTATAGTTTTGGTCTGACTTTAGATGTACTCACTCTCTCCCCCTTTTCTCCTTTTACCCGCCCTGAGGGGTCAAAAGGGGTACTTTGGCCTGGTGGACCTTGGCGACCTTCAGGTCCTCTGGGGCCCTCCCTCCCAGGCACCCCATCACGACCCTACATCACAAACACACACACCATATTTAGTATGTACAATCCATATCATTTTGAACAATCAGCGCATTGCTGCATAGAGGAATCATCAACATCAGTGTTCATGGACGACTCACGGGCTCTCCCTTGCGTCCTTCTGCACCATCTCTGCCTCTGTCACCCTGTAGAGTTAAACAAAGTTTGGCACCATAACATCTGAAAATACAAATTACAAGAAGAGCGGTAAAACATTTAGCAGCTTTCTGCACTGTACCTTCTCTCCACGATCTCCCTTCTCACCCTAAAAGAAATGGCAAAGTTTAAATTTAGAGATCATTCAGTAGGGGGGAAAAGGAAAGAGGCAAATCTACAGTATGTTTATCTACGCTGGGCCCGAGTCTTTAATACAATTAGAGAATAATTTACCTGTGGGCACTGAAGACACCGGTCTGGACCTGGAGTCCCCTGAACAAAACGAGGACAGAAACATCAGGTCGAGATGAGAGTTTTTTGTCTTATATCCTCCTTTATTATGCTAAGTCAGCTCCATGCTATTTCCATCAAAAAGCTATTTGTCCGATAGCTGAGCTGGGAGTCACAGTATCGAACACAACAACACAACAATTGGAAAATATGTCTTGGTCTTAAGTCTGTGTAAGTCTTACCTCTGATATTCTGGCAATACCACAGAGCAAGTTTGCCAGATCAGTGTGTACAGAGTCCAGCTGTGCTGGATCACGAGTATACAGGATGTTCTGGGTGCTGCCATCCGTCACTGCACGGCGTAGCTCCTCAGTATCTGCCTGGTCCATGCCCACTGCTAACACTGTCACACCTAGCAGACACACACACACACATTTATCTCTGGGGAAGATTTGGGGATTTTTATGAATAGTTTGTGCCTTAAATGGCTTTGATGTAACTCTACACCTTTGCTTTCAATTGCTATGTGCAGGTCAAAATTGACCCCACCTCTACGCTGCTCACCTGCAGCTCCAGTGTACCTGCTCCCCTTCAACTCTGCTCATCACACACACAAACCTCTGCTTGTTTTCTGTTTAACTAGCTACTGTATACTGCACAATGGCAAGCGGTCATAAAGGAGTAATTCAGCCGTACGTGTTCGAAACTGAAGAATAATAACAACAAGAAGCAGTAGGGGGACAAGGAGGAGAAGAACAAGGAGAAGGAGCAGAAGAAGTAATAGAAGAAGAAGAGCTAGAAGAAGGAGAAGAAGAAGTAGAAGAAGATGCAGGAGGATGAGAAGTACAGGAAGAGGGAGAAGAAGAAGAAGGAGAAGATGAGAAGGAGAAGAAGATGATGAAGGAGGAGAAGGAGAGGAAGATTAAGAAATTGAAGAGAAAGAAGAATGAGAAGGAGAATACCAAGAAGATGGAGAAGGAGAGGAAATCATAATCACACAGAGTCATCTACAAGTATCAGAATGGTACTGTGTGTATTTTGTGTATCACTCTCTACAAATTGACGGGATTGGTTCCTATCTGAAACACTGGCTGCCTGAATCCAGGTTTTTGAGACTGTTGTTGGCACACTGCAGTTCCAAAGAGGAGGTGCTCAGTCATGGTGTTGTCTCCCTATTTCACTCCTGATGTCTCTTGCAGCATGTAAACAACATCCCATGGACACGTTAACAAGGTTAAAAACTTGGTTTTCATTGGATGGGTCCAAATTCCAAATGGGAGGTATCTGTCACAGAGCCAGTGACCTGAGACAATGTTTAGTAAAGTATTTCTTTAGAAAGGATTTTTTTAGAATCACTTTACATACACTTCTGAAGCTGAAATCCTGAAACTGAATTGTCTAGATGCAGCCAGCTATAGTGATGTAGTAGGTGCAGCTAGCAGGTTTCATTCTGCAGATGACTGCAGAGTGCCTGCTTGTTGTTCTGCTCCGGCACACCTGTTGCCCTGAGGCTGCTGGCTGCGACAGTGAGGTTGTCAGCAGATTTTTTGTCAGCGATGATGACAACAGCTCCGGGGACCCTCGGCCTCCGTCCAGCTGTCGGGGCCAGGAGGTACTGTCTGGTGAAAGTCACAGCCTCGCCTGCAGAGGGAGACAGACAATATCACAACTGCTGATACACACACACACCCACACACACAGATCCATGCATATGTTGAGCAGCTGCAGAGATGAAGCTCAATCAGTACAGAAAAGGACAACACCAGGAATGACATCTATCCGAGAGAATAAAACTGACCGATGTTATTCCCTGGGCTTTCATCAAAGGGGGTGGACTGGATCTCTTGAAGAAGTGTGTCAAACCTGCCATGGCGATTAAGCAGGAACCATATTTTGGGCCTGTAACCGTACACTACAACTCCCATCTGAAACAGGCAGAAAATAATCAAAATGTTGGCAGTATATGGCTAAAATCCACCCTGCGACATCCTGTGTTGAGACTTCTTCAAGAGCAGTACCTGTGAGTCGCGGGCTCCGATGGTGTTGAGCGACTCTGCCACACGGGTGAGGAGTTGCCGCAGAGGTCTCGCAAGGCCGACACGATCAGTAGATGCCGGCACCAGGAACACCACATCCAGACGCCCGCCCACACACACTGTGGGAAGACAAGTTTGCAGGAGTAGGGTATCAAAAGGTGTATATACTGCAGGTGTGGTAAGTATATAAAAGTGCTGGTTCTAGCGTTACCAGTGTGTTCTTCTACAGAGCTCTCCGCGCCCAGTCCCCTCGCAAAGGTGGGCTGCACGGTAAAGCGATATTGACGGCCCAGACGCAACCCGGTCACCTGGTAAGAGGTGGACGCAGCGGGGAGCGTGACAGACAAGCTTCGGCCAACATCTGAGAAACGTGAGCGGTTAAAATGGCAGGACTGCCCAGCAGGCACGTAAGAAGAAATAAATGATAACAAGCATAATGATATGTTTCACCTGACTCATCTCGCCAGCGTAGAATATATCCTGTGGCACCTGGTAGTGGATTCCAGCCAAGCCGCACGGAGCTCTGGGTAACCTCTGCCACTCGTAAAGTTGTGGTAGGTAGTGAGGGAGGGGGGGTGAAGACACCAGCTGTATGCAGAGTGAAATGTAACGTTTTGTATGTGGTGCAAAGTTAAACTATTACACACAACAAAGAAATCCCATGATAACTTCATCAGCATCAAGCTCAAAGGCCTTTCAGTGGCTTTCAAAGTTTAAATGCTGTGTTTTAGGGAAAGATTTGACTTTAGACAAGATATTACTGAGGCCTACAATGTATAATGCAGTTTATTTTACTGTATTCAGCATTTGTGAACTATACTGCAAAAAGTGAAATCGAAGTAAGATGAAATATATCTTAAGTCAAGGCAATATATGCTTGTTTTTGTCTTGAGAAAGATACAGCTTCTTACCGCAGTTTTTATGTTCGATCACTCACTTCTTTCAAGCTTTTTGGCATTAATTACCCTCATATGATGTTAATATCGTGGTGTTTAGTCCTGATTCTGAGTAACTTCATTCTTCAAACTAGAATTTCCAGATTTATGAAGATGTTTGATGGACACTGACAAATACAAAATTGCTTTGTCAAAGTCAGAATTTCTTTGTATCCAGACACATTTTTGTGTGGCTGCACTATTTTTCCGATAACTGTGGGTCTGTCAGACTAGATATTATATATATTTTACAACTCTTGGTAAATAAAAATTTCCTCTTCTGTTGGCAGATAATTTTGCTTATTTTAAGAAACATTTGCCCCATTTTTTTCCCCTTTTTTCTTGTTTTTGCTGGGTACATTTTAATTATAAACATAAAGTACTGTTTAATCTAATCATTCTTGAAGAGGACTTTTGATGCCTTAAGTTTATTGTATATTTTCAATCTACGCACTTTCGGGTGATATAAAAGAAAACTTTAAAATACAGTCTGAAAACAGGAAGAGAGGACTCACGTGTGGTGACTCTGACAGACACGGGGGTTCCCTCTCTGTTTTGCACTAAAGCCATGACCTGCACCTCGTACTGGGCGCCGGGGTCCAGCCGGTCTAAATCCACAGCTGTCACATCTCCCCCCACCAACTGACTCCTCTCCTCTCCGCCTACAGCAGCACACGGGAGCAACAGTGAGTTGTGCAACCAAGACCGACGGCCATACAACATCCATCACAGACCAAACATGACATGCATATTTTAAGGTTAATTTGGGGCTTTGAAAGACGTTTTCATGATTAATGAGACACACACAAGATGTGAGACAAGTGAAACTACTGTATAAAAATGACCAGCAACAGATCTACCATCCATTCTCCTCCAAGACACACGATAAGCTGTCGCTCCCTGCACACCAACCCAAGTGACTCGGACAACCTCTCCAAGGGTTTCCTGGACTTGTAGTGACGTCACCGTCCCGACCACAGTCTGATCTGACTCTGAAGATCAGGACAGGAACAATCAGGTCTCTGTCCTACTCACAGCCAAATTTCTCCCGAAAGACACGCTGGACAATAACAATAATGTGTATTTGACAGTTTCAATTTTGTACCTGTTCTGATAACCAGGGTGGAAGGACTTCCCTCTCTTGAGCCAGTCAGTGAAGAAATTAACACTCTGTAGGATGAATCTGCCTTCAGTCCATCAATGGTGTAGGAAGAGACGTCTGCAGGCACGTTACGCGTTGTTTCAGTTCCTGCACAAAGAATAACATGAATGAAATATAACACTGTCTTTACAACTACAACTACAGATGTAGGATAGAACCCACAGCCAGATGTCTCACTCACTACTCATCATACTGCCCTGTTACGTATTTGGATGTAAAACACTGAGGATAAATTCTAACCATTTCTTACCATCATCACTGCGCCAAATAATCTTATAGCCAGTTGCCCTGGGGGATGGTGACCACGCAATGCGTATCCTTTGAGACGTGACGTCGACAACGCGAAAGCCAGACACTGATCCCCCGTGGGGATTAGTACGAGAGGACAGAGTGACCACCTCTCCGATGCGCTGATCGACCACAGCTGCAACACCAATTACCAGCGCCTCATCTGGCTGCAGGCCGTCTATGGTGTAGGTCGTGGCCTCCGCTCCGAGAAGACGGGACTGCTCCGCACCTGCAAGGCAGAAATGAGGGATAAAATCATGCAAATAAAAAGTGACTAAGTCAAAGGAAAGAGAAAAATAAAGACAGGGCTTGTGCAGCTTTTCAAGAATAAAATTCAAGAATTTCTAAGCACTTTCAAGGTACCTTAACTGAACATTTCCAGAAGATATTTGGTTAACGTGAGTGATTATGTAGATGAAACACCAGATAATGTTGAAAATCAAGCATTTTTCAAGTATATGCAAATTCAATCACATTCCTAACCCTGAAAACATAAAGGTTAAATCAGGTATTTTCCAAACTTTCAAGACTTTTAACACTGTAAAGACACAAAACTTCATAGTCTTCAAAGTTTGCTGCCATCATTTTTAAAGGATCATTAAGGATGTTCTAAACATACAGCTTTTGCTCTTCAATTTGATACTAATACAGGATTCAAAATGCCTCACTCACAAACACATAAAACTTACTGTTGCCTTGTCTCCAAGTAACCCTGTACCCTGTTGCCCCAGTAACACCAGCCCAGGCGATTCGAATTCTCCGACTGTTTGCGTTTGTAACTCTGAGGTTGGTCACTCTGCCAATGCTTTGCTCTAAAATGAAGGGCAGAGGAGGGCCTCATATGGCAAAAATCAATGTGAGAAGAAAGCAAGCATGATTCGTACGGCGACAGCAGGGACAAAGAATAGGTTGCACACCAAGACGTCCAACCAACACAGCACAGTGTCTCTGCTCAGCCCACCTGGTTTGATGTAGACAGTCACTGGGTCTCCTTCATTGTCTCCCACCAGCGCTGTGACACTGACACCATATGACACTCCCACTGTCAGGTCCCTGAGGTCAAGGGTCGTCTGGTTTCCAGGGATGATCCGGATTTCCTCTGTTCCCACTGACAGGTGAAACACATAATTTTCACCAAGCATGTTGTCACTCATAACTGGGCAGCAAAATAACAGAAAATCAACAATAAACTGATGAATAAAATCAGTGAGTGTACCGTCTGTGTTCAGGATAATGATGCGGTACTGTGTGGCCCCGGCGACACCCGTCCAGCCGAGTCTGACGGTGCTGCCCAGAGACTCCACCACTCTCAGGTTGGACACCCTCCCCACAGGCTGTCCCTCTGCAACACCAGAGGATTAGGAGACGCATGAAGCTTTTTAACATACCAACATGAAAACATTTTCAGAACAACTTGGAATTCAACCCCAGCACATTCATGACCCATAAATCAATCCAAATGCAGAGTTTAGTGCCCCCTGGCTGAGTGACTGACCTCTGGATGAGGTGGACACAGGTGTGGCCTCCTCACGACCTTCGAACAGGGTGTAGAGGGTGATGATATATTCTGTGTTGGGCTGAAGGCCCGTTAGCTCATAGCTGGTAGTGCTTGTAGGAAAGGACAGGCTCTGGACGCGGCCTCCTGGGGACAGAGCAATGGTCCAAGATCAGCAGATTTATGCTCACTAAATCTAGACTGTTAGTATATACTTCGTACTATATGCCATTTTAATGCCAATTTAATACATAATGAGTCAGCGAAATCAGTTAAATCATCATGATACACTACGCATCCCATAACTGTAACACAAACAAGATCAATTCAAATCAAAGCAGTGCATATCATTACATATCATAGTAATTTCTTTTAACTTGACCATGTTTTCATTAAAACTGCAAATTACAAAGAGTACAAAATGGACAGGTGAGTGTTCTCTGACCTTCCCCCTCCCTCCACTCCAGGCGGTACCCTCGAGAGGACTGAATGATTCTCCAGGTGAGGCGAATAGAGGAGGGGCCGGTGGTCGCTGCTCTGAGGACCTGCTGCTCCTGACGCTCTGAGGGAGACACACGTTATGTAACATGAATGTCATTATGTAATATGTCAGAAGTAAAGCTTGATTGCCATAATTGTATAGATGAGAAATGTTAAAGGACAGGTTTTCTTCAGTTTTAGCATAGCTTCATGTTTCTTCAAGTCTGGTTTATTGGTGGCTTCTGTGCAAAAATGCATGCTGAAGTTCAGCTGATGCTAATATGAGGTCTCGGCTGGGTTTGTTCTTTCAAAGTTTGTCCTTTTTAGCATAAAACCCCCTCTCTGAGCTCCATGGCAGAGGGATAGTAACACAAAGACCCACTTGATTTGACCAGCTTAAACTGCTGAGGCCTTCTAATAACTAAAACAACAAAAACAGTCAGAACCCAGTATTCATACACACAATTATAGCATCAACTCATGGACTAGAGGAATGACTGCAATGACAAAGACTCAATAGCTTTCGATGTACATACAGTACAAGCAAGAGAGTATTGTAGTAAGATGGACTTGGATAGAGAACTGCATTGCTGATCCATAAACTGCAACCTGACAATGTAACCTGAAAAACAGTGGGTGTGTAGAACTGATCTATTTGTAGAAATACATTATGATTCAGACAATTACAAGACCGATGGGAAAATAGCTGCCATTATGGTGTGTGGAGTTAAAGCACACAAGCTTCTCTGTCGGGCATACCTGACTATCTCACTGGCCCCAAAGCAAAAGAACAGAACAACTACACCAAGAGTTCATGAATATGCCACCATGAAACCATTCCAAAGCCACAATTCAACGGTTCAACAGCCAGATGCCATATTTGAACATATTCACCCACAAGCTGTGCACATTCGTGCCAAAACTTTATGGTGTTCCTATCTCCACGGTTCAGGCAATCTGTTGTGAAACTACAAAAACGAAGCTGTTTTGAGGAGGAGCCAATGTTCTATCACTGACAGCTAAATAAATTATATTATGGAATTTTTCATTTCACATGAAATACCACACCTCGGCCCTCAGGCTGCTGGCGTGGTGGACCTGGTTCAGAGAAACGCTCTCTGTGGCGAAGAGCAGAAAATTACCACACAGGCCAGTCCCACGGATGATGCTTTCTCTCTACTACTGTATGTGACCACGGTCTCGATGGTGGTGACAATAAATCAACAAGAAAGTGTCAAAGAGCCAAAGTCTGCAGACCACTGACTGGGCAACAAGCGCCCACAGATGTCTCTTTTAGCCACGAGGGTCAGACTGTTGAAGTGGTTGGGAATGTGGGAGAGGATAAACACAACCAAATTCCATTAAAAGATGTAACTTGAACTTTAAATGTCACACAGACTTTATTATATTGTTTAGGCCTTAATGTCAGGAATCCTTCACGTTAAAAAGCTTGATAGTATTGAAGAATATACTGATGGCATGTTCGTAAATAAATACCAGGGCTTTATTCAATGTGGTCCTCATTAACGACCAAAAAAAAACTCCACATTTTTTCATAATGACTTGAAACAGACGTCTCATCACAGACCACAGACACAACAAACAGTTGATCTACTGCTTTAAACAGGAATAAACAAGAGGGGAACAATCAGAGGTGGAGTTTAAGTTACTGTGGTGTACAGCATGTAGAGAACTGTATGTATCTCACGTCTTTGACAGCAGAGTTAGGCCACAAGAAGGATTTCAGTCCTCCATCTCTGCCTGGCCTCTGCTCGCTGCAGTGACTCAGGCTTCATTCAAACACTGGTCCGACTGAAGTGACACCATATGGGCGCTACTCACGAGAGGAGGATGGCGTGTGTGTATAATGAGTGTGTAGGTGTGCTAGAAAGTTTCCCTAAACACAACTAAACAGTAACACATGTAGGTTTTCAGCGGTGGGACAAACAGCAGGGCAGATTGTAGGTCATCTTCTCTATCTCTGCTTCCTGTCTCTGTACTGGGCCGGACACGGCAGCAGGCCACCACCTATTCAAGAAGCGATCTTTTGCGACAATTACTGATGTAAGAAACTCAGGGACACATAAATGGAATGCAATTTAGCGCATTGTGGTAATTAACTGCTGTAGCTGTGAGTGTAACTGTGAGTTTGGAGAGGGTATAATGAACACAGAGAAAAATTCACAGAGTGCAGACAGAGACGTTTGGTGACGTGATGAACAGCTGGAACCACACCTACCTATCTTGAACCTGGCTGTGGCTACAGGGCCCTCAGTGTTGCCCTCATACAGCGGGATGACGGTGATGATGTACTCTGTGTCAGGCTGCAGGCGGGACAAAGTGTGGAACTCGCTGTCGCCAGCGACCTCCACACTCTCCACATTTCGACCTTTGTGAGCAGAGAAACAAAAATACAATGAGTGTATGGAAATTTGTTAAAAAAAATAAAAACTGCAAGAAATGCAAGATGTTGCTTGATGTTCGCTTCATCCTGACCTGTAAATGGTCCCCAGACCAGACGGTAAGCCCGCACGCCGCTGACGCCTCTCCAACGCACACGCACGCTGCCCTCTGACTGCGTCTCCACTGTTAACTGCTGCACCGCCTCAAGGCGCACTGACACACACAAAAACATGAAGACACAGACATGTCGAATAACACTTTCTGCAACCCTGTACTGTACTAGTGTACATATACTGTATCCAACACTTGTTTCAATATTACTCCATTTTGTTACTTTATTATAAAATGCACAACTGCATTGCAAACCTGACTCTAAAAAAAGTCTGGACGCTGCTTAAAATGTAAATAAAAAGAGATTCCGCAAACAAATTGTGTTTACTGACAACAGTTTAACGTGTTATGTAGTAACATCCTTTATGCAATCATGTGTTTGTGATCGACTGAGCCTTTCGAGGATGCCCCTTTCTTACCCAATCATGATACTATCACCTGTTACCAATCAGCCTGTTTACCTGTGGAATGATCCAAACAGGTGTTTCTGGAGCGTTCCACAACTTTCCCAGTTTTTTGTTGCTCCCGTCCCAATTTGTTAGAAACATGTTGCTGCATAAGCAGATATTTACAAGGATCAAAGAAGCTGATGAGGACATTAAACTTATTGTCTTTGTGCTGTTTATGTCAAAAAGGATTACCAAATGATCACATTCTGTTTTGTTTATGTTTTACACAGCGTCCTAACTTTTTGGGAGTCAGGGTTGTATATTGTGTCTACTGACTGTGACCTCTCAAATTACAAGCATTTACCATCACCATGGAGCAGTGCAAAAGGGGTAATAATGGGTCGCAGGGTGGACTCACATGTTCGCGCGTTAAGGATGGACGGGGACGCAGAGTTGCGGGGGAACAGCGGGTAGAGGCTGATGACGTACTCTGTGTCGGGCTGAAGCGACTCCAGGGTGATCGACGTGGCGTCTGCAGACAGAGACTGCTCCAACAGCTGAGCTGCTGGCTGACCTGCTCTCCCAACCACACAGCAGACAGGACACAGAGATAGAGGCCATGCAGGAGACCAGTTAATGCGATCCAATAGCAAATGATACTGCACAGTGTGTCTTCAGACAAATTAGCCGACAACAGGCTGCAAAAGTACGGGACGCGTCCTTGTGCGTTTCACTGAGTTTACGTCATTCTCGCTTCAGAGCACAGCGCTTAAGCACGGCAGCCAGCCAGCTGCAGAGAGATATTACTGGGAGGGAGCGCACAATTCGTGCGCGTGTCTGTGTTCTGTGCTCGTCCTGTGTGTGCTTGCATGCACACTTGCTAGAACGGGCTAACGCAGGAACAGGTCGAGACACTGCACCTCGTTACAGGTTACACACTGACCTCATTTAATGCTCTAAGACTCGTGCCAGCCTAAGCATTCAGAAGAGGAGCTCCATGTGAGACTGGCACTCCTGCCACATGTTGGGAGGGAGAAACTGTTTATATCAGGCCTCAGGGGCCACTTTTCTCTCCTGAATCATGGTATAAGCACCCAGACGACTTGACACTGTTATGATCCGTGCCACACCCTGTCTCCAGAAATGCAAGGACAAAATTACTGACGATCCGTGACATAAGTAAAGGTTTTCCCTGTCTAATTTCAGGATGATAAAAACGTATTTGATATTTCAGGTAATTATTGGCCAATAAAAATCTGTACTGACAGCCAGCGCCTGAGGGAGGCAAGGTGTTGGAGGAGCTCATGTCCCCACACTCAGACTTGACTGCTGTACATTCTCGACATGTTTCAAACTTGCCACAAACAGGTTAACTGTAATTGACAACTCCAGCTTCTTTTCCCCTTCATTTTCACTATAATCCTTCATTCTGCCAAGACGGTGATTCTGTCTGACAACAGAAGCACTTGGTGTCAGTTTTTAAGTCAAAAGAGGAAATGTTGTCAATATACCGTAGGTGTTAATAAGTCAGGAAGTGTTACTGAAACATGAATGCACAGATAGAAAGAAAAAAACAGACACAGAGGTGTGTATGTGGGTGTGTGTGTGCCGGACCTCGTGGTCCATAGGTGAGTCTGTAGCCCTGGACAGGAGATGAAGGCTGGTCCCAGCCCACAGAGAGTGAGAAGAAGCCTGCCTGGATGAGTCGTAGACTGGAGACCCCTGGCAAAGACCCTGTATGAGGAGGAAAAAAGGCATTGCAGGTGTATGAGTGTACCGATTTCTCTCCTTTGACATTTGCGTCCTTCACTTTTTACTCACTGGTTCGTTGCTTGGCAGAAACAGACTCTCCCACACTGTTGGGGTACTGAGCGATGACAGTCACCAGGTAGTCGATTCCTGATCTCAGCTCTCGTGCTGTGAAGGTCCTCTGATTGGCAGCGACAGTCTCCTGCAGGGGAGAGACGGAGGTCATCTTTGTAAACAAGCCTGAAACAAGTTTCTGCAACATGAATGACAGCGAGATAATGACAGGTGGTTGAGCTGTGGCGTTCTTCTGTTTTCATCATGTCTGCCAGGATACACAGGAGGGAATTTCACTCTTTGCTCTGCCAAAATTTAATTTCTACGGCATCTACATGAAGAGGATCCGCCCATTAGACAGAGTTGTACTCAACCTGAAGGCACATGTTTCTCTCGCAAACTCTCGTTGACTCTGGTTCCTAAAACTGCAATTTGCATCTTGAATCTAGGTCATAACAATGTTTATCATGCATGTGTCAGGAAAATTCTCCAATAACACTTGGACTTACCTGACGCAGCTCTGCCGTGATAGGCTGACCCAGGCCAGAGAGCGGCACATACTGCACCACATAGCCATTCACGGGGCCCCCTGCTTGACTCCAGCGAAACCTGAGAGAATCAGACGTCTGGCCTGTGAACTGAATGTTGGACGGACCAGAAAATGCCTCTGAGAGGAGAGGAGAGGGTGGAAGCAGGATGAGACACGGCATTAAATGCAGGTTTAACAGCCGGACACAATGTGTGTGTATTTTAGTAAATTGTTGTTATGCTATGTACATTAACCCACATACCGTCGCTAGCATAGACTCCTCCCGCCTTGGAACACACTCGGGGGCTCACAAGAGGAAGAAGTGTGTTCAGCAGTTTGAAGTCCCCAACAAAGGAGGTGAAATCACTGCTGGGCTGGGAGGAGATCTGGGCTAATTCATTCCTGTCTGCACTCTTTATACCTGCACAACCACAAAAGAATTGGCAGAGTAAAAAAGAAATCACATTGGCTCATAAGCAAACTACTCTGAGTAAGAGAGGTGAAACTGCAGGTGAGACACCTACCGACCGCAAACACATGCACTCCTTGACTGCGCAGCTTCTGTGCCGGGTCCTGGACATTGTCCTGAGACTTCCCATCTGTGATCAGGATGGTGATCTGAAAGATAAGAAGGGGCCACAGGTAGAATCATATCATAGGAAGTGCTAAGTTCAATATGCAGCTTAATAATCATGATACGTCACAGAACGGCTGCTCCTCGGACCTTTGGGACATCCCGACTGGACGCAGGGTTGAAGAAGTTATCAGCAACAAACTTGAGACCAGCACCAGTGCGTGTGTTTCCACCCTTGTAGTTGAGATTCTGCACAGCGTTGACGAGCTCGGTGCCATTCAGGTAATTAGTAAATGTAAATTCAACCCTGGTGGGAGAGAAATGTGCATTAACACATAAATCTGCACCTGTCACTGCATGCACAGGGGTGTAATGAGGGAAAATGTTAATCCTGTCAGTCACCTGGAGGTGTCACTGTACTGTATGGCCCCAAACCGTATCCCTGACTCGCTGACAGAGCTGGCAAACGGCTTGACGATTCCTGCCATAAAGCCCTTCACCTGTAGGAAGTTCAGTCGACCGATGCTGGAGGACCCATCGACCAGGAAAACAATATCTGCTGCTTGCACATTATTACACCTGCCTGTAAAGTGTTGGAGAACACATGAATACATACTATCTGTACATAAACTGACATGCAAACACATGAGGAGAACGGTCAGGGCTCATGGGGTAGTTAGGAGGAGAACTGGGAGTTATTTATACCCTGAGCTTCAGCCTGTTTCATGGAGGACAGGAGGACAGTCACAGTGAAAAGCCAGCGCCACATCTTCACAACCTGTGCACAAAGAGGCCAAACACATCATTTCATTATGTCTGAAACAATTAAACCTCGCTTCAAAAACAAAACAGTCTGACCAAATTACAAACTTGTGATATTGTGTCCCGTCCATTAACTGGTAATTAAAAAACAACATTTTCAGTGTGCATGCCTGCAGAAGGGCCTTGTTTTTGTTAGAACTGCTCCTGCTCCTTCCTCCTCCTTTGCTTGTGTCCCCGGGTCATATTAGTCTCTAAATTGTAACTATCTCCTGTGAGATGAAATGCTGCCATCCCAGAGCTACTTACTATTCATCCCCTTCGAATTTCCTGTTTCTGCTAGTCGGCCGGTCTTGTCACTTTCCTGTTCAGCTGCATCCCATTAGTGATCTGTTCCTCGGTATATGTTGAGGGTAGTTCAGCCCCGTGATTTGTCAGATTGTCTATGCTGCCTATGAGCTATAGCCATTGTTCCTGCCTGTGCCTGTTCCGACTCACCTCGCATCTTTGATATCCTGCCTGCCAGCCTCATCCCTTTGAACATGTTTTCTTCTCCTGAAAGTCTGCCTGCCTACCAGGTGAAGTCTCTTTTATTATAACAGTCAAGCTTGACAAGTCTGCTGAAATTCTGTTTGCATGTTGCAGTTTCAGGTTCGCTGAGCATCAGCATTGCAGCAGCACTCTGCTGGACTCTGCTGGACAACTGGAACTTGTAGTGTAACTTAAGGCAGGAATAGGAGTATGAGTGCAACCTGAACACACATTCAGCAGCGTGCTACTGCCCCCGCTATCTGCTGCACTGCGCTGTGTGTCCACTGGTGCTGCTGCACAACACCTGTCAAACAGGTGCTATTCCATCCAAATGGCAACCAATACATTCCCAGTATTTCTATGATGTACCATTCAGTCATAAGGTTGGACATCTACTATGCTGCCATATGAGCAGAAACAAAAAAAACTGTTATTTGTCTTGCACAGCTTACTCCAGTCCCATTTTGGCCATTCCCCATATGAGATGATTTCCTGCTTAGAAATTGGAGAGCTATAATGTAATGATGAGGTCTAAAGATTTTAAAAGCCCACTGGTCTAGACTAGTGTTTTTATAAAGTTGTTGCTTGCAGTTTTAATGGGTTTTACTCGTCTTTTAAATTCAATTTTGTTTGTTTTATTGCTTTTATTGTTGAGCATCTGGTTCTGTTTTATGAACTGCATTTTTATTTGCTGTTTTCATGAGTACTTTTTACTTATTACTACAGATGATGATCTCAACTTATACAAACTAAAATCAGGGAAAATTAAATATGAACTCTTCTCATAAAACTCTCAACACTAACATCAGAGAAAGATAGATAGATGGATACTTTATCTCCAAAGAGATTCTCCCTAACATGCAACCCTAAAACTCAGGTAATAAAATATGAATTATATGATGGTCTATTACAGTTATAATATGGTCTTTGTGGATTAAAAATAAATCTACAATGTCTAACCCAGATGAATACTGTCATGCTCTCTGGCTCTACACCAGACTTAGGTTTACAATAAATATATCTGTGAGTAATGAGCAGGATATCTGATATCCTTGATCTAGCTTCAAGGCTTCATTTTAATGACATCAAGATTATATTTCTCAACGGGAAAGACCGAATTACATTACAAGCACTGCCGTTACATAACTGACGGAACAAAACATCACAGTTTCCTTCTGACCCTTCAGACACTAATTCATGTATATTTGAAACACACAGAGTGATGGATATGATCTGTGTTTGCTTTACTGCACATTACTTGTAGCACTTATTGTATTGTTTGATGTGTGTTGCCTTCAAAAAACAAAATCCTGAATTTGCCATAAATGAAGGTTTCTACACAAAGCATTTCTGAACTTTTTTACTTCTGAACATCCCTCTCCACATGTCCCATGAGAACATCCTGTTTAGAGTGGAATTAAGTCGAATTATAATCAAAAGAATCAATCAAAACACTGCTTCCTCGTGGCTTATACTTAAGACGTAAGCTCATACTTAAGTCTAACACTTAAGACTTATACTTAGTCTTATACTTAAGACTTAAGTATAAGCTTTTTCACTTTAAAATAATGAAATGTCTAACATTAGCTCTCAATAATTGTGGTCCAGGAATTAAACCACAGCTGGAAGTGTTTCTCTGTGACATCACTGCTCATTGTGGCAAAAACAGAAGAAGACTGAAAAAATATAATCACAATATACTTCAATCTGTAAACAATAGCAGACTCATGTATGTTAAAGATAATGTACTTATAACGCTTATTACACTGAAGCTGAAAGCAGCCAAATGTCATTATTATCGCTGGTGAGACCTTCCCACTGTTCAGCGCCGCACATGTTTGCATTAGCGTTAACTTTTGCCAGTCCTAAAACATCAACATCTAAATCGTAACAAAAATCTTTCCATTACCGACTTGCCAGACTTGTCTTGCATGACATCTGAAACAACTGTAGCCAAGGTGATTAAATCTGCACTCATCGTTAGAAAAAGACTTCATCTCATTCCAAGACTTTGTGGATGTTTATTCATTTCCAAGCCATGAAATTACTTTTTCAATGTGTATCACTTAAGTATTTCTTTATGGCCACAAGCATCCATCCTATCTACAACTTAAAAGGACATACATGGTCCATTAAGACACGAGAAAATATAAGCAAAGACACTCAAACCAATAATACAATACTGCATATACGTTTTCTCTTCCTGTCTGTCCTCTTTGCTCTCATTAAAGCAGGTAAACAAAAGTCCTATGGTCAGATAGGATTCCCCTCTCCACAGCATGCCTCCGCACCCTCAACCTTCACTACTGTAATCAACTCAAACTCACAGATCGCGTGTTGCCTGTCTTCGGTTACTGACTGTCTGGAATGCAGACACCGGTACCTTGTGGACAATATGTACCATTTTGAAAAATGCAACAGAGACATAGATGGTGCAGGATGTTCTCACTGTGAATTTCTTTTGGCCTGTGATATCCTTACAGATCACTGTCGCCAGGCGCTGCTCACAAGTTCTGAACAAAACTATCACTTTCAGCAAATTTCAGAGGCAGCTTTCATCATGGATGGGGAGCATTTCTATTGATGACAACCTCTGCTCACGTTCACCTTCTTACAGAGGTGATGCGTGACACAGCCGCTACTGCAAATAGCTGACAGATGTTGAGCCAACGAGCAAAAACCTCTGATCTACTCTGGATGCAGAGTCTGGATGGTAGCTGAGGCAAACACTGTCAGGAGCAAAACCATGAGAAACCACTTAAGTTGACAAAGCCGAACGGATAAAGGAGAGCAACAGCAGACAGAAGTGATTTTCTGAGCCTGTATCAGAACTCAAGGAACATCAACATCATCTGGAATTGGGTCATTTTCATTTCTTGGTGTTTTGTTGGAACTTTGCCCCAAACCAGACTGACTGTCAGACCGCCTCTGTCAGAACGAGCCCACATGAAAGGCAGCTATAGCTGATACTTGCTGACAGGCTTGGTAACATCCACAGCAGAACTACATTAAAGGACACCTACTTTTATGTAGTTTTTGGTGTACCAAGGTTACTACATTTATTAGAGTTAGAGGAGATGATTGATACCACTCTCATATCTGTCTGGTAAATATAAAGCTACAGCCAGCAGTCTGTTAGTTTAGCTTAGCATAAAGACTGGAAACGGTCCAGCTTTGGACAGGTTCTGTCAAACGGTAACATAATCTGCCTACCAGCAGCTCTAAAGCTCACTAATTAAAGCTCGTTTGTTGATTCAGTAGAAAAACTACAGCATCGCTGCACCCAAACAGTGCAGCACATAACTCCTCATGAAACCACAACTTGTCATATTTACACATTGTTTTTTTGTACGGATTAAACGAACAAGATACAACACGCTAAACCCTGAGCTTTACAAGTGATGGTGGGCAGATTTTGTTCCCTTCAGGCAAAGCCAAGCTAGCTGTTACCACCTGTCTCCACTGTTTATGCTAATCTAGGCCAACTGTCTGCTGACTGACGGTGTATATTTGGTATCAAGGACCTAATTGAACTCTCAGCAGCAAAGGAAATGAGTGCATTTCCCAAATCTGTCGAGCTATCCCTAGTTTCAGGAGGACCTGTGTCTTTCTGTAATAAAAGTTGTTCATACGTTTCACGCTAAGCATGCTGCAGGTTCCAGCAGAGGTTGTGTTTGTGGCTTCTGAGATGGCTCAGAGTGTATGGGGTTGACCCGGAACTTATGCATCTGCTCTACGAGGAAGTCTTGGACAGCCTCATCCGGTTTGGGACACAGGCATGGTATGGTTTCCTCAGTTAATCGAGGATCGCCCGGCTCAGACACCCATGAAGCTCACAGGGAAGAAAGAAAGCCGGTCCTTTCAATCCACAGTATATATGAGCAGTCTGTGCTAAGACAAGCACACAGAATACTGACTGATCCATCCCATGTCCTCCACACTGATTACAGGCTTTTACCCTCTGGCAGATGATATAGAATATCCAAGTGGCGAATCAGTCAAACTCATTTGGGCTTTCCTTTACGTTTTAAACAGTAAGGAGATAGCATGAGTCATAGAGGCCATACTAGTCCCCAAAAAGACTTTGTTCAGACGGACCGGTTGTGCAATATGCTGTTTTTTAAGTTGTGCGATTCGCTGTTTTACAGCTTTTACTGGCTAACGTATGTGCATATGAATACTAGTTTGTGGTTGACTGTGTCACATAGTTATGTACTTGAAAATGTAGAATATTAAACACAGCAACACTGAGCCAAGGAAAAATGTCCCTAAGGGTACAATAAAGTATATCTAATCGTATCACAGTACATGTACAGCACACAGAGTGCAGCAATACTCAAAAGACTTGCACAGCTGAAAATAGACACTGAAATCCGTTGGCCGTTATTAATTAGTTCGAGAATGAAAACTTTCAGACACTGCCTTAAGTCAGAAGCACATAATTAACCATAAATGTTCGTTCCCCTCTCTCAGCTGCAGAGCCCACAGGCCCAACAGTTTTTGTCCCAAACACGCAGTAAACATATAAAGCTTAATATGTTCCAAATGTAATCCCACTTTCCCCTTTTCAAGATTCAAAGCACTTATTTTAAGACTTCTGCATCTATAAAATGAAATTATGTACAATTAGCTGCTGACGAGCCACATCAGCTTGATCACCTTTCATCTTATTTCTCTCTTTCTCGTATGAAATCTGACGAAACGCTGTTTATTTCTGCTTTCATTATGGCAGCCAGGTGTTAAGACCACAGCTCATACCCGCAGCCTATTCTGAGCACTTACATCTTGGCTAACTTAACAGATCATAATTCAAAGGCATTAATTATTCGAGGGCCATTAAAAAACAGCAGCTGACGACTAAAAGAAGCGGTAAATGCTGAAGGCATCAAAAAAAACCAAAACAAGTTTCTCCTCCGTCCCTCCTCTTCCTGCCACTCCTACAACACACCCACGAATCCTACTCTCTTTTCCTAGTCCCGTGTGTACATACAGTCCTGCTGGTGTACATTTTCAAGTAATTATTGAAACCGTCCTGATCACATGCCAACTGTGGGAGTGACTGACTTCCTCTGATAAACCCCTTTTTTTATTACAGCATACATGAAGATATTCATCAAGTCTTTATTAAGTACATTCCTAGGGTGGCCTCAACACCTGGAATTTTAAAAGGATGAGGTAAATGGTTTATGGGTATGACCGCGCCCACTATAGGCCACCTGGGAATTAAAGCAAACGTGAGGGTTAAAAGGTCAATGACACAGCAGCAAAGTGCTGCTAGAAGAATCGTCCTCAATCCAGTGAGGAGTTGGCATGAAAAAGAACATTTTCGCCACCAGGAGAAGAAGAAAAGGACTTTTCAGGGACAGGAAGAAACAGAGATCAGGACTCATCCCAGAGCTTCTGGTGGGAGCTGCACAGAGGCTGGGCTGTGCTTTCTGAAAGCTCAGCTCAGGCAGGATCACAGGGTTGTGGTTTAGTAGAGATGCCATTCTCCCAGGGGGGGCGCCGGGCCACAGGCCACTGCAATGTGACAGAGTGCGGGATTGTGTGAGAGCCAAGCTCCCTCAGCATAACATCAGTGCAGGGACACAAGTGGACAAGGGGATGGAGGGGTCACGGGAGAGCGGGGTGTCACAGTAAATTACCAAAGTCTCCTGCAAAATGTGCTCACACACCAGGATCTTGTGTGTTTGGTAGCCACAAGCAGCTGGTAACAAGAACAGAAGAGATCTCCTCTGAGGCTGTCTGGGGGTCAAAACCAGGGGAGACTGATCCTGTCACCTTTGACCTCGACCCTCAAGTTCAAGTACAGCATCTCTCACTTCCACCAATAATGGATTATCATTCTGTTTTTTCA
Organism: Chelmon rostratus; assembly: GCF_017976325.1. NCBI lineage: Eukaryota > Metazoa > Chordata > Actinopteri > Chaetodontiformes > Chaetodontidae > Chelmon > Chelmon rostratus. Next base: position 17,208,873 of record NC_055659.1, on the reverse strand, counting down.
TCCAAACTCAAGTACTAAAAACAGCAGCTTTTGAAAATCTTCTCTGGCCCCTTGTTGTAACAAGTAGTCACTACTGTTATCCTCCCTTGGTATTTCACAACCGTGGAATTACTATTAACAAAAGCCAGATGGACTAAATCGGGGAAATTACCACATTCATCAATGGGTTATCCTTCTCACTCAAAGACAAATGGAGACTAGAAGTCAATACCTCCTAGTATATAGCCACTTTAATCCAACATAAACACAGCAAAGAGACATTTGAGCACCAGTAACATTAAAAATACACACAATCACTGAAAATCAAAGTTGTTCTGGCTGCAGAATCTTTCCACAAAATGCCCACTATTGATAAAAACTGCTAAAGCATCGCTCTTAAAAAGCTCAAGTCTGAAAATAATGTTCCCATCCTAAACCTCAAGTGAGGACAAAAGAAAATGTTCCCTCGCAAACACATCAAACGCACACAGTAATCAGCAACAGTCCTCCATAGATGACACACTTGGGATCAGTCCAGAGCAATCCAGTACCAGAGTGGCACACCAAGAACTTCGCCAAGTATGGCTGCAACAATGCAACGAAAGGATGAGAGGGGGTGAAGGTGAGGCAGAGAGGAAGAGTACGATCAGTCCTGCTGGAGGTTTTTGGCTTTATTAAAATTCCCCGTCAATAGGGGATTTCTTGCTCTTTCGTCAGCAAAACCACAGCAAAGACAGGGACGCCCTCGGAAGTGGAACAGACAGTCGAAAGCAATGAAGACACAAAGGGAGAAGAGGAAGTGCAGCATCATGGACTGTAGAAGGAGCGATGCCCTCTCACTTAATGAGTTCAGCTGAGGTCAACGTGGTTGTGAACTCCCCGCTGTCCTGAGTGACTGTAATGAAGACTAATGTAGGCAGACTGTCTGCAAGTGCAAAGGACATATACATTCTTTCATGCAAAAATTGCAGTGTTTTCTTGGTCTAATCACCCAGAGGGATCATCTGTGAGATCCCTGCAAAGCTGGTGATTTTATCACAGTTACATTTCATAAAAGGTGAAAATGAGCTGATGAAAGTTTTGCTCGGTCTTGTTCAAAGTCAAGGATTTGCTGCAGGGAAAGCAATAGGGTAAGGAGTGGTGTATTGGCTACAATTCAGATAAGTGCTCTATATAGGTACAGTGGAGTTATAGCTCACCAGTATGTACTTGCAGAGGAAATCAATGCTGAAGTGTGGAATATCACAAATATTAAGATCAGGTTGCCTTTAATGTAGAAATGCAGCAAATTGTGCACAACTGCGTGCAGCACCAGTATTCCCTTAGATCTAAATCTTCACAAGACCACTGCACATTATCTACAAGGGCTCCCGCAGAGCCCAGCGCGGAGCCCCATCTCACCGCCTCCGCCTCATCATACCTGGGGATCTCTGCTCCGTGCACCTGGCCACAGCCTGCCGCTCCCCACCTTTCCACCTGTGGCATATCCAGCCCCAGCTCTCCGTGCAGCGTCGGGACACACAGCAGTATCCGCAGTCCCCGATGTCCCGTGTCACAGCTTCAACAAGCGCAAGGCGGTTTCCACGATCATCCACTGCAGCTCAGTAACCGAACTCCTGTCGGTGCATCACTGTCAGGACTGCAAAGGCGGTTTCTGATTCCCGAGGCTGCCTCGCTTATTGTAGGCTGAACACAAGCAGCAGCAGAACAGTCCAGACTTGTTCGGATGCCTGAAGGGGAGTCCTAAGCTCTCCCTTTCTCCTTTTTTTTTCCTCCAACCTCATTCTCATTGCCGCTTGTCCCTCCCTGCTCCTGCCTGCGAGCTACTAAAGTAACCATGTGCAGCTGAGACATTAACCGAATCATTCCGTTACTTTTCCAGGTGAGACAGGGCACTCGGGGTCACGCGATTTCACGCAGATTGCCTTTTTTTTTTTTTTTTTTCATCAGCCCACGTGACTCAGTCGCGTGCGTACATTTGAAGCAAGAACTTGGATGTTGACAATAAAGAAAAAAAATGCTGTACTTCACACAGTAAAATTACAATACGTGAGGTCAGCTTAGCTTTAACAATGGAAATACTTTCTTTCCATAATTTCTTGGTACCTGATTTGTTCATTTGGTAATTTACTGACAGTTACTTCTTCAGAAAAATCGCCACCTAAGCCTCAACAGGACTTGATATGCAACTGTGACCTTCCTACCAGGGTGCAAACTTGAAAGAGATTTTATTTTTTGAGTAATTAATTAATAAGTTATCAAACCAAAATCCGCAGACATGTAAAAGGGAAAGTGCTGCAGGAGTTGAGCAGTTTCTCTGCTTTTGTGCAAATGTTGCAGCATTTTAAAGCAAATAAAATGAAAATGTTTCAAGTCAAATAACAATGCTCTTAGATAGTATTCATTAAAGCTAGTACAGTGCTAGCCTGATAGACTAAATCATTTCGCAGGACAAATCACATATGTGAGAGGTGATTCAGAGATCTGGGAACAAGCTAACGCTAACAGCAGTAACCAAATACATAAACGCACACACACGGAAATATTGTCAGGCTCCAATGAATATTCTCAGACTTTAGATAAACAAACTCTCTATTAACTTACTTAGAGACACACAAATATCACATTGGCTACATGTAAGCTTCTGGGATGTTCCACCAAAGTTAGCTAGCTAGCAATGTTTGCGTTATGAGTCATGTTAGCTTAGCTAGCTTAGTTATGTCACAGCTCATTCCCAAGCATACACCTCCAGTTGAATGTTAGCTATAAATATATGTATTAATTTGTCCCAGTAGGTCATGACGTGACATTGAGCCAACATGCACAATACCAGGAGATGAGAATCCTCAGCATCATCCACAAGGTCTGGGTTTACTGTAGCAGTAGCTGGTGGGTTTCACCTACAGTTGGTTCCAGTATGGTCTGGAAAGATGCCTAGTTATAGACTTATATGGATTGTACTAAACTGGGCCAGTTTAAGTAAAGAAACCTGCTGTGTCATGATCGCAGGATACCGTGATGGCGCATACATGATTGCATACCATAGACTGTATAAAACATGGACATATCACCCATAGGTTTCCGAGGAGCCATTGTGAAGCTCAGTGACAGTGGTCTCAGAGTGCCTGACTCGGCCAACCACCACCTCATCCAAAAATTGGTTAAGCGATGGAGCGAGGGTGTAACTGAGGTGGTCTGAGTGACACGTGTTTACTGAAACCATGCCCAAAATGATGCTGAATTTTAAGCCTTAATTCAATTTACATATTGCAGTTGTCAAGAACGGGGAAATTAGCAATAGAGACTAAAACTGCTTTTTGAACTGTAAACATGTTAATTTCTGCTGTAAAGTTGGGCCTTTTAATATGGGGGTCCATGGTGACTGACTCGCTTTTAGAGCCAGCCTCAAGTGGCACTTCAGCATTGCTTTCATTTTCCAGCCCTGGAGGTTGCCAATGCTGCATACTGAAAATAATAGCTATAAGTGGCAGCAGTTTTGGGGGATAGCGGACAAATTGTTCATCAATATCCACTGAGATATGTGCCAAAGATTGTGCAAACAGTGCCACATAATCCCTAATGTTTACCCAAATGATGAAAGAACAATACAGAATCATGAAGCCGCCAATTGTCAGGGTAAGCCTCAACATGCTCAAGCTGCTGGCATGGCTGTAGAGAGTTTCCTGGTTGTGAAAATCTATTCTTCATGAAATTGATACTGTTGTTCATAATAATTAATAGTCTAATAGAGTCAGTCAACACACACTTCTTGATTGTACTGTCTTCCTGCCAAAAACTGTCACCCCACAATCCTCTCCAAGGCTCAACCTCCATAATTTACATCATCACAAATTAGACTCCATGCCGTGCTTTACAGGGCAGCTTCAATGTGCTATTTATTGTCACCATAGCAACACCTGCACAACACTGTTCAAATCAGATACTGTATTATTCTTATGTTATGTTTTTTATTCAGAGCACTGCTACTCACTAAACTGTGCCTGAATATGCAGAGTGATAGACCACGCTATCTCAATCTGCAGTGTGTTGCGCTTCCTATACTGTGCATTGTCTTACTCTATCACTTTGCACTCTATGGGCTTTGTTGTGTGTGAGGTCCTGTTGTGTGTGCCATGAGGTCGTGTTGATAAAGTGGCTATGTTTTTGATTTAGCTCTGGCTTAGATTTTGATACGCACTGTTTTCTGAGCTCCTTTGGGCCCCTCTAGTACTAGGTTAAATCACAACTTTCTCATGTTGGCACAAGACTCCTGTAAGTTAAGCCACTGTAATAACATGCAAATTAACACCTTTCATTGGTGTTTCTCCATATTCTCCATATGGGCGTACACTTACCATTGCTATGCAGTCTTTGGAGATGAAATGATGCCATTATGACAGTAATGAACTTTTTGTCAGTCATGCATGTTTCATCCCGACTTTTTTAACATAAAAACTTCCTTGACAACACACTTGCAGTCCAGATGGATGGTGTATTTCTTTGCGTCACTTGCCTCTCAGCCACTGAATTTAAGTTCTTTTTGTACTTTTAGAAAGAGATGGGACAGAGGCTGGTGTAAACAGCGAGGCAGGAAGACTGAGGTCTAAAGAAAACTGTGCGAGGCAGATGTGTTGAGCAGCTCTGGATCTTATGAACCAGCCAACAAAGCTGAAACCGTAACCATGCTGCACTAATAAAAACACATTCCAGCACTAGAATGCATGTTCTCCTGACACTGCTTTTTGAGACTGTGCTGGTTGGGGACAATAGAGACAAGATGACTTGTGGTTTAAATTGCTTCAGTTTGCACTTTGCACACAATTACCCACCTTAAAATCTTCCCCGTCACATCGTGTCATGTGACATCCTTCTGTGCTAATCGTAACCAGGCTGCAACAGTAAACAGCCTAAAGGTTAGGGAGGCGAGTTTGTGTTGGAGGGAAGTTCACTTGAATTCCCAGACCTGCTGGAATATTCTGGCCAGTGTAACCCCACTGATGTGCCTTTGAGCAAGACACTAACCCTACAGCTGTTTGATGGATACGTTCAGTGGCCAGTTGCTGTAGACTGTGGTTATAGTGATCACCTCCTACGTATGATTTTGAAACAGGCTTTTGCATGCAAACCCACTGAGAAAAAAGAAAGAGGATATTATCTGTTGGGTGTCATATTGTGGTCACGCAACATTGCTAGATAGATGTGAAGCCAGGAGAGGATGTCAATGAAAGTTATCATAACATCTCCAACAGAGTCCTTGGCCAACAGTGAGCAATCACTGTCACTTTTCTGTCAGTGTGGAGAGGCAAGCCGCAGGATCCAGCAAACCAGATACAATAGTGGGAAAAAGATGAGTGAAGCAGGCATAAAGTGTAGTTTGTTGTTATATGTAAAATGAACTCCTACTAGCAAGCTGCTGTCAATGTACAGGTGTGAACTTGTTTTTTATGAGGGAATGGGTTGGAGTTGGATACTTAGAAAACAATAAATCTTCATTTCACTGCATCTGTCAGACACAGTAATGCATTCATTACAGTTACTCAGTAACTTCCGGATAGCTTCATTATCCCCTCATACAAATATAATCTGTGTAATGTCCTCTCACCTTTGACTTCAAAATAAAATTCCTTTGATTCCTTCCAAAAACCTTCGCTCTCATCTGCAGTCTTTATATTTTTATGAGAAAGGTGACATGATGAGTGGTTTCATTAGCCAACTTCTTTGTATTTTTCTTTCTTAAAATGTAATCTCTTTGTAATTGACAAAAGATGTGGTTTTGTTGTTTGTCTTAGAGTTCTGTTTGTTTTTCTTCCAGATGGAGAGAGGAATGTAAAGGGACTGCATGGTGACATGTGATGTCTGTCTTCTGTGCTTTCTTTTGTGATTGACGCTGATCTCCCCGCTCTCCACCACCGCCTGCTCTACATGTTGTTACTGATTTAACCGGATTTAAAGATGTGTGACGACATGGGGGATAGGGGAGATTACAGGAGAGTGTAGTGTTTTTCCTGTTTCCCTTTCAGCTTTATGCATATGCTATTGTGCGAGTGGATTTGGTGTTTTGTCTGAGTGCAGTCCGGTGACAAGAGGCAAATCCTCTCACCTTCACTTTGTGTGAGACATAAACTCAGAGTGTGTTTGCTAAGAGTTATCCTTTAGAACAGTTTTGTTCTGACCCCGGCTGTTTTTTACCTCATCTCAAGGCAGGAATTCACAGGAGGAGAGGTGGATGCACGGCTACGCTCTCTCATTTTCCTAGACGCCTGCAGCTTTCTCTGCAAATACCACCTGTCCAGGTGACAAATAGCACAATGACCTGCTCTCATACCTTCACTGCAGAAACCAGTGATTAAGATAGGGGAATGAAAGAAAGTAAAGTCAAAACAACTAAAAGAATGAATTAAAGACTGTTTTTAAGAATTTGCTCTATCAAATCTCTTAGATTAGACAGAGTAGATAATGTATATGAGTGGCAAAGGTTTGGTTGTAATGGCTGGGGTCAGCAGTTCATTTTGGTTTATCTGATATCGCCACATCATAATTAATGCTACTGCAGAACTGTCAGATTGGAAAGAGGTCATGATGAACGAATGGGTCAAGCATACGTAACGTTCACCTGAGAGACTGGAGTTCCTGTCCTGTGTGGAGCTTATTTTTACGTTGTTGACTTATTGGTTTTAGACTTAATTCACTTATTATTTATTATAGTTTCTTTTTACTTTAACTTTAGGTTAAAAAAAAAAAAGACTCTTTCACAAGGTTGACCACATGACAGAAAGGGCAACATCTGCACACTTTTCTGTGGATATGGGTAAAGCTGCAGCATCACAATAAAGTGATTGGTCAGTTGCAGTGATGGTCCCGGAGCAACATGATGATGATGTTGTAGCAACTACACCAAAGGGGTCTGTAGATATTCCATGTCTGGCCTGGGATTAATGTCTGAGTTGGAGCTCATTTTAGAAATAGAGTTTAGTAGGCTCAGTTCAGGATTTAGGTCACACTTTCGGTCAGTTGCCAGGAAACCAGTGGAAACTCAAGTAAGTTACTGATCTGGCCAAAAAGATAGTCTTGTACACAACCTCCCATGAAATGGCATTTTTTGCGATATAGCTTTTGTACGGAATAAAGATATAACATATAAGCAGTTTCAGTCTTCTCATCTAACGTTCAAGAAAGCGTGTTTCCCAAACTGTGGAACTTCTCCTTTCAGGTCGGAGTTATTAATGCATGATATGTAGCAGTGCTGTAGACATACAATACATCTGCTTTTGTATAATACAAATATTTGTTACTAATTTCAACTCTAGAAAGTCTTAGGTCTAGGATTATCTTAAGATAAGTCCTGCTCCAAAATATCTCAAATTTAATAGGTATGTGAAGAAACCACAGTGAGTAACAAACTATGTCCTACCTCAGAGCCAATAAAACCAGACACAGCAATATAAAAGCGCTAAGAGGTTGTTCTCAGCTCTGCAGCTATGGTCAGCATGTGATAGCATGGTCTGCATATGATAGCATGGCTACATGTTTGCACGCAGCCAGCACACATGGACATGAAGACAATACATATGCTGCACAGAAAAAAAAAAACAAAAAGGGGAAGAATAGAAAATCGAATACATCCTGCACGACAGTGAAGCAAACGGACAGCTGGTGGGTGACACATGCAAAGCACGTGTTGCTGGTTAGAACTGAGAAGTTAACCAGATGAACAGCTGTAAATCTGAATGTATCAGACAGAATAAAGATACACAGACATTTAGCAGAAAGTGCAGCAGTGTGAATTTCACAGTGTCTGTCATACCCTGAGACTACAGAGGGTTTCAAAGTTGGAGGTTTTTCACATTTGATTATATGGAGGCTTTAAATGTTGTGATGCGACTTTATTGCTCCATTCAGCAGGTGTCGTATTTTATTTAGGAACAGATAAGACAGTACCGAGTCGAGGTTAAGACAACGTTGGCACAAATGTCAGCTTTAAATAGATTACAAAACCTAGAGGAGACATACTTTTATAACTTCCTGTAGACATTTTACGGGAGATGTTTATGATCATCCTTGTCTACACTTATAAATCAAATTTTGTTTAAGCTATATTATCAGGATGATTGATGTTATCCTTTCTGGGAAATGGAAGAACCTGACACCTGGATCTGACTGAAACAGGTGAGGCGCTGTGATTGTCAGTGTTGCTCTCTGGGCGTAAGGCTCGTGCACACACAGGTTCAGATCAAATCATGGCATCGTACCAGTCTTCTCCTCCATGTGTAACCTCGCAGTCCAACTCTCGCCTAACTGGGGTTTAGAAATTGCACAGAAATCGCCTGGAAGAAAGTCTTGACGTGCAAGCTTGAGAGTACAAATGGTTGCATGTTTTGACTTTCAATAATACCAATAAAAGTCTGAGGTCGAGTCCCATAGTGTCCAAAATGAAGAACATATGTGCACTCGCTGATTGGGATTTAAAAATAACTTGTAAACATTTCACAGGATATAAATTCCCTCCTCATTTCATAAATTGATAACAGAGCTCACTTGTTGTTACAGGAAATGTTCTCTCAACACACAAGACATCAAAGACTGCAACTTTTTCCACTCTTCGCCTGTTCACAGCTCATTTGTTGTAATAACCTGACTCCACAACTCTCTGTGTGTGTGCCCGCTGGCTTGCCGTGGAAACAGTGTGAGAGGCAGACAGAACGCTGCAGCTGATGTTAAGACCGACTTTCTAATGACAGAGTGGAAACGTGTCTGAACAAACTGTAGACAATGGCACTGTCTGCGATGATTCACTAGTTTGGCTTGGTCGTTCATTTTCTCAGTAACAGCACTGGTGGGCATCGTTGTTCTTGGCTGGAAGATCCGACATGTTTTCAAAGATTTAAAGGCAAAACCTCAGGATTAAACAAATGTGAGAATCTTCTTCACATCCTCTGTAAAAGAAGGAGAAGAAAAAAACATGGTGGGTTTGGCACCACTTTTCTCTTTCATCTCCGAGCCTCCAGTGTAGGTGGAGCAAAACAACACTGCAACATTACTCGCGAATGTCGTCTACTCCAGACAAACATTTGCATAATTTAATCCCATTCTTTCAGGAATCACATACGTTCACATTTTGGGTGTGGTTCTGCCTTTACTGGAGCTTTGTAGCTTTTTAGAATAATACCACTTTACCTTTCAAGCTGTCCCATAACTCTCTATAACAACAGGGTTCAGAGGCTTTAAAGTCAGTGTTCACTTGCAAATACCACAGTGACTGACACTGAGAGCTATGTTGCTTTTTTCCAAGAGTTATGTACGTGTCTGCAGATGTACATCATCCCCTCTGGAAGACTCTCTGTCTTTAAGATGACAGATGAACTGATCATTTCTGTTTGCAGTTGACTGGTCACCATAAACATTTTTGTCCTTTAGGAATTTTACAGCCCACCATTGGGCCAGAAAGTAGAAGAAGAACAATTGTAAATGCACAACAACTGCTCAACATTTTAGGATAAACATTCACTTTCTTACTGAGAGTTTGATGAAAAGACTGATGCCACTCTGTTATAATTATGTTTTAAGAATTATTATTATAATTACACTTATTATTATTATTATCCATGTCTGTATGGCAAATATAAAGATACAGTCAGCTGTAGTTTATCTTAGCTTATCATAAAGACCTGAAAACAGGAAACCAGCTACTTCTCTGTAACAAAAGCTGCCTATCAGCACCTCTAAACCCCTGTCAAAACAAGTTATAGCTCTGTTTAATAGGAGTACAAAAACTACGGTATAAAATGATTTTGATACCTTCAGACCAAGCTAGTTGGTTGACCTTGTCTCTCGTCTTTATGCTAAGCTAAGCTAACCATGCCCTGGTGTAGCTGTATTCACGTGGTATCAATGTTCTAATCTCAGTCACTCTCAGTAAGAATTTCCCCCAAAACTGTCAAACTGTTCCTTTAAAAATCTCACTTCATGCAGGTAGGCTGCAGAAAGTGTAAACATTACACTTAGGTTATTGAATGCAGCACAGTGGTGCAGTGGTTAGCACTGTGGCCTCACAGCGAGATGCTTCTACATGGGTTCAAACCTGCCAGCCAGCCGGGGCCTGCATATTTGCATGTGTTTCCTCTGGGTGCTCCGCCTTCCTCCCACAAGCCACAGACATACAGGTTAATTGGTGACTATAAATTGCCTGTAGGTGTGAATGTGTCTACATATGTCAGCGCCGTCCAGGAAGCACCCCCACCTCTTTCCTAATATCAGTTATGAACAGCTGCAGCCCCCTGACACCCTGAGAAGGATAAGTGGTTAATGGGTGGAATAATGGATGGAGGAGGGTTATACAGTATCTCTCACCGTTTCTAACATGGAAACAGTTGCCAGCAGCTGAGAAGTTAGAAGGTTCAGATCCAGCTATGGCCGTTAGTGTGTGTTATACCCTTTCCCACTCTGGTTGCCTGTTGTATTACACTGTCACACTATCTAATAAAAGCAAAATGTCTTAAAATACTTTTGTTCGGTCATAGAAACTCTACCTTAATGACACTGATGGTCCGTGTTCCAGTTTCCAAAGGTTTTTCATGAATTTGAAGCACCCATACATTATGAACTGCTTCCATCTTATGCTTTAGACATTTTTCAAAACATGTGCAAGTATTTATCCTCATCAGGCCTCTTGCCACTTGTATCAACCTCTGTGTCCTTCTTTAATAAAAGATAAAATTATCTCCGTCTTCCTGCAACTGCAAATGTAAGCAAAAAAAAAAAAAAGTGAATCAGCATTTGACACTTGAAAGGAAACATGAAAGGAGTTCTACGTTGATCATCACAGGTGGGAAATGTTGAGGTTTAGCTTAAGGGGTGTGTGCAGTGACTGTATAATCCCGTCTTTGATTTTCAGACAGATGACTAAGAAAATCCTCACATCGCATCGTCTCAAACAAACATTTTGGCGGCTTCTAACTAACCCATCTGTCTCAGTTTAATGGAGCTGGGTGAGAGCCAATGGGTAAACACAGCAACTCTCTGAGGTCCTCTAGTGTTTCACAGTAGAAGCATTAAGTTATTTTTATTATTTCATGCAAACCTGCATAAGCCTGGAACATTGGTTAATATCAACTTACCTCTTCTGCAACCTCTTATGAAGGAGTCATGAGTTGATGTATGGACTGCAATCATTTGACTTAATTAATGGTGCATGTATGTGTATATATTTATATTCATACTATATATACTATACTATATATATAGTCATAAATTTAAGTAAAGCAATGAGTTGGTGTATAAGAGAAATAACACTGCCTCTACAAATGCAGGTTACATACCAATGTATAGCTTCAAAAGAATGTATGTAAGTGAATCAAAAACTTTATACTTGCATACATTACATTATCTTGCAGTATTTGAAGGGTACTTGTTAGACAATTGTGCACAGGCAGTGTTAGAGAATAGAAAACATTCATTTCCACGGCGGAAAAATTCAAATTATTGTCGAAACATTAGAGCAATAGAATTAAAATATAAAGTAAAAAGCTAACAGAAGCTGTTTACAGTGAGGTCAGCAGTTTTTAAAATACTCTTAAACTTCAATAAACTTGAACACATTTGTGATTCCTTGAATAACCGGCTGTGAAATATACTAAACCACCAGTAGAGGGAACCACAGGGCAACTACAGGTTATTTCCTTCCATCTCTGTTAATCGCTTAATCACATGGATGTTTAAACAGTCTTAAGACAGTCTTGTAGTGGAGCAGAAAGTGGAATAAAAGAAAAAACTCAGGTAATGAAAAGTACCTCAAATATGTGCTTAATACAGAACTTGAGTAATAGATTACTTTCCATTGCTGGACAAAGGTAAAGTGTTATTTTTTATTTTAAAAAATGGTTAGGGGAAAACTCTGAAGGCTTGACGTCAAACTGAGACGATGCACCGAACATACTGGAACATGAGAGGGTGTAGCATGATTTAAGAACATGTCTTTAAACTACAATAATCATCCACCAGAGAGCAGCAGAGACTTTGAGTGTCTTTGAGATCATAATTTGGTTCCCATTTCCTTGTGTTGATCAAATATCGAACAGCTTGCTGTTCCTAATAAATAATTATCGCTCAGTTCAAAATCATGGACTCACCTATTATACTGATGTTTTTCTTCTGTTCTTCAATAATGGCTATTTTAACATGGATAAAAACAGTGTAAGTCAGATACCAAATGTATTTTACAGTCAGAATAGTTTTTTTTTCACTCACCTTGCAGCACTGTGTTGCTGCATGGCTGAATACTGTTGTAACCATTTCCCCCCCAAATACTCTTCAATGTTGAATTTATTTTCCAGTCCAGAAAAGTTTAAGTGACCCTCGATCATTACTGAACCACAGCGCTGCAGCTGGGCTCTAAATATTTTGGGAACCTTTGGGCCGTCTGCAGTCTACTCAGTGGTTAGACTGAAAAGGTTTAAACTGTGATCTATGACTCCATAGTGTGTTCAGCTGATAGTCAGTGATCCAGTTCCAACTGGGCTAACCCCAGACCAAACCTCTATTTCTATATGCTCATTTTAAGAATAGCTTTGCTAAAGCAACAGGCCTGTTAATTCCAGCTTGTTATAGGCATTTTTGTGCACTTGCCACTGAAACCTGCTGGATCCTATTTGAATCAGCACAGATTTTGATGCTAAGCCTCCAACTTCTTTAACCAAGAATGGTGATTTCTTATATATTTATTTTAGCTGTTTTATTGTAACTTGTTGTACAGTTGTTTTATTCTCCATGTACAAACTCTTCATACAAAATAACATCTATTTGTAAAGCAGACTTTCTACAATCCAAAAGCATGAACGACCATTCAAAAGAGTCGTCCTCTCAGACACCCGGCTGCGCCGAATCAAACCTCTGTGACAGGTGATCCCAAACTCTTGAACGGTATTGAATGACAAGGACAGACAACAGTGGAAAGCCAAGCAGAGTGTCCAGAGGAAAAGTCACGCTGTAAATGCCAAAGTTCAGTTTACTCAGAGGAGCAGAATAACAAGCTTTTGTTGTACAACAAGGCACCGTAAAGCCAAGACACCTTGACCTTTAGTTTAAAATCAACAGACACCGTAATTGGTCCAATCACCTGAGGATGAGTATATTGTCTCACCCTGAGGCAAACAACACATTTTGACTCTGGTCACAGAATTTAAAATGATTGTAGCAGCCATTCTAATAATTTGGCATATTAAAATAAGCTGCCACATCTTGTATATGGGTGGTGTTTTCCACTGTTGAACCACTCACTCACTAGCTGTCAGTGTCATTTGCCTTCCGCCCTTCTGGCCTCTGCCCAGATTTGCCACCTTCATGTTCAGACCTGTCAGTTCGTGACACTGCAAAACGTGAAGCAATAATAGGCAAGTCGTGGATTAGAGAGTCCCCGTTCCTGCCCATCCCTGTGTTTTTGTGAAATTCAGTCTAGGCTTTAATGAGTTATTGATGCATCATTATGCTGCATGTTTACAGTGTTCAGGCATACACAGCTGGTAGCTCAGCCACTGCTGCGCTTTTATCAGTCATACATGTTGTGAGAGCAGATGAATAGACAACCATTTTTCTTACACTGATTAATAATGCACACACCCATCGAGATGTGTCCCTTTCATTCTTCTGATAAATGATTTCTGCAGTAAATAGAGCACAATGATGCATGAGAAAAAATAAAAAAAAGGCTTTGGGGATTCCTCGTAATGGGTGAGAGGTCTTTTCTATCCTCAAGAGCCTTTTGAATAGACTCCAGCCTGGTCTTTTTTTTTTTTTGGTACATAATCACATAGACGTCCCCCGACAATCCATTCAGCCCTGTTGGACACACACACACACACACACACACACACACACAAACACACACACACACACACACACACACACACACACACACACACACACACACACACACACACACAAACACACAGTGGCGCAATAGACATTTCAGTGAATGACAGCCCCCCCCCCCCCCCCCCCCCCCCCCCCCCCCCAAGTGAACTGCAGGGTGGACAAATGTACATAAAAGAGATGAGAGCTGAGCGGTGGGGGGGCTTATAGCTTTGGGGAGTGGTCTGTGACAAGGTTTATATCTTATGCCCAGATACCTGCTCAGGTTATTGATTTAATGATGTGATGTGCACTGAAATAGTTTTTTTTAGTGTAAATATTTGGATGTCTCTTAGCTCTTACCTGCATCCCTTTAGCTCTCATAGCGTGAATGAAATCATCATCATTATCAGTCATTGGTCAAATGTGTTACAAAGCTGAATTATAACTAAAACTAAAAGTACTGATTGTCATTCTACAAAGGATTTTCATATTTTATTTTATCTTATGAGTTCAAGCACTCCTTATGTGCCAAATGGCAGGATTAGACAGGATTTTATTCACAGGTCCAGTGTGTGAGGTTTAGGGGATCTATTGACAGGTTATAGGAGAAACTGAATATAATATCCATTAGTCTGTTTTCATTAGTGTATGATCGCCTGAAAATAAGAATCGTGATGTTACCTTAGAATGAGTCTTTATATGCACAGAGGGAGCAGGTCCTTTTCCTCTTGCCATGTTTCTACAGTTGCTGCAAACGCTGACTCCAGAGCGCGCCCTTCATGTTTTTCATAGGTTTCATGGCCACCTCAGGTTCTCCTACATGTTTGGAAAAAGAGGCAATCTGCAACCTCACCACTAGATGCCACAAAATCCCACACACTTGTCCTTAACCACTTTTAATTAGGCTATTAATGGGTATTGACACAGTTTTTATACAAAGCAGCTCGGTGTCCTTTTTCAGAAAGTCTACATTTGTACGTCCATCACGTGCAGCTGCTGTTTGAACCTTTTATCAATTACTTTTCACCCCTTTCAACCTTTCTGCTCAGCTGTAAACTACTTCTCATTAACTCTAAATTGCTGCACGTGATGCCAAACTGTTATAACTGACTAAGGGCTGTGCGAGGTGTGTCCTGTGTAATCAGCCTTACTGAGACAGTAAATACGCTCAATATCAGCCTCACACCAACCTGTAATCCTGTTTGTGAGTTTCTGTTTTTTCAGCAAGTAATTTTTTTCTATTCTTTCAAGTACCCCTGGTCTGAAATCACTGAAATATTTTACGCTTTCTGTGATCAGCTTTCAATTTGTATCTCAGGATATGCTATGTTATAATATATCAATATGTGAGCTTACAGTGATGCAGGATTGAAACACTGTGTGCGAGTGAAGTTTTAAGGCTGTATAACAGAATATGGATGAATAGTAGAGCTGATGGTGCATATTTTCAGAGCTTACAGTATGTGCAGCCCTGCTGCAGCAGCTGGCCTCCCTCACTGCCTCTGCCTTCACATTTAAACAACTGCCTCTTACCTTTGTGCTCATATTTTACAGCACAGATGAAGAGTCTCAGGCTGCCTCCCTGAGCTTATGCCAAACTGCACAGCACTGACATGTGATGACAGATGATTGGCGGCCTCTTTCTGTCCAGAGGCCATCCCTCTGGAGGCAGTCTGGCTAACCTATCTGTGTGTGATAGACTCACGTAACCCCGGCTTTTGGCAGACCGCCACAGACACCCATAAATCACTGTGTGTCTGATTCAGTGCATTTCAGTGCGTGTTTGTGTCCCACCAGTCATTGCAGCGTTCATATGTGTTTGTGTTCAGCTTCATGAATTTGCCTTGAGGCTTTGTTATTGGGAAATCAACGAATCAGTAAGCAAGGCCAGTAATTAAACAGTCACAACACTAACACGTCACGGCCGTGGTTGTGCAGATGCGCAGATCATCCTCAACACACACTCACACATAAAAGGTGGAGAATTCCAGGAAGGAGTCACTTAGTGCGTCACGGTTTCAGTGTGTGTGTCTGTGCTTGTCTGTGGTGAATTAACAGCTTCAGTCATGTTCACTTCATTCCCGCCTTCCTCTCCCTCGCTCTGGTTTCTCTGTCCTCTCCTCTGCCCGTCCTGCCATGTGTTCGGGGCTTTGTTTGTGTTGGTTGTGTGTTTTAGGCTTCTCTTACTGGGCAAACATGCTCCATTTTCTTGAGTGAGGTTTTGTCACTGTTCTGTCAGCTCCTGGCCTGACCCTCACACAGCACATGTACAAACACATATTTCACACAAGCTAAAGCTACTTGTCCAGACAACATTTAAGCGGCTGTAATTCATATTTTTTATTGCAGCAATGATGTATGTGAGAAACGCTGCTTGTAGAGGTGAACTCACTGGACGCCCCTCACTTCTGCAGAGCTTTCCAGCATCTCTCAGCTCATTATGTAGCTGTCCGGCCTTCCTGTGTTGGTTCGCCCAGTTTTATCAGGCTTGAGTCAATTAATTGAAAAAGCTCTAAAATCCCACTGCACATTTCCTGTTCAGTACTAAACAGCTGACAGGCAAAGTCAACAACGAGCTGGTGAACACAGTGAAGCATTTAGCTGCTTATACTCCACATTAGAAATAAGGTGGATAGTAAAACGGAGCTAAAAGAAGAGTGAATATTGCACTTGAATTCATTTGGTGGACAGAAATACAGAAAGATTAATGCCACTGTTCCTCTGTAGCTGCTGCAGGTGTGTTAGCATCTGTTTGCTACGTGTTGTTTACAGCTTCTTTTCTCAGCATCCAAACATCAGTTATTGCAGGTTTAATGTTAAATAAATGAGAAAACGTTTGATTTTTTAGGGCCAGTGTATATATCTTTTTTATTGTCCCATGATAATAATCCCATGATAATAACCACAAACAACATTTTTTAACAGACAAAGACAATAGACAAAGCCTAATTTTTCTAATTTCTCTGTGCCATTGACCAACATTGTTGTACAAAAACTACTAAAACACATCAGTGAGCCACACCACTGCACTGGGTTGTCCTTCATCTGAAGAAGTGTGGGCACTGTAGTTTGTCTGTAAATACTCACTATGGCACCCAATGTGTATTAATTCACGGCTTAAAGTAGTCCCCAACAAATCTAAGACTTATTCCTGTTTGAGTAATATTTGCTAAAAACTGCAGTGCCCAGCTGTTTTAGGAAATGACTGAAAATTTAATTATTTTTAACCCATTTTTATAGATGAATGCCTTCAGTGGATCAAAGGAAGTACAGAGAGAAGTACAAATGCATTGTTTGGTTTGGTCTTTTTATGGTATTTGTAGACAGTAATAGAAATACAGCATATCCTTTACATGGATGTGTTATTTTATGCTCCCATATTAATTTAACAAATGAAATGAAACCTAGCTGTATCGAGCCCTCCAGGCAGAGTTCTTGGGATCTCTGCCTGTTAACGATAATGACTCAGACAAAGAGAGAGAGAGAGAGAGAGAGAGAGAGAGAGAGAGAGAGAGAGAGAGAGAGAGAGAGAGAGAGAGCTTGGAGTGTATCTGTGCTCCCTGGGTCCAAAGCCAAAACCCGAACATTGGGAACATAAGAATGACCCCAAGAGCTCTACATGTTGTAAACTTTGATGCTCTGTCTCTGTATACAGAAGCCTGTGAAACTGTCCTGATGTCTGTACCGGCTGTCTGGCCTGTTACTGACATCGGTGGGCTCTCTTGGCGTGGTGTCTTTGTGTCGGGGTCCCAGGCCTGGTACCCATCACACACAGGAAACAGGCCCTGGCCCTGAGATCCACATAAAACACACAGGAAATACACACAGGAAACCGTGGCTCAACCCCTTGTGCAGGTCTCGCAAACTCCTCCATCCTGCACTCCTCTCTTCCGGATCCCAGAGGAGGGCTGGCCGCCAAAGCCCTGCTGCACACTCAGCTGACAACCTGTCTAATTTCTCTGCAGCGTGTACAGTCTCCCGTCCGCCCCCCGGCCCCCTCACCCCACATCCTCCACGTGACCCTAGTCCAGACTCTAAGCCCTGGGGCTTTCAGAAGGCAGGAGTCAGGGCAGAGTCCCCCTCTCCATCTTAAAGGCTTCATGAATTCAGTATCATTGTACTGATGTGGTTAGAAAGCCACACTCATGAGAATTTTTTCCTTGCAGTTTTCATGTACTTTAATTATTGGCAGTTCAGGAAACAGGGATTGCATGTGAAACCAAGACTATTAGAAACATTTCTGCAAAACTTTCTCCCAATTAGAGAAAGCTTATGTTCTTCCAATGACTTCACAGCGGTTAGAAAGACACATCTTTTCTATTTAGGCTGTTAAAGTCTCCATCTCTACAGCTTGAAATTGATCTCCCCTCTATTGCCTCCTCTTGTGCCCCCAGAACTTTCTTTCTCCTGGGATTACCACAAAGTCTGGGAACATCCGACTCATATTTCCACTGTGGGACACACGTTGGCCATTTGATTTAAAGCATGTAGAAGGGGGGGACATCTCAGGGTTACAGTTAGAGTTTTCTTATCAATTACAAACTGTCCTAATGTGCAATAGCATAGTTGACCTAATATGTGTGTTAAAATCATGAAATCGTGCATGATTAATCCACCAATCGTCTTGGAGTCTTGCAGTCTCTGGGCTGGGCTGCGAAGTCACACTGCCCTGTGGTACACAAAGATCAGTCAGGGTTAATAGAAACAACCAAGAAAGAGCCAGTCACAGAAATACCCTGAGAATGAGTCTCTTTCCTGCCTGCCCTCCTACGCCTGCAGAGCTCGGGTCATCATTAAGTCCTAAGAGACTAGATAATGAAGACCCTATCTGTTTACTGCTGATTAATCAATGTCATGTAGAGCTGTGCTGCAGAGGAGCTGGCTCTCCCGCTTAGCAATATCTGTTTCACTCTGGTGCCAAATGCCCAAGCCACCTATAATGGCTCTTCATCAAACCAGGATAAATGTATTGTCTTTTTATTTTCTCTTTTAACCAATGAAGCATATTCATATTGTTAGAAACAATACTGTGTATTTTCTGTCCTTCATTACTTGCATTACAACTATCTGGGTCAGTAAGTACTGTGAACGCAGACCCCGAGAACACTGTGTTTACTTTGTGAATACCTGCACTACAATAACCAATAATGATATGTGCAAAACTGCTCTGAAGTGACGCTGGTTAGTCCTTTGACCAGTGAGTGACCTCTGAGATGGAAAGAAAGTCACAGCATGCACATCAGAACAAGTCCTCCACTAAAGAGATTGGGAGCTGAGTGATGGTCACAGGGTTTCTTCGACTAAATTAGTCAATTGATTTAATTGAAAACTGTCAGACTCTTTGCCCTTTGCAGAGGAATGCAGTGCTGCAGAGGGCGTCTTCTCATGCAAAGACCAAACTATTTGGTGGATGTTAAATAAACGCCGGAGATACTAAAGCTCGGGTAGGTCATGTGTTTCAGAAGCATTTTTTTTTTTTTTTTTTTTTTACATTTGTTGGAATTCTCTTTTAATCCTGACAGCAATCAATAATCAACCTAAATGCTCATTCCTCCTTAAAAACACTCAACAAAAAAAATTCCATTTGTTCAAAAAATTAATGTTCGTCATCCTTTTTATCACCAGAGTCCTGTTTCCGTGCCTGTCCACCATCTGGTCCAAATGTTTGAGTTTCCAAGATGGAGCAATCCATCAGTGTGATAGAGGTCTCTCCTTCCTGTATTTCAGGATCCCTCTGTCAGCGTGTCTGTCTTCAACTCTGCTTTTGTGGGTTTCTTTCGCCGCTCTTTCTCCGTCAGTCATGCATACACAGGCAGATCAAATGTGCACATTTAATCCAGCACAGCTACTGAGGGGAAAAGTTCATTTCCTGGGGTTAACAAAGAGCAATAATGCAAACCAGAGTAACAACACATTCCTCGCACAGTGTAGACTTTCTTTTATTGATGTGCTGATGCTAAAATCTTGTATTCAGTTTTTATGAACCGCATGAGAGAATTTAGAGGCAAAGCAAAGGTCCCGTGTGTGATCAGAGATGAAGAGACACACAGGGAGAGCACACATGTCTGAGAGTGATAAAGTGTGACGGATAGGGGGAGCGGGCAAAGATGGGAGAGTCATGGTCACGTTTGATAAAGACATGAACTTTCTTTGATTCCTTTGAGCTTTAAATGGAAAGATGGATTAGGAGTTTCATCTTAAGGAAAGCCAGTGGGCTGTCCATATATCCTTGTGACACTTTGAGCTGTGACTTAATTGAAAACCGACTCCTGGAGTTTCAGCCTGTTTCGGCCCCCATTAGCCCCCTGAGGTAAAGTGACCTCTTTCTGCAACCTCTGGTGACCTTGTGTCGGGACCAGCATGCCTGACTGATACTCACCTGGTTTTCATTACTTATCAATCAAAACACCTCTCACATCAGCGGCCATCATTAGATCTCATGCGCAGTTTGACTGGAAGGTAAAATCAGGTAGGGTTTGTTCTTCTCATTTCTGACATAAAACTGAAAAAGTCAAGAAACTCTACGTGTCATGTGTAACTCAATACATGTGACAGTCTGTTTATTCCTCTTCCAGCTTCAACAGGAAGCCTGTGTGTGTGCATGGCCCCACGGTGCTTTGACCTGGCGTGGAGAATCAGATAAATGACAGGTTAGCTCTACGTAAAAGCTCATCATCTGTGCCTGTATTCTGTTACCCGGCCTTGACTTACCTGACATGTGTTCAGGGAGCAGGATCCAGATGGAGGCATCACATATATGAATAGGTATAGTCATGAGGATCCCCCCCACACACACATGCACACGTGTACACACATGCATGCATCTCTGCAATAAGCAACTCAGCTCCATTGGAAAAATGATCCAGTGAGAGGTCCCAGTGGTCCTCATTTTTCCATGTAGGAAAGTGTTTCTGAAATCCGTCCATGCGCAGCATGTTTTATGGGAATAAGGGCTCTTGTGATATCAGCCTGATAAATTAGGCCCTGCACTGACTGATACAGCATGTCCAGAGGCACACTCTCTCCCACTACTCTATGTAAAGTTATTCCGTGCAGCATCTCGGCACAAAGTGATCGCTCCCCCTCTCTCACGGTCCGGCCTGGCCGATGTCCATGAGCTTAATGATCCAAGAAGAAAAAGCAACACTTTTCACAGGACCATTACACTCTAACAGCCCTCTCAGTTTACACCCGCGCAGTGCGACCTGTCTTAAAATCACTCATCCCAAGTACATTCAACATAACCTTCATCTCCCCTGTTCTTTCTAAAGTGACCACCAGAACTGAATGTATCCCAACAGTGCAGTGTAGACGCCTCTGTGCCACGACAAGACTGAGGACAACAGAGCAGAAAGAAACCATGGTGGTGGGTCGTGAGGTTCAAACCTCGCTGCATGGCTGATGTAACATATTTAAACTTTTGTTAAGGCCTAACTAAACAGGGACGCCACAGTGAAGCAGACGCTTGTGCTATGTATGTGCACACATCTGCAGATGGACCAGTGCCATTAAAAAAACACGGCATGTGTTCATGTTCACTGTCTGTGTCTGATCCTGTGCCCAGACTCACTGGGTCACTTAGTGCTCACATAGTGTCAGAGAGAATTTATCAGCGTGAGTTCAGCTCATTAGTAAGAGGAAATGAGAAAGAATAATATATCTGTATCTATAGAATAATATCTGTGCAAAGCTCCCTAACAGGTAAAATACTATTTACACTTGGAGTCATATTTGTGTTATTGGTACTTCATTTGCATGTCAGTGATGCAGAGTTTGACACTAGAGGTTTCACACTCATGCTGTGGGGAAGGTCTCTCTGTGCTCACCTTAAATCTGAGTTTTACTTTTACTTTTGAGCATGATTCTGTGACATCACAACTAGTGTCAAAGCCAATCACGGTCTGGAAAGCAGCTTACACGTGTGCGGGGGAGTGTTTTATATATCTTAAAACATTTCCGGAGGGAATCTTTAAGTCACCGCTCAGATTCAGACCAGTGTTGGGTAACCCTATTTTAAAAGCAACCAGGTCTCATTGCATACATATCTCTCATTGCCTAACAAGTTCAGATAATATCTATTTTTTTTTTTTTTTTTTTTTTTTTGCAATTTAACTGCAACGCTAAAAATTACTTGAAGTGCATAAAGTAAATACACTGAGTGTACTGAGGGTACCTGAGTGCTGTGGAGAGTAAAGCTCTCTGACAGCCACTTATGAAAATAATGAATGAATACTTCCACGACATACAGGCTCTCCTTTCTGCCATCCCGAGCTACAAAAAACTCTATCAGTGACAGATTGCTTGTTTGAAAGTGCAAATGAAAAACTGATTACTTGAACTGCAAAATGCAGTATTACTTGTTCTAAGAATAATCTGAGTACTCTGATGTGTTACTTGTAATGCATTACCCTCAACACTGACTGTCAGTGACCAACACAAGCAGTCTGTGCGAACAGTGACAAAGCACTCTGAACCTAAATGACTATGTGGCTGGATGGAGCCGGGTCACGCTGGCCCTCGGGGGGGGGGGGACCTGACCTCAGGGTTAACTACTCGGCAAAGTGCCGTAAGCCATAAAGCTAAACGTGAGAGAGAAGGCTCATTAATAGGAGCGCTGCTTGTTAAGGCAGGGCGCCTCTCAGCCAAAGACTCTTCCTTCCTCACCGCTTTGTGTCATATCTGGAAGAGGATGGGGCCTCAGTAGATGCAGCTGTCATACAGCACAGTGTCTGTGACCACTGTCCAGCTGTGGCCTGATGTGCTTCTTGTTCAGTTCAATCAGCTCAAAACGAGCAACTTTCATGTGTTAAATTATACACCATGTTTTCTATGGCAAACGATGATGCTGGTATGAGTTAAAACTCACAGAAAGTTCTACAAAAGCACGAACATTATCACTAAAAATGCCACAAAACTGTTGATCACCTGTTCTGAACAGCAGCCTTCACATTATTTGCAGTAGCTGGTGGTGGAGTCCTATTCTAGCTGTGAAAACAGTCAGAGTGATCCGACCTTGACTTCTGAAGGGAAAACCTGGCCAGCAAAGCAGTAAGTAAAAGCAGTGAAGCTGCTGATTTAAATAGCAGGAAAAACCTCTTTAATTGCCGTCACATCCTCTGCACTGAGCCCGGAGCCTTGAAGCCTGTCGCTGTGAGCCGTGGGTGCGATGATGGCGGGTCCCCTGGGAAATATTGTGTTACACTGCTGGTTTTCAGATCAGACACAGGATTCAGGATATTGAGGATACTTTGGTGCGAGGATTTTTGGATCAGTGAGTAATGCAGTGGTTTTAAGAGGAGTATTGATGTCACATTAGGATGTCTGATGTAACCGAGAAGACAAAATACAGTACTCCTCCATCCATTTCCTTCATTTAAGTGGGCCTGTGTTTGCAGTTAATATTTTTTGTGACCAATTTGTTACTGGTTTTGACACACCACGTGATAGCGCACGGTGAAACATCTGGACCATCTGGGCAGTCCAGAAGAAAAACAGCCAGTAAGTCTCCAGTGGCATGCGATAAACGTACAGGCCCAGACACTTTGGAGGAGAAACGTACAAATAAAAATGAACGTACAAATAAAATAAAAAATCGGCTTTACTCCAACAGAGATGGAGGCTGTAGGCTGCTCTGTTCCTGGATCTCTGCCTCATCAGTGCCTTTAAACATTGTATCATGCAAATGGAAGAGGAAATACCAAGAAAAGAGACAAAAATATAACACGTCCAAAGGTAATAAAGAGCAATAGAATTCAGGAAACAAATGAGGCAAATATAACCTCATTCCAGGCTGTGTGGTGGTTCACTTCATAAAAGGTACTTCATAAGAAGTGAACCACCACACATTATCTGCTGGGTGTATCATACATTTGATGTACTAATTTGTAATGAATAAATTGGTGATTGTGAATACGAGACA
Source organism: Chelmon rostratus (assembly GCF_017976325.1). Classification (NCBI taxonomy): domain Eukaryota; kingdom Metazoa; phylum Chordata; class Actinopteri; order Chaetodontiformes; family Chaetodontidae; genus Chelmon; species Chelmon rostratus. The sequence goes on along the minus strand of NC_055659.1, from coordinate 17,185,130 downwards.
AAATTGAGATATTGTTCCAAATTAGTTGCCAGTTGATGTCTGCTGCAGGAGGCTTATATTGAGTCTTATTAAGAGGTGAAAGCTTCTGGCCACAAGGCCTTGGGCCTTGAATTTGTTGTACTGTAGTCTAGAAAGGACGTGAGGGCAGGCTGCACATCCATGGAACCCTGCAAGCTTTTATAGCTGATTGTAAGAGAAAATGAAGGTGGAAATCATCTGCACAGTTCTTCCAGAGTACAGAGTAATGGGTGCAGACTGATGGCAATTTGAGTGGGGTAAGAATCCATCTTTCACTTTTTCCAAAAACTAGTACACATATAGAAAAAAAGAGGATACGTTTCCATACTAATTCACTGGCCAAGTGTATGTAAAGATGGTAGTAAGGGCAGAAAGAGCCCCATATTTATTAGTACCTTACTGCTTTCCTCCTTACACTGTACAAGATTACAAAGCTGAAACCATAAAAAAGCAGAAAAACGTTCACTACATCCTAGAGAAACGAGTGTCTTTGGCAGACCAACCTAAACAAACTTGTCAAACTCAGTTGTGAGATGTAATTTAAAGTCCTTATTTTGTCAAATTGAATGTATGTGTGAGAAGAATTTATGCTGACCGTAGAAAAGGTGAAGGCTGAGACATTTGGCTTTTCTCTCCACTCTTGTCGAGTTTTCTGTGCTTGTTTCTGGAGCCTGTTCTGTCCAGCTGTGGTACGAGGACAAAAATGCATGAACTTAAGTACATTCAGCACAAGTTACAGACCTGAAAACTCAAAATCTGTCTGATTTATTTTCTCCTTCATGCACCATTGCACTGGTGTCTGCACAGAGGGAAGAATGTTTTCATTTCTCTGTTGTTTAATTTATCATCACATGTCATCAGAAATCCAAATATAACTAGACCTTACCACATTTCCCAGAACAGAATTCAAAGCAGTACTTTTCTTTATCCATCTCTGTGGCTGTTGGTGCTATTAAAAAGAGTGAATTCCTGTTCTTTTGGGTTGGAGTGGTACTGCAGGCTGCAGAGTGGAAAGGCAGAGAGGAGTGCAGCAGCTCCACGGTGACTCCTCACAAGCTTTGCTTTGTGTGGAGGGCTGTTTCCTGCGCTCACAGGAAGCGCTCATATTGGAAACAGATTTTCTCTGACAGTTGATTTGAGCCAAAGCCTGACTGAAAGCACTCTCAGCTGCTCCGTCCTGCACGCAGAAAAGGAGGAAGGAATTGAGGGAGGGGGCAGCTTTGAAACTCATCTCCCTCATCTCGCAGGGTGTGGGGTATTTCCTTCATTATTTATTCTTTCTCTCTTTTTTTTACGACCGCATATTTTCTCTCCCTCTATTTCTTTCACTCTCTTCACCAAACTGCTGCCCTTTCCTCCTCGTGCAGGGCTCATGTTTCACTGCTGAGTGCTATTTGCTTTTTCAAATGTCAACACACAGCAGCCCGCCTGGGCGGAGGAGTTACCCCGGCCCGAGCGGGACGGCGAGGGTCCACGCAGAGTCCTGGGTCAATGGAACAGCCAGGGCCCAAACATAAATACAGCACGCGACACACCATCACAGCACGCTTTTAAGCCCTCAAACAGAGGAAGTTAACATCTGAGCGTCGCAGAGCAGGCAGCCAGTCATCTGCGGGGTGTATAAAACTGTCAGGAGAAACCAACTGACCCTGGACTCAACCCAAACAGTCTCTCTGCAGCTCTGAGCTGCATGTGGAGACACACAAGATTATGCACATGCAGGAACATGCATGCATTGAACAACTGCATTGGCTTTATGAATGCTATTGGAAGGTTAATACCAACTCTATGATTCTTATCATATTTCTGTATTTGCTGTCTGTTTTTATTGTTAAGAGGAGACCTGATTACCGACACCCCAATGTGAGAATAACAGGTATGATGCAGCGAGTGACCACCACACCAGAACAGCTGCTTCAGTCTGTCCAGGTTATCACCCAGTAGCCACCATCATTCCTCAGGGGTGCTGTAGCTGGGATTACCATGGTGATAACCCTGAGGTCAAGGGAAGTGTGCCAGGGCTGGGACCCCCCATACTGCAGGCAGGGGCCCCGGGGGCCACACTGTTACCTCTCAGGAGACTATTGTTGACCTCATGTTTTTTTAAAGTGGCCAAATGGATCAAACAGAATACAAACTCAAACGAGTGTCAGCAATAATTTCTCCTGTCACAAGCTTTTTGTGGAGGAAATTGGTGGAAAACATTTATCTAAATGACTGTGTTTACAGTACAGCTATTATTGGCTGACGCTGACAAAAAACATCGGAAATTTTATCTGATTGCAGTAATTCAATGTTTAACACTCACTGATAACTTTCTGAAGTACTTGAGCTTATTGTGGTTATTTTCTAATCTCTGTGACTGGTGTATGATTTAAGACAAAAAGTCCATCATTCAGAGTTCAGAGTTATTCTCCCTCCATTGTCTTTACTCCATGGACCCACCAACACACTGCTGCCAGGCTCTCAAGTTAAAAAATAAGTTAAAATTTAAATAATAGGCTAAATAGGCTTAAATAATTTTCATTTGAAGGCTGACCCCCACAGAAAAAAATTTAACATTTTCTATTTTGAAATAAATTTTCTATTAATCAATAAATTGCTAGTTGCATTGAATATACAATCATTCACAGTGATCCTGTCTCCAGATGAATGTGGTTTTAATGTGGCCTTTCCCCTATCATTGACATTGTTGTCATGGCAGCAGCTGGCGAGAGAGCTGTGTGTTGTTGCTGCCGAGTTCACACGTAAACTTAAATTAACTCCACCAGAGAATTTGCTCCTAAATCACAGATACCTTCCAAAATCTGACAGAGCAGGACCGAGCCGCCGACATTAGCCTACACTCTGACATAGTCGCTTTCTGCTCCCACACAGTGGGGGAATACCGGACAGTGGCTGTGATAGTTGTAACATTTTTCATGTAACCTGTAATCTGTAATAATGTCGTATAGAATGTCACCATCTATACTCTTTGCATACATGTCGCTCTTACTTGACAGGCCTGCTGTGCCTTCTTTCGGTTGCTAAGCTATGATTGGACAGTCGCTATGAGGAGGAGGGGTCTAGTGAACAGCCAGTTGGTATTTGTCATTGCATCTGTGGTCACTCCTTTTCCTCATGGTGTTGTATTTCTGAAATCGCTAATCCTCATCTCAGTCAGGACCCTGTTCTTTCAGTTCAGTTCTCTCCTGCCGTCTGCTGATTTTGGCTTGCTGGTGGGCCACTATCATCTCACCTTCCAGGTGTTCTAAATGAGCCGTAGGTATCCTAGCAACCTGGCACCCAACCGCATGTTGAGCAGCTGAGGCAGATGTGGGTGCACAATACACCTTCCATCGCTAAGTCATTCAAAACAACTGTCCTGTTGGATCTCGTTTTCCCATCATGCCCTAACTGCATACATGCTTCAATTATAGCTCAATCCTGACATCAACCACATGCAGCAATGCACACACACACACACATGCACCATAGCCTATAAGGCAGGAATAAAGAGAGGGTGCATCTGCTGTAGGCTATGGAAAAGGAAGGATTCTTCAGCTCGTGGGAGCAGGCAAGTGTGTCCACAAAGCCCTAAACAGGCAGTCAGGAAGCTCTAAAGATGGGTTAGTGGGAGAGAAGCTTCCCTTCCATCATATTTCATTCACAGGAGTGCCACGCTGCCAGACAACATGTTGATTTTTAGAGAAGGCTTCAGGGTGTGTGCTGTAACCCTCCGCTGGGAAAGAATGTGCTCCCTGTGCCATTTTGTGCGTCGGCTCTCGTCTATATTTGAACATGAGAATGTCCACTGTGGTGAACCCGTGCTTTGCTCTGGGTTCAGATTGGGAGATTTTCCTTGGCGTGGCCCAGTGATTAAGTACTGGGAGAGAGGAGAGCAGCTGAGCAGCTTGGGATCTCTGACCACAAGCCAGGATCGCCAAACAGCTCTGCGGTGGCAGCAAGATGAGAGCTGTTATCTTACAGGCTGCTGTATGCAAAGTATTTTTTGTCATACTTTTCATGATGCATTTGTTTTGCCATGATAAAAAAAACAAAAAGGCAGACATTTCATTGTCTCTTATCGAGCACGATTTGGCAAACACTGATGCATTTGTATGAGATAAGGAGGCTTCTGTAAATAACATACATCTGTTTGAAAAAGCAATGCAAATGTAAGCAAAACATTTCAGTTCAGCAAAGTGATTTTAAGCAAAAGCAACTGAGCTGTAGCAGCAGCTGTCTCCCACTGTGTTTATACTGCACTACCTCTTTTCACTCCGCATATTTTCTATCTCAGATTCCCATCTTGCTATCACCCTTATCTGGTCGCGGCTCGTCGTCCCTGTGCGAACCTGAAAGTGCATATGCTTGTGATTTTATGGGCCTGGTTCCAGGGAGGGTGGCCCGGGCCCCCACTGCACTCAAAAGCTTTTCACACCTGGGTGCCAGGGAAGGGGCAGCGGCTGCACAGCTCTGTGCAGCGCTCTTATTAACAGCTGTAATGAACTGCACAGCATGCTGGATTTAGATCAGCACTGGGCCTGGAATATACAACGTGTATATTCACTATACTCTATATCTTAGTAGAAGGCTTGTAAGAAATTTTGGGAAATATGCCAATCCCCTTCTTACAAAGAGTTAGTTATGTCTGCACACTAAGCATGAAGCTAAAGCCAGCAGCTGGTTAGACTAGCTTAGCCTTAAGACTGAAAGCAAGGGGAACAGCTAGCCTGCATCTGTCCAAGGGTAAAAAAAAAAGAGCTCTAAATGTCACCAATAAAAATGCTACGTCTCATTTGTTTAATTTGTAGAAAAACTGAAATTCAAAAACAGCAATATGAGGTTTTATATGAAATAAAATAATGGGACTATTTCTTGGCACAATGAATTCCTGGAGCCTTGTTGTGTTGTGGTTGACGCTTTAATATTTAGCAAACAAGTGTAAGAGTGTTGTCGATTTTCTTGCCTAACTCGCAGCAAGAGAGCAAATGTATAAAATATAATATACAAAATATTTCCCAAAAGTTTAAGGTCTTCTCCTACAGTGTTAAAAAAAAAAATCAAAAATGTCTACCAAACTTTGTAAACATGTAGAAAAATAGCAAAAACACAGTGATATAGTTGTGATAAAGAAGTAGTATGCCAGTACATTCTCTTGACCTGGACTATCCACTAATAAACACATACGAGAGCAAAGAAGAAGAAAAGAGGCTCAAAACTTCCTTTGAGGTTTGCAGTCTGGTGCCAATTATCTTGATTGGACAGGGCCTGCTGTGCGAAGGTGATTACATCCCAGCACCAAAGCCACACACCTTCAGGTGTGGGAGCGCATGAAAAACCTGAAATAAGAGATGGGCAGTGGGAGTTTGGCACTGGTGTGGCCCAGCTGTGATTCACTCAGCTAAATTGGAGTTTAGTGTTCTTCCCGGGCCAGACTAATTGAAATCTGATTCCTTCACAAAACGGTGCACCGTGTTCAGAGGCTGTAAAGCAAAGTACTCTCATTTCCCTGACGCTTGTACCAAACTAGGTTTTACAAGGAGGTTTGCAGTAAAAACAAATATGTTCGAAGTGTAGCTTCCTCAGAGCGGCAGCCCATTCATCTTGAAGAATAGAGGTGAACGCACAGAAGATTGAGTTGAGGCCAAGTTTAATTTTGGGCCAGTGCAAACATACAAGTGGTTCCAGAGGCTGCAGAGTTAACCACTCAATAATACCTGGGAACAAGAAGTATTTCCCTCGGCAGCCCGAGGCCAAGTGTTTAGCGAAGTGCTTATTCATTTAAAGCTGCTGTGCACAACAGCGTTAGAAAAGGTGCACTTCTTATACTGTTCAAATTCCACAGGAAGTCAGAACTCCAAGACACGCGCATGGTGCTCAGGTAAGTCCGTCATTAACAGCATGATAAGCCACAGCTGTCACTTTCGTCCAAATATGGTTCTGGATACATAAAGTGAAACCTTTCCTCTCCATATCCGCTTCACTTGCTATTGTTTAGACAAGTTGCTGTAAACGTCTGCCCATAGGGAGGACTAGCAGAAGTTAACTACGCTGTTTAAACTCAGTGCTTCTTCGGCTCTCTCCATATATAGACCTAGATCACCCGTTTGTTTGGCTCCCACATATCATTTCCTCCCGAGCAGCGGACAGTGAGCCCCCTCTGAAAGGGCGTCTCTCAGGGTCCACGAGGTCACTGGCTGCAGGCACCCCAGCTCAGCTCTGATGGACCCTTTTGTCTTTGTGTGAGTCCCTCTGTTCTTGTACCCTTAATATCGCCACACTTCCTTCTCATACTGTTTGCAGCTGAAGTCCCAGCGGTCCGGAGAAGCCTGTGTTGTAAAATGCCGGGACACACTGAGGACCAGTCTGTCACAACTGACCCTATTGATCTTCACCCAACTACTGTGACATCTGCTCAGCAACTAATTGAGAGAAGTTTCACGTGTGCAACTGTCGGCCGCTACAGTGCCAGACTGCTGTAAAACTAATTGTCTCAATGGCGTTAACAAGCCTGTGTTGTTTACTGCCAGGTGATAAAAAAGAAGTCAAGATAAAGTCTGAAATAAATAAATGTGCTTATTTACTTCCTCGCTAAGAGTTAAATGACGATACGAATACTACTCTTTCATCTGTCTGTTGAATGTGAAGCTGGAGCCAGCCGCTGTTTATCTTCGATTAACATAAAGCCTGGGGGAACTAGCTAGCCTGGCTCTGTCACAAAATCTGCCTACCAGCACGGCTAAGACTCAGTAATTCATACATTATATCTGGTTTGTTTAATCCATACAAAAGCTTAAGTGTAAAAATGCCAGTTTTTTCTGTGGGGTTTTGCACAGCCCTGTTTCCTTGGCCAGGGACAGTGACTTCCTGGACTCCCGTCGTCACTGTGAGGTCGGGGCTTCTTGTTTAAACACCTTGGTTTTTGAACAGATTAAACAAAGAAGATATGAGGTGGTAATTGGTGAGCTTTAGAGGTGCTGAAAGGCAGATCTTTTTACCTCTTGACAGAGATAGGTTGGTTGTTTTCCCATGTTTGCAGTCTCTGTGCTAAGATGAAGTAAGCTAATCTGCTGGCTCCATGCAGCTACATATTTGCTGTACAGACGTATGAGTGGAAGCAATCATCTCATCTGACTCAACAAGAAAGCCGAAAATTTACCAAAATGCTGAACTATTCCTTTAAGCATAGTTCCAAGTAAACTATTGCTCTGAACCATACACTTGATAATATTTGGTGTAAACTCTTGGTACATTTGCAGCCATTGAACCATATTTTGTTCTGTTCTGTTGTAAATCGTGGCTTTGTAAGAGTGAGTAACATTCCCTCGAAGAATGGCCTGTTGGAATTAATGGTGACTGGAGAATAAATACTGAGCAGATTTAAGTAAAGTAACCATCAATTTTGTAATTAAGGGATTTTTTTTTTGCAAATTAAAAGTAAAAAAGAAACTTTTGTCAAAAAAAAATTGTTGTATCAGCCCAATTTATTCTGTTCTCAGAGTTCAAATTTCCAGTTTAATTCATTAGATCACTGTGACAGGGTACAGGGTACAGACAACAGGCTGCACGGCTGTTGTCTGTACTGTATAACACATGGGTGTCGGACATGCCTGCACAGAGAGCAGACTGAAGGGCGCACATCACCTCAGGGTTCAGGGGTCAAGAGGAGCCACACTTCCTGTAGCCTGCGCGTGGAACCCATGCTGACTGCTTTACTGGCTCTCTCATTGTTCAGATTTATCATCCCTGCCATTGATGTGGCCTCTCGCAGAGGCCATTAAAGACCAAAGAGCATCACCCCGAACCAGATGTTTCACCTGACAAAGTCCTCAGCGCAGTCTGTCACTGAGATACACAAAGCGAATGAAAGAGTGATGGGCTCATGAAGGCACGGGCCCTCATGAAGCACTCCAGCAAATGAAGGGATCCGTCCGGCAATATGAGATTCCTGCCATGGTTTTAATTTGAACAACCACGTCCCCCCATTATGTGTTCTGTATTTTATAAACTGATAGATGATGTGAAAGATTCTTTGCGCAAGAGCTTGAGTTGTTAAAGCGTTCTGTTCAGCACTCGTCATTGTTGTCACACAAAAAATACATGACAATATAAACAATAGATGAACAAGAACGTGACGTCATGCAGTGACATGGCACACACATGGCAATGCAGAATAGATAAAAAGGGGAAAAAAGCACCCAAAACCACCACAGAGTCAAAACCTCTGTCAACAATAATATTTTTTGAGACCAAAAAAGAACCTAAACTTTGTGAGGGTAATGTCCCCTCTCTACCACCAACACGCTAAAGACAAGGATAGCATACAGCATGCATTTCACCCATAATTTAGCTGTCAAAATCCAGTGTGCACAGCTCATTCTGGAGTTATTTTGGTGGCTGTGTGACGTCCCGTGGGGCAGCTCTGCTTTTGTTGTGGGTGACAGAGAGTCCCCTGAGGTCGGAGGAAAGAGACAGAGCAAGATAAAGAAAGTGAGAGGCAGAAATAGCAGCGCGATGAGAATGTGAGAAAGAGAAAGCAGAGTCTGGTGTGGTCTGACGATGTGACATGAAAGCTCTGCCTCATACCGGGGTCGGGATTGAAGGATCAGCACCCCGCTGCTGCCTGCTGGGCTGCAGAGGCAGGATGTGGTTGCAGAGTCAGAGGGGGCTAATGTGATCACATCAGCGCTATTAGGAGAGTGCATGTGGAGAACAGCAGCCGTGCACAAAGGAGCACAGTATCCACTTCTTCAGTCTGACAGAAGAGTGCTCCAAATAACGGCGTGATAACGATATTAGCATCTAATCAAAGGCAGCAGGTCAGGCTTCTCCCGCTGGAGATGTACTTGTGTGATAGTGTGGTTTCTCATTTGCCTAATGGAGGAAGTGGAGCGGCGCAGCAAACAAGCAGCATCCTGTCTGCCTCTTTGACTTCTTGCTCACAGGATTCAGACGATAAAAATGATTTTAGACCTACTCTGGCAATGAAAGCCTCTTTGAGACCAGATCAGACTTAATATTGGTGACAATTCCCATGTTGTTCCCAAGTCCTCATAATAGGATAATTCCCAATTAACAGCTCTGGGTTTCACAGCTGGGGTCTGAGGCAGAGTGCGACTGACTAAGCACAGACTGATAACAATGACAGTTAACGTGGCTCAGATAAGGAACGTAAACAACACATCGCACACTTCTGCGACAGGCCCTGCAGGTTTGATGTGAATTTATAAATGAGCAGCAAGGATCTTAAAGGATTAGTCCAATATTTTGGGAAATATGTAGAAGAATTAGAGGAGAACATTGATACCACTCTGTTTTTTTAATATAAAGCTGCAGCAAGTAGCTGGTTAGCTTAGCTTAGCATAAAGACTGGAAGCATGGGGAAGAAAATCCAGCTAACAGCACGTTATTAAAGCACTTTATATCTTGTTTGTTTAGTCCGCATAGAAAACAAGCTGTAGGCTCATGTTTTATGGATTATTTTTTGTTTCCAGTCTTTATGCTAAGCTAACCAGCTGCTGGTGGTATCTGACCTTCTCACCTAACTCTATGCAAGAAAACAAAGGCGTCATCACCAAACTGCACCAGGAAAGTAACATCCCACCAGTAAAAAACACATCATTTTTTTGCAGTTTGATTCAAAGTTTGAAAAGAAAAATCTTATCTGGAACCAGGAAAACCCATTCCTGGCCCGATTCAGCTGAACGTGCAGTAAAAAGATTAAACACAGCGTGCTTGCGGGTTTACCACTCAGTAGGAATGTGGACGTTAATTGCAGCTGAGCCAATGTATTTGATCTGCACCAAGTGACATGCATTACTCAGCCTTGCAGAGCGACACATCGCTGAAAACCAGCCAAGAGCACGGCCTGAGTTCACTGTGTAAACACGGGCTTTATCTGCCGTTTATTTGCTCTAGTTTGGCTGATGTATGTGTTTGTATTCAAATACAGAAGGTGAAAAGGCGGCTCAGATAACAGAACTGGGACAGAAATTGACTGCTGATTAGATCACACAGTGTTTATGTGATTAATAGTGCTGATAAGGTGACACAGGGGTGAATGAGGGCTGTTATTTGAGCTGATGTAGTGCTGAGGAGAAGCCAGTGGGAGACTCAGTTGTCATATATATTGTGCCAGCCTGGGATTATGCAGAGTCTTGGTAGAGGAAAAACAAGAGCTTTTTCCTGCATATTTCATCATGCCTCAGGTCTGAGTCAGAGATCTCTTGTCCAGGCAAAGGCTTTCACTTTTGTCATGGGTCAGGCACTGTGTTTGGGGGAGGGTGGGCGGCTGTTTGGTGGGTGGGTGGTGACAAGTCACAAGGGGCCACAGAGGTGACGGAGCTCAACGGCAGAGTAATTAGCAAGACAGTGGTCAGTCTGTGCTGTCAGATGTAAAAGCTGCTGTACTGTTCGGCCCTGCAGCTACACAGACACCACGGTGCCACAGGTCACCACGGCGATCGCGGTCATAAGGTGGTCAACATCACACGCTTAATGCTCATGTGTGAGTGCGTGTGTGCATCCTTCGTGTCTCTGCGTCATAGATCACATGTTCAAGACAGAATCATGTCATTCAAGTTTTTTGTCAAATCTTCTCTGTGTTCAGTTTTTATTCTGTAAATTTTGAGCATGTGACCAAAAAAAAATGGCTGTAGTGATTATTTTCACTGAGTCTAATCTAATCTGACGATTCATTTCTCAATAAATTGGTAAATTGTTTTGTCTATAAAATGCATTGAAAATAATTAATCACAGAACTAAAACTGACATATTAAAATTGCAGAAAATTGTCCAAGATATTCAGCTTACTGACATATAAATTAGCTTAAACTTAACCTAATTAATCAATTATTAAACCAGAAGCTGATTAATTTTCTGCTGATCTATAAATATTACTTATTATTTCATGATACAGTCAAATACAGTGTGGAATACTGATTCATTTTGATGCTCCAGTGTGAAAATGTAAAGCACTCGTGTGTCTACGTTACAGCAATTATGGCATAAACATTAAGAATAACAAGACTACTGCGAGATTGCACTTTGGCACTGTGGCATTTTGAGATAAATGCGGACAGCATGCTAGCATGCTAACATGCTTCGTCAGCAGTGCTAAAATGCTAATAATTGGCAGGTGTAATGTTAACCATGTTCAGCATCTTAGCCTCATGCATGCTAGCATTGGCTAGTTAGCATTTAGGTACAGCTGAGGCTGCTGGGAATGTCATTAGTTTTTAAGTATTTAGTCATAAAACAAAGTATCGGACATATTAAAATGTTGGCCTGATGATAGCGCTAGTTATTAGAATCCACCCTGAGGGCCGGTGAACGTGCGCACAAGATTTCATGGCAACAGTTGTTGAGACATTTCACTGTCACCAAAGTGGACCAATCAGGATGCCATTCCTCCAGCCAGGCAGCTAGCGTGGCTAAAATGATCTGTTTCAACCTTTAAAGTAGCCATTTGTTCTCAGGGCCACTTTTTATGGAGCAGTGACCTTTCAACCGGCACGCATGAGTGAAGTGGCTGATACCAGTAATATTTTTCCCACACCACATCCTGCTTGCCGTTTCCCCTCGTTTCTGGGCTGGTTCAGCCGGTCTAAAGTCTTACTGGAGTTCCCACACTGCTCTGCCTTGGGTGTAATAGTGATCCATCCCGTTTCCTGACTCAATCTTCTGTTATCCTCATTAAGGGACAGAAGGTGTGGCAGCAGGTAGAAGAGGGGCAGCAGGTTATTTAAAGACTCATTCACAGTTGGTTGAGAGGCCTCGAGGCCAACGATGATTTGGATTTTAAAGCCAGCAGCAACAGGAAGTTTTATTCCAATATGCTCTAGTCGGACATTTGGCTGGAAAATGGAGCGTTCACCTCTCAATTAAATTAGTCTGCAGAAGTCATTCATGCTGACCCGATCTCAATAACTGGTGTCAGATGAGACCAATCAGAGGGTCCCAGAACAACAGCTACCACATGACTGCACGCCTCTGAGTGTGACTCTCATCAAAGTGACTGGTTTGATCTAAGTGATCACAGTTGGGAAGAGTCCAATTAGAAACCAAAACTGCTGTGTAAAATCAAAACAATTGTTCAGTTAGATTAACTGTTACTGCACACAATGACTCACCTGCACAATTAGAACTGTTTTGTCACCCAACCTGTCGCACCTTCCCGTGCAGCGGCCAATCAGCTAACTGATTATAATCAAAGTCAAAGGCTACGTTAGGGCTTGAAAATCAGGTTAGGAACTGTGAAGCTGGTTGTTGTTGACAAAAGTTTTTGGTTTCACACTGAGTGGACTCATTAATAACTATACTTATTATTTCTATAGAAACAGGACATTTGTTGGTAATCTAATGATCCAGATAACTTCACACACTCATGGGTTATTCAAAACATTGTATTAACACAATGATGAGGCTGTAAAGTCAGTTCACGTGCAGGTTTCTATACGGAAAACTGTTGAATATATTATCAGTCAATTGACAGATTTAGTCAACAGTTAATTTAGATGATCAATGCATTGTTTCAGTCATTTTTAAGAGAAACATCTGTTGGCTCCAGCTTCCAAAATGCCGCTGCTTTTCTGCATTTTTCATCATTAAGCAAAAACAAAGAAACTAAAGAAACTGTCATCATGGCCTCTTTCAACTTGTGGTGGCATTTTACACAATTTATGCCATTTTGTAAAATTAAACAATAATTGATTAATTGAAAAATACTTGATAGATTAATCAATACTTTTAATCATCTGTTAGGGAGAGTAAACGGCTGAACTCCAAATGTAGGACAAAGATTCAGATGGTTTTGATTAAGAAAATAATTTATTGTCAAAAAAAGGCTAATTTATCATTATCACTGGGAGATGATCTGTGCACATCCAGGAAACAGCAGGCAGGTGAGGGGAGTCAGCAGGATTTCAGGTGGAGGACTGGAGCTGGGCAGACTTGGCAGGTGGATACACGAGGAGATGATCCTGAGACACGATGAGAACACAGTTTAGTCAGTCGGAGAGCTAGATGACCAGACGTGTTACCAGGCTAGAGAGTGCAGCAATCTGCCAAAGACTGGTTAGGAGAAGCGGGTATTTATCCTGCTGATTCACAGATTGGCTGCAGCTGTGGTGGTACAAGGATCAGGTGTAGGTGAGCCATGATTGAGGAGGAAACGCCCAGTCCAGACACACACACACACACACACACACACACACACACAAACAATGATAGACACAAGGAGAGGACTCACAAGACACAAAGGGACAAGGGCAAAACACAGGCAGAGGCTTCCCAACATGTTCATTATTTGCAGGATTAATAAATGAATCATTGAACCAGCTGTTCAGGTTAGCCAACATGCAACAAGACAATAATAACAGCAATAACAACCATAGGTATTGATATTATATTTGTAAAGCATGAAGATGTTCATCATTGACTCTGGAAATTTACTTTGATAAAAGAATTTCCAACTCAAGGTCCACTTACTAGACTTTTCCAGAACAGCTACTGAGCCCACATGCCAACCACAGTTTCCAAGGAGAACATCCCAACTGTCATCCCAAAATGCAAATTGAAAAGTCATAAAAGTGCTTTGGATGAAATTATAGCAGCATCAAGTTTAAGTTATTAAATGCAGGTGATGGTGGTGGGTGCAGGGGGTCCAGCTGATTTTTTTTCTAGCTGGTGAACCAGCGGCTTACACTTTTTTTCACCGCGATCAGTATGGAACCAATTTAAATGGATGTAAAACTACTGGAACAGGACAATGTGTGCAGTGTGTGTCAGCTGAGAGGGAGTGAGCGGTGGAGCGGGTTTGGGGAGGGGGGAGCTTGGCAACTCTAAGTTTAATATTTGACCACATCAGTGGTACTGAAGCAGTCACCCAGTCAGGCGCTCTGCATTAAAACTGACAGCTTTGTTTAAAATCAACAGTGGTCCAGGTGCGGCAGGCGGCCATCTGGTGCCTGCAGTAGCCCACCACCACTGGGCTGCGTGTGTTGACACAGGGGCCACGAGGAGGACGTGCCTCTCTGCAGCCAGGAGCCTTTACCTCTGTTCAAAAACTGCTGCACCAGGAGATTTGGCAGAGCTGATACTTTACATTTACATCTGTTAAAAACATCTGTTGCACAAAGTGGCCTTATAGTCTACTGCATGTTTCCATGTTAGCTGTGCAGGTAAAAAGCATTTTATAGTTGCTTACAATGGCTGCAATTGTGCTCGAGAATATTTTGCACCAAATATAATGAAGTTTAAGGGTCAGAGCGACAGAATATGGACACCACTCTCACATTTGCACTGTAAAAACAAAGCTATTGTTAGCCAGTTGTCTTATCTTAGCATCAACATTGGAAACAATCCCACTTGCATTAAAGATTGAACGTGTTGCTTAGTGAGCTTTAGAGGTGCTGGTATGGGAATTTTTGGACAGAGCCAGGCTAGCAGTTTCCCTCTATTTGCAGTCTTTATGCTAAGCTAAGCTAACCAGCTGTTTGGTATAGCTTAATATTCAATAAACAGGCAAAAGAGTGGTATCAGTCTTCTTATCAAATCATGTTATTCCTTTCAGCGCTATAAAAATAAAAGAATATAAGGCGATTGACGGGGTTGAATGTGTTTTGTTTTTGAGCTAAAAACATTAAGTGAAAAGGACTTTCATAATATGTGTGAAGTTTGTAAGGGAATAATTCCCACATCCAATTTCTGATAGTTAAGTGAGTTTGGTTGAGGATGGAGGCATCTGGTCTCTCACCATCTGAACCTCTTTTTTTCTCACATGACATCATGCCCTCATCTCCACCATCGACCCAGCTGATCCTCTGTGACACGTGATTTGAACTTTACAGCTTTTTTAACTTCTTGCCCTGCATCAGATGCCTGCCCCTTGAAGAATGAAAGCACTTGTTTTAGGTTTGCCATTCAACAGTTTCAAAGGAATTGGTGAAGCTTGATCACAGACTGCATGCACATCTGTTTTTAATGGAGATTTCCACATTGAAACCATGTTGGTCAAACTGGCCAATTGTAGGGCTAATATCTGGAGTCACGCTGTAGTTTCTCTTTCCTCCAGCACATGAGAAATAAATGTCTGAGAACGTAAACAAACAGCCTGTGGGGTATCATTATGATCAGAATTTGTGTGTGACTACATGGCCTCTGTGGACATTTTCCCTCATTTCTCTCAACATTTCTATTTACACTCAGCCTGCTCTGGCATACATCAGGACGAGAGGTCACTAAACAAGTTCAGCCGTCATAACAAATTATCCATAGCCAGACGCAGTGTGAGAGCCATGACCGACTGGCTCGACAGCGCAGTAAAGCAAAGCCTGCACAAACAAACTGCACATCTTCGCTAACAAATACCTGCAGGGGTCTGTTCTGATGGCTAAAATGCAAACAGTTTAGAGTTTTAACGGCAGTGAATTGAAGTGAGATCATGCGATAGAGAGGATGAGATGGGGGGTGGCAGCAGGAAGTGAAAATGTCAGAGCAGAAAGAGTCGGAGGAAGCGGGGGACTGAGAGATCTTTGAGACCACACAATGTCTGCTTTCTGTCTGTCTCCTCAGTGTGGCCCATCTCAGACTGAAGAAGGACTCCATTGTGTGGACGTCTAGCGAGGGTCTTCTGTCTGGAGCTGTGAAGGGACAGTTAGTGGCACGACCATGCTGTGGAGCACCACAGGAAGACAACTTATCAAGGTCGCCCCTCTGACCTCGGTTTCCTGCTCACCAGAACCACCAATTGTGCGACAGAGAAGCTTGCGGGCTGATTTCTGCTTTCCCACACAAACACTTTTACTAAACTTGCTTTTCCATTGCAATCTGCATGACAAATCTCTTCTGGCATTTTACTCCTCTTCAGCGTTCGCTCCTTCCCTCTCCTCTCCTCCTCATAGTGCAGGATTTATGTGTCTTCGCTCTTTATCTCCCCACACCTTGAGTTGAACCGACGATGAGCCAGGCAAGCCCGCTCTCCCACACTGCTGGAGTCTATGATGCTTCCTGTGTCTGCAATATTTGGGCAAGACAGAGGCTAGATTCATCCGCCTTTGCTCCGAACGTCAGTCACATGAGCTACTTTCAGCTGAGCATAATGGAGCGAATATGAGCGCAACATTGGTGAACTTTTTTTATCAGCCATTTAAAGCACAAAGGCAGTTTTTTTAGCAGGTCACATGCTGGGTCTCTGAGTAAAAAGGCACCATTTTTGCTTTAAAATCAGAAGACTCTGGGGGTTGATGAGCGTTTTACTTTGAGCATCTTCTCGTCAAGGTTCAGGCGAGGTCTTTAGAGGAGAATCTGGTTTATTGACTGAAGCCCTCTGTGTCTATTGTATCAACGTAAACTATGTGGCGTTTGTGTGTATGAGAGTGTGAATATTTGTGTTTGGCAGTGAAAGTGTGTGTTTGACTTAGGCGGCCTGTCGTAATAGACGCCTTGTCTGTGGGACTATAAGCACACAGTGGGCCGTGCGGTTGTGAATGGACTCTGAACAACCGAAGACACAGTCACACTTGCAGAGTTATGGATAGAGATTGTCTCTGTATGTGGCTTTGGCATCTTCCACGGCCTTTGTTTGGAAAGTCTTATCTGTGGTGTTTATTGTCACCATTTCCACTTGTAGCTCTGCAAAGTGACACAGCTGCATGACGATAAAGTTTAATCTTCATAAAAACAAACACAAATATGAGTCTCTGCCCCATTGTCTTGAACAATCGCCTTTTCCAAGTCTTGGGCTCTATCTTTTTTTAGACGAAAAGGAAACTGCTGCTTTATGGGCGCTGAAACACTAGGCTCTGCAAGAAATAGAAAAACCATTAATTGCCTCCAGAGAAGCTAATGTTTTTTCCGTTCTCTTTGCTTTGGTGTTTTTCCAAGGCAGAGTGTGGAGACGTCACGTTGGCAGCAGGCTGCGGGCTCTGCAGAGGCCCTGCGGTCGTGTCACCGGCTGAGCCAAATGTGTGTGAACTGGGACATGACACGAAGCAGGCTCAGGCAGGTCCACGCTCACATGCAGGTACGGCGAATTCACAGTAATAATAGATGGCGAAGGATAGCACTACATTCCAGAGGCAGTGGTTGTTTATTCAAGCTTTTAAAAAATCTGCAAGACAGCAGAGAATGGCTCTTTGTATATCACAGAAACTGAGAAATAGCTTCATCGCAGGAAAAGCTCATTGAAATGCCATCACGCGTATAATTAATTAAATGTACATGGACTGCCCATGGTTTATCATAGCAACCAGTACTATTATCATTATCATACATATGACTACTATTGATTTTCTCCAGTGAAGAAAAGCCAATAGACGCAGAAATTCTGCAGGTTTTGCAGAAAGCTGATGTGTTTGTTTGCTGCAATGGTTTGTTGTTTTATTTCTCATGCAGGATCATTTAAAAAACAAAGCCTGTACTGACAAATGAAACAAAATAAGGTCAAAACAGTCTGTTGTTTTAACCTCTAATGAGGCAGTTTTATTTATACTGTGGGATTGTGGCTTTGCTTGTAAAGCCGTGTGTTGTACTGAACAGAGGAAGTAGGGTCTGACCTAAGAGGCCCTGTTTGGCCATGAGAACCAAAGCAAAGTCCTCTGGGATATTTCGCCTGTGTCATCTCGTCTGTTATGATTCCCATGAACCTTTTTGGTGAGCAGAAGAAGAAAGCAGCTGTGCGGTTTCTAAATAAAGCTCGTGTGTGATGAACCCCTGATTCCTCTTGTTCAGATCTTCTGTGGTCACAAAGAAGAGAAAGTCAAAGGACAGTTTCAATACTACTCAAGTGCTTTAATGCTGGGAATTCTAACAAAAGGGTCAATTAATGGTCTGTATTCTATTAAGATCTATAAGAATCAGAATAGGAACAGCAGTGAATTAATGACTGCAGAAATTATTTTTTAATTCTTGCCAGGTTATAATGGGGGAGTTCTGCCCAGCCATGTCAGAGCCAAAAAAGAGAGAAGGAAAACAAAAAAGAACATTAATCACATTAATTCTTTGCCAGACTGCAGGCGAGACACCCCCCACACTTCACTTCCTGTCGCTCTCTCTGCCTGCTGATGGGGTAATAGGAACTTTGTGTGTGTCTCAGCAGTCAGTCAGAGTCTCCCTCTTCGGTAAGGGCCGCATCAGTTAATTCTCTCTATCTGTGATGGAGCAGTTTTCTATCTGTTCGTTTTGTTTGAGAAAGCCTCTCCTTAACATCATCACACAGTGTAACCCTCCTGATCCCTAAAGGACACAAGTGAATACAGTGTTTGGCTCTCTCTGCAGCGTGGAGCCCTGCAGCTCCGAGTTATGCAAGCAGCTTGGTGAATCAGTCCACTGGAATTCCTTCAGAAGCCAAAGTGAATCACATGTAGTCATTTTGTTATCTGTCAGCCAATATCTCAATAACTTTGTGTCATGATTACACTGCTGCATAACGTTTTAGCACTGGTGCCCCCCCCCCCACTCCTGCAGTTTGCTTTCTCTTGAAACCATCAAATCCAGCCAAATGGCCGCATGATGTCATTTATCTGCATCTTCCCATGAGTGTGTGGAGTCAGTCACAGATCTGCCAGCAGATTGCTGTCATTCACCTTCTCCCACTTTGTGTCTTCCTGGAGAGCTCATGAACCTCTATACGCTGTAGAAATACTTGTGACAACTCAACAGGCCTGCATTGAAAAATGGATTAGAGTGACTGTGCTCACTTAGATGACGTCTGAAACTGTCAAGTAAGATAAATTTAAGGTCCAGAGTGCAATAACCCTGAATATGGCTCTAATTAGAGCTTGTTTCTACCAACACACCTGAATCACAGAGATGAGGAGTTTGCCAGACTCAGACACACGGTCCATCTTCTCCTTCTGTTTGCTGTTTAATGAGCAGGAGATCTGTTGTGTGGCCGCTGCATTAGCCCGGGCCACCCTGCCTCGGCGGATCTGCTCCAGATCATCCGTGTGCCAAACTCACGCACACTGTTTATGGCAACTGGTGCTCAGACAGTCTCGCTCCTCATAAGCAGACTGTGGGTGGGAGCCATCATTCATCCTCAATCGTTTGAAAGCCAAGTTGTTTTAAAGGTATCCTGCATTGGTGGACAGACTTTTATCTTCCGGCAGCTTCCTTGACTCTGTGCCTACTTAACCGTGTCAAAAAACCTGTTAACAAACAAATGGTGACAGACTCAAGGGATCATACAGTTATGAATGCTGACTAACTGCCATTGTTCACACAACAGCAGCTCATTTTTGAAGAGGTACACTTCAAGTATTAGGCATTCAGCTGGACCGTGGGTGGGCCATCACGCACAGCTCCTGTCCACGTGCCTGATGAATGAGGACTGATGTTTGTCAGGTAAAGCATCAAACGACGGTTAGAGAAATGTGGAAACTAGCAGAGGTCTGATAAACTGGCTGGTGATATGTAATTAAATAGTGTTGTGTCATGTGTAGTGGAAATAATGATGCGCAGCTGCTGCCACCACCACAACCACGAGAAAGTAAGAGAGTAAAGTGACAGAAACCGACAAGAGACGGTTCAGCAAGTGCAAAGTAGCACCTGTAAAGACATGGAGAGCCTTTCTGCATTGCAGGTGGATCCAGTGGACTCTTCCTGATGCTCTAAAAACAGGATCATCTGCACACAGCAGATGATCCTATTTGGAGTCGACAGCACTTCCAGCAACAATATTTAGTTTTTGATTCTCCAGCCTGCTTCATTTACTCCAGGCAAGGTGTGATTATGTCGTTAACTTTGTTAGTCAAACAGCATTTTGTAGCTGTTTGCTCATTGAATGGTTCTTGGCTCACTGGAGCTGAATCTGACAGGTTTTTCTGCGGGTGCAGGCTTCAAAGCTCACGTGCGGATCAGTGTTAAACTCTCATTAACATGCTAGTTAGTTAGTTAGTTACAGTAGTGAGGAATCAGTTTCCAGCCTCTCACCTCTTTGCCCTGAATGACTCTCAGTCAGCTGGGGAAGGTGATGTATTGATGCACTCATCCAGCTGCCGGCCACTGGGAACCAACGTGTGCTGAAAAGGAAAATCAGCAGTAGAGCCAGGAAAATCTCAGACAAGGTGACACTCTTCCAAGTTTTCTTTGCAAAGACTTTTTCCATCAGGGCTGGTCTCGCACTTTTACAAACCTCCACTGCAGCGTGAATGTTATAGCTGCGTCCTAATAGGAGTTCATTATATCCCTGCTGCATGCTCAGCAGTGTGCCACAGTGATGTACCACCAGGAGACCTACATAAACAGGCTAAGACAAACGGCGCCCACTAAGAGCCATCTCTCTTCCGTAGCCTCCCGTGCCCTGATATCAGACATGATTGGTGGGCTGGCTGCAGCAGGGAGCATGGGAAATCCCTTATGGGAACACCCTTTATCTTTATAACGTCTGGTGCTATTTCTCCTCTGAATTGATGAACAAAGAGAATATGTAAAGGCAAAGGTGAAGTGATCATTAGCTTATCTTGGCGCATATGTCACTCTTTTGTATCAGTGTTGTCTTTCTTTTTTTTTTTTTACTTTCCTCAGGACTAATAGTGCCGTTCACCAGGGTGTGTGGATGAGCTGGTACCACCTGTGAGGCCAGAGCACAATAAGAGCAGAGACGGAGTGAAATGAGGCAGGGGGCTGTTAGTGAGACGTTATGCTTCATAAAGCAAAGGGGAGAGTAAACTCCTGCTCCATCTGCAGCCAGCTGCTTCGCCTCTCTTCAACTCTTTCTGCACGGACACATGGGGAATTACCTCATCGGGCACACTGCGCGCTATGTTGATACAGCCTCTGTTTCTGGCCTGTAAATAGCTCTGTCGCCCTCTTTAAAGCCTCTCTGGGTTCAACTTTTTGTTGAGCAAGAACAGAACTTTTTTTTTGAGAACACTGAGCCCCTTGGTATCTAACGAGCATGCTCAAAAATGGACTTTACAAACTCAAATGCCCTTATTAGTCCTGGAGTGGCTACAAGTCTGCACATCCGACACATTATCGTCTTTTCGATGGACCTTTTTCACTACACTAAACTATAAACTCCATCATGCACACCCAGAGTATCATTTCTAATGAAAACAAATGAAATTCTCCTCCGGCTGATCTAGCAGTGAGGAGTCACTGTCTGACTGGAGCTTCTTTAAAATAACAGATAAATGATGTCAGGCAACAACATGTCTTGTGTCACATGAGTAAGATAAATAAAAGAGGTGTGTAGAGTTTAAATTATGAGAACATCTTTATTTTCCATTAGCTTAGTCAAAGCATATAAAAAGTGAAAAAACAGTCATATAAAAATAAAGTGACTCTGAGGATTATTCAGTCTGTACATGGCTTTACATGAAAAGTCAGATGTAGCCAATGATATCTTTGCAGATTATGGGCTGTCGGCTGCCTGATTTCATGAGGGCCGCAAAGTGGGAAAAATCTGTGTCCAGCTCGTTGATGCCCAAGTGTGACTGGTGGAAAAAGGGGACTTTGGCCTGCGAGGCCACGACTGGGCAGGACAGCCGTTTTGGAGCGTTTGCAGCTCTGCTGACATGAGCAGAGTCTGCCGATCTCATCCTCACCCTGTCCTCTACACTCTTAGAAAACCCAACCAGTTTCCTCCTCATGTTGACAAAGAAACCTCTTCCCAGCCTGCGTCTCGAATTCGGCTTCAGCTCGGCGGGCTCGGGGCAATCTGGCAAGTCCATCCAGTTCTGTATGAGGTCTGCAAAGCTGTTGTCGCCCAGAACCAGAGGCTGGCGGTTGCGTCCTCTGGTTAGTAAAGAGTTCGTCCAGTCCTCTGGGTCGCTGATCTCGAACGATGTCCACCTCTCCAGACAGGCGTCAGAGGTGGATTTGGGTCGAATGCGCCCGCTCGGGGCTCTGTTAGTGCGGAGGCAGGCTGAAGATGACACCCGCACGTTCCTCGTCCTCCTCAGAACCACCCCTTCATCCTGCCACGACGCCTCAGAGTAGCCTGAATCGAACTCCAAACTTTTCTGACTGCTGGGAGAGCCCAGGCCCAGTCTGAGGCTCAGGCCCAGCCGGCTGCTCGAGTCATCCTCCTCCTCCTCCAGAGGGCTCGCCAGGCAGCAGGCGGAGTCGTAGGTACTGGCCGTGCTGGCGTCAGACATCCGCAGGCGTGATCGCTGTTCTCGTTGCAGCGCTCGCTGCTGACAGGCACGTGCCACCGCAGAGTGGCGCACTAAACCTGGGAGCTGGTTGCTGATGGGTGCGAGGGGGCGCCTGGCGGCAGGACAGGCCTTCCGCAGCTGTTTCAGGTCTTGCAGTGACCTCATCATATACTGCATCTGCTCCCGTAAGCAGTCGCCTGAGTCACGAAGGCAAAGCTGAGGAGACAAAAGAGAGAGGGTCAGACAATCAAAAAGAGTATCTGGCTATTTCAAAGCCTTTTTGATGAGCTGTCGCAGAATGGCTCAAATAATAACAAGGGTTGAGTAAATGCAGAGTCTCACGGGGGCGGCTTCGTGGACACGTTCAGGCTTGCACACACTTTCAGCCAATGAAAGAACACCTTTCCTCTTATTGTAATCTTAAAGGCCAGCCGACCTGCTCGTCAAAGAACACGCTTCGTCAATAGACAGATTTCAACACAAAGCAAATCTATCCGTTAATTTCCTCGGCCACGCCAACAACGTCAGTGAACGCCCTATTGTCATTGACTCAGCCGTGATTCAGCTGCAAACCCAGACAGATGTTATTACAGAGGCAGCTGCGCTAATGTCCAACCCCAGCTCTTTATGTACATACTGAGATTACTCCAGGAGTAACTGGGCTCTAGAGGATCTTGATTTAGCTACAGGGGTCCTGCCTCTTTAAGGGGGCAGCGTGCCTGCCTATGAAATTCACCAGCGACACACAAAGCAATATAATACTCCAGTTTCCTCTCTGACTCACTGCGCTGATTGGTCAGAATCAGCCAGTGAGCAGCGGCGGCTCACTCTCAAACTCAAACAGGGCATGAGAGATCATGTGACGGTGTGTGTGTGTGGGGGAGTTTAAGAGCAGACGTGAAGCAAAGGAGCAAAGATGGGGGCCCAAATTCTCTATGAACACAGTGCAGCCTGGACACTGTATGAGCTCACACTATATGTGTATCATATAAGGAAGTGCTGTTTCATTTAAATCTATGAATAGAGCTGAAAACCGTGCTGTAAAAAACACACCAGAGACTGACCTGACAGGGAGGTGAGATATGTAAGAAAAACCAGCAGGGGAGACATACAGGATGCAGGTTCATGTGTGACCACAGAGGTCACAGCCGACACAGGCCAACATAACACACACTCTGTCCCTCTGCTAGTGTCAGCAGACTAACCTCTGAACCTCTGCTCTGACTCTGCGCATTAAAGCCTTCGACCCTGCTGCAAGACCCTCTGCCCCCGTTTGGTTTTCACCACAACGCTGCGAGATGTTGCAAGAACTTGAGAAAGTGTCCAAGGCACAAAGTCGTGGAGGGAATAAAGCAGGAAGTGCAAACTGCACAGAAGAGATCTCACTCTAACATAATACATAATATAATGCAATAATCTGATGTTTGATCACATGATGAAAACAAGCTGCATGGATGCTGTTAAATATCTCCACATGCTGCACAGCTCTGGGAAAATAATCATTAATTGCTGTAACAATGTTGTTGTGTCCAAATTCTCACTGTGGAGGCATCTGAGCATCACTGCTGAGGCAGCACTGCCAGATGTTTTCTCCATATGAGGGAGGAAAACCGGACAGATTGGACTAAATACAGTTTAGAATATTTTCGTAGGCTGAATTAAGAGTTTTGTTCAAAAGTTTTTTTTAAAGTAAAGTCAGTATAAAAAAAAGATAAACTCACCATCTCTTCTCTCATCTGTAACACTCAGATCCTGCAAGAAAAACGATGGACCGCTTTTAAAACAAGACACACACACACACACACATAATCAGTCCGAGAAGTCACATGAGCGCGTAAAAGCAGGCAAATCAAGCACACACTCACTTTAACGTCCGAAGGAAACAGCCTGTGTCATGAAGGGGAAGATGTCCAGAGCTGCTGCGGGCCACAGCGTCACGAGGAGGGACCCGGTCCTAAATCCAGACCGCTTCCACGGAGGCTGACGTGCTGAGTGAGACGCTCAGCCCTGCTCGCCTCCTTTTCACCGCTCGGCGCTCCGCCGCCAGCTGCAGCGGCTGGTGTCTGAACGAGCCAATCAGAGCGCAGGAAGCTCTAACACACTCGTTTACACACACCTCTGTGTTCAGCGAAACACCACTGATGCAAAGAAAAGCCTCTGAACTGGACCTCAGACCAACTCATGCAGCTTTTTCTTTTTCTCTTATATTTAGTATAACAGAGGTATTTGTCTCAGTATGACCGGGAGGGTGAAGCTGATCCACCCTCACTCTCAGCTTCACGCACTCAGTTGATGTTGGAAATTCATGTGGTTTCTTTGAATCTCACTTTGGATCCAAGTTCATGTCACTTCTTGTTCATTTTGCTGAACTGGGTGAAATTTCACAGGTGAAGATCATGGCACCAGTTTCTGGGGCGGCTTTGAGTTTGTTTTGTGTCCTTCAGTTTAGATCCTTGTAAATGTGTGTTTCTGCACATGGTTTTTAATCACTGCATTGTGATCTATCTTCATGGTGAATCTACTGATTACTTCTTCGATTAATCATCTGGTCTACAAAAAGTAGACTGAACAAAAGTAGAATTTCCTCAGAGCCAAAGGCCACGTCTTCAAATGGTTTAGCTGACCAGCAATAAAAAAATATTCAGTTTATTATCACGGAAAAACATCAAATATTCAGATCTGAAAAGCTAGTATTTGAAAACATTAGCAATTCACTGATTTTTAGTCAATTGACTAAATGATTAACAAACTAAATGTGATGTGTGTGTATGAGCAAACCTTGCACAGATGCTGGTGAAATATGTTTTTGATTTCCTGCTGCAAAAACAGTGCAAACTTTTGCTCTCCCTCTGTTTTTTGGCTGCATGTCATTTCAGCAGCGTCCTGCTGGTGGCTCTTTGCAAATCACTGAATCAGACTGTAAACAAAACGCCTAAATGTAAATGTATTAATCTGCACCCTAATTGGGCATTGATCCTGACAGTCATTTGGCACTCGACCTTCCATTCACGCGGCTGAATGGATGGAGTACCAGTGAATGGATGTTTATGCAAATCTGATGGGCTAAGAGGAATGCATCTGTTCATGACTGCTGGGGAGGGCAGATCCAGATCTGATGGCCCGCTGTTCAGGTGCAGATTTGTCTCCACAGCATGGTCCACATTAGCATACAGGTACCTGCAGCATGTCCCAACCTGCTTCACCAACTTGACTCTAACACATATGTAAGGCATAATACAGCCTTTAGCATTACGGTAGCATGATTAACTTGATCATACTAAAGCCTCCCCGTCCTAGTTTGATCTATAAAATGGATAATTCACCTCTGTCATACTTAAACACGCTCATTTGAAGTCTTGAAATCTTGAGTCTTGAATTTGACTCTTCTAGGTAGATTTCAGGCACTTTTATACAGAAAAATAGCATTTGTCATTTCCCTATTCAACTCTGTTGAGTGCTGACATCTTTGCACATAACGCTTCAATAGAAGCTGGAGACTGTCATTAGAGAATGAAAACATTCAGCTGATGGAGCACGGGTTCCTGAGAGCGCTGGCCTTTCACTTATATCAACATTATGTTTCTAAAAAAAAAAGAAAAAACATACACACTCCATTAAGGATGATGCCTCCAAGAGCCCTCTACTCTAAAACCCACCGGCCCATACACTCTACACTGTGCATTAAGTAATTACACAGGGCTGCTAATGGAAATGTGATTATTTCAATTTTCAAGACAGGCTGATCTTTACTTCTGACCGTCTCTGCTTTCCTGAATGCCTAATGGATGGACCTGTTAGTAGAGATGGTGCTTGAACACAGTCCATGTCCACCAGGGTCACCGATGAATAATTTGCTCTCCGTCTTTATTATACCTGGTTCTAATCATGCTGATGGGTTGTCAACAGTTTTCTCTTGACAGTAGAGTCATAAGTGTTGCAGTGCTGATGCTCATTAAGGTTCAAATTAACGAGTTGAGCAAATCAGAGACGCAAAGCACAATCCTACATCACTAGGTCCATTTTCAGTGCAGCCTGACAGATCCAGATAGATCCCAAAAGGTCTAACACTGCCAGGATGTGGTTTTGACGCACCGGGTGTCCATGTCTGGCTTTGAGTGAGAATCACTGATTTCCAGATATTTTTTGGAGCTCATAGCAACAAATTCACTTAGACCGACATTTTAACATAAAAAGTCTGCTTCAAACCCGTCAGTGGGCAGAAAACACTGTGAGCTGGAAGAAACCTTCACTTTGAAAGCTTTACCAGACCAAACACAGCAGACATTACAGCACATTTTCTGTCACCCAAACTCTGAAGTGTTACTCTTGTCAGGTTTTAAACCAGAAGTTTTGTGATTCTGAGGCTGGACACAGAGTGGAACTGGTCTTTCAGATGTAGACTTGCAGCGCCCTCTACAGACAGTTCTGCTGAGGGGTTTGGAAAACTGGAGTCAATCAAATCAAGAGCAGCTTGTTCACATGATGGGGCAGTGTTTTTGGTTTTAGCCTGATCTGCTGATGTTTGGGCTTTTGAAAGTAGATTTCTTTTCATGGCTTCTCTAAAATCTTTTTTGTCTGCTGAAAAAGCAGAACTGGCTGAGAAAGCACCAATCACAGTTCAACTCGTAAGGTTTTACTTCAAACAGCAAGTAAATCATCACTTCTTTTGTAGATAAATATAAACTGCTCGAGACTTTGAGAGGCTCATCTTATTAAGTGTGCATGTAGCTGTGGGAACTGTATCTGGCTGTGACCGTTCATGTGGACAAGTCACCTGACTGTAAACTGTGTTTTTCTGGCAGGGATTTTGTATTGAACAGAATTGTATTTTTACTAGCAGAAGTTACCAACCCTGCTGCACAGGTGCAGGGATGTCCTCGTAATGCTGTGACTTTCCAGGTCACATGTCTGTGCAGGTCTATGTGTTGTTCGCTGTTCTTAATCTGTCTCAGTAGGTTAATTACTATTCTGAAGGACTTCTGCAGAAGACTTTCAGGATCAGTTTAGAGGAGGGTCTGTGCACTGGGAGCCTGTCATTCAGCTAATACAAGCATCATTAATCAGCCCTCTTATCGTTGAAGCATACTGTAACTGCGTCTGTAATAGTTTAAATCTTGCAGTCAGTGTTGGTGTCCACTGCTGTCCTGAGATTCATAAAGTGATTAATGAGAACTTTTGTTTCAATAATACTGTCCATCGTCTGTCCTTGTCAGTTCTTCTCTTCAGAAGGTCTTTTTCTCTCTTTAGGTTATAGTCAGGAAGATGTCTGAGACCACTGAGGTGAATGTGGACGGACACCACTGATGGCAAAGCGTCTCTCTTTAACTTATTAACGATCTCCAGCTCAGAGACAGACAACTGCAGGGAAAGGGAATGATAACATTCAGTTCTGCATCTGGAAAATCACTGGGTGACTGGATCTCTTTACAGTGTAGTATTAAGTCCATGTCATGGTGTTTTTAGTTAATTACTAATTAGTCATACAAAGCACAAGCTTGTTGGAGAAAATCAAAAATAGAACATGAATGCAAAACTGAGCTGAATGACACTGACCGTCTAAACCTAACTCTGTACTATTTATAAACTCATGTTCTTCAAGTGTCCACTAGATGGCGCCGTCAGCCCGTTTAAAGACATGTCTGCAGTAGGAAGTTGTGGTTAGGTTGAACTATGTATGTAACTGCTTAAAACTGAATCATTATTTTACCAAATAAGAAAGAATGTCAGAAATTAGTTTTAAAAGTGAGACTTGAAACATTTTAAAACAGAAATGACACACTCTCCCTCTTAGAAATTAAAAGTGTGTCATGTAAAACTCACAGGGGTTTTATAACATTAGCATATGGTGGCTATTGAGCTACTATTTCAGCATTTATCACCATCCCTTATTTGTCGCCTGTGGTCACAGTGTTGCTGTTCAGCTGAAGTCACACGGTCTGGTTGTCGATGTGAAATAAACGTTTCTGTGCAGTTTCAGTGTCAGTGTTTTCAGTTCAACTACCAGAGAGCAGTGATTGCTTTAATGGAAAGAAGCTATTTCACATTACAACGCACCTCCTTACCTTTGTCACTCAAACCAATGTGCACTTGACATCTGTCTTTGTTTGTTTTAATGTGGCGACTGAACACCACGGCAACTCGTTTCAGAAATATGTTCCTTCCTTCCTGGGTGAGGACGTGATGAGTGAAATTGTCTCGTCCAGTAAAAACCTTCTCCGGCCTCCATGATTGAAACTCCATAAAGTTACTTTAATGGTGTAAAACTGTAAACTAACTAATTTTATAGAAAGTCAGGATTATTCTATACACCCCAGCACTTCCATTGTGTTTATATTTGCAACCTCACCCTCCTGTGAAACAGCAGTACAGACACATGTGAAACTTCACTCGACCTCAGCAGGTCCACCACAAAAAAATGAACACGTTGCATTAAAGGAATAAAACAGAGAGGACAAACAATGTGCAAGAGTCAGGTGATCTCTACTTTTATTTAAATTAAATCATATAGGACTTTCAAAGCATTTTAATATTTACCAAAAACACTAACCTTTTTCTGAATTAGATTTTCGTCTCTCATTAATAATCACTACATATTCATAGGTGCTAGGCAGAAAATGGAAGAAAAAATATAGGCGCACAGTAGGTCAAACAGTACTGAAAGCATATCTAGGAATTGGTTGTAAACAGAAGTCAAGGCACAAACATACTGCAACAGACATGGAAATGGTACTAAAAAAAGTGAGAGAATGTTAGGTACACACATACTGTAAATACCAGTTAGAATTTTGCCATAATTTCCCCCTGCATGTGAAGTTTTTTTTTTCTTTTCAACATTTTAATATTTTTTATTTTGATTTTGTAGGAATGTTAGATAATTTGTGCAGTGATTACAGAGCTAATACTTGCCATGTTGAGTCATGCAGAACAATATACGGTTTGGCTACGAATGATGAACTTATGTAAACATTATAAAAAAAAAGCTCTTTCCTTTATCGATCATATGTTATGTCCATGCCTGTGCTTCACCTCTTAAAAAATAAGCTTCATGTGATTAAAAGTTTAATAATTTGCACATCAGAATTTCTAAAAGTAAAATGAATGCATTTATATAAAAAAGTTTTCCTTTGCCTCCTCTAGTACTTGAAAATAAAGAAGAAGAAAAAAAAACAACAACAAAAATACAATAATAAATGTTGATTTTTGTGGTCATAGCCCATAAGAGTTAACAATACGAGTGACTGGATCAGCAATCGTTGAAATCCCACAAGGCTCGTCGGGTTTTCAGTCTCTTAGGTGTCTTTATAAAAAGCAGATCAAAGCAGAAATCGTGGTTGGCCAGTGCAGTCATTCATGATGTGTGTATAATCCCCTATCTTTATGGTCACCGGAACTGTTCAAGTAAGCTAATAAAGCAGAAAAACACACACAATCAGTCATTTCAAACAGGCGTCATTTTGGGACTCATCAGAGATCTGGATCACTTCCTGTGTCACTTCTCTAAACTCACCTTGACTCTTCCTCAGACGTGGTTTCAGAAGAGGCCACAGTCCTTCAGGTTGTTCTTGATGATGACGTCAGTGACGGCATCGAACACAAACTGCACGTTCTTGGTGTCGGTGGCGCAGGTGAAGTGGGTGTAGATTTCCTTGGTGTCCTTCTTCTTGTTCAGATCCTCAAATTTGGTCTGGATGTAAGCCTGGGCCTCCTCGTACTTGTTGGGGCCTGAGGGACAGAGGGTGCTGGGGTTAATGGAGCTTCTCAGAGGGGATCACACAGTTCATGATCCGCCTGGACTCATTTCAGCTGGTCCTTAATAAATCCTCATCATGTTCTTCTTACTGCTGAACTCATCACTCCTGGTGCTTCCTCTTGTATTATTGTTACATTCTGAGTCACACAGATAAGCATTTGTTTCTCTGAAGATTAACCACCCAGAGCTGTTTGAAGAAGCCAGACAGCCGTTTAACAACACTTACTGAATGTATTTCCCAAATCCTCAAAGACTCTCCGAGCTAGCTGGATGAAACGATTTGATTTCATCCAGCTGGTTTCCTCAAACAGACATGATAGCTCAAAATGATGACTTTGTTTAATATTCATACAATCTGAACCACATTTTTAACTGTTTTATTACCAGATATACGATAAAAATTGTTTTGTCTGAGAGCAAACAGATCTAGATGATTTGAAGACTCTTGAAGGATTTTGGAAATACAGCAGCGACTGTCGTTAAACAACCTTCTGGGTTTTTCACAGATTCCTGGGTGATCAATACATAAGAGGCACAAACCGGGGCTGGATTTTCAGGAACAAACAAGTACAACTGAACTGGAGAGATGTGACCCTATCACACCGCATGGACAAAATACTTGACTTGTTTTAAAAAGGTTTAGTTTGAGACTGACGTTTGCGTTCTTGTCAATCATGCAGGTGTAAAAATTCAAAAGAAACCATTAAGTGAAGCTTAAGTGAGGCGTTCAGACTGTACCAGTGTACTCAGGGAAGCAGATGGTCAGAGGGCTGTGGGCGATCTTCTCCTCGAACAGGTCCTTCTTGTTGAGGAACAGGATGATGGACGTCTCTGTGAACCACTTGTTGTTGCAGATGGAGTCGAACAGCTTCATGCTCTCATGCATCCGGTTCTGGGTGGGACGGGCACAAATGTGGAGATAAAGAGATTATAAGAGAGTACAACTAGGGCACATAAAGGAAATGAGTTCACTGAACACTCAAACCTCCCACCCCTTTTAAATCACCCTGGGAACGGGCTCTACTGTGAAACGCATGCAAAGCAAACGAGTGTGAGCCGAACTCACCATCTCCTCGTCCTCGGCCAGGACCAGGTCGTAAGCGCTCATGGCTACACAGAAGATGATGGCCGTGACGCCCTCGAAGCAGTGGATCCACTTCTTCCTCTCTGACCGCTGGCCGCCAACATCAAACATCCTGCACAGGGAAGCAGTGTAAACATGAAGGGTGGATGGGACTGAGCGCAGGACAAACAACACTTTTTCACACTGACAGACAAGTCGAGCAGCTTCAAGGTCTCCCTCTGGAAAAGTGTGTGTGCTCTCTCTCTCTCTCTGGTGAATACATCTCTGCCTCTTCCTCTCTTCAGGGCACGGTGTTTCGCTGCACAGACGTTTGTCATTTTCCTGGCATTTGTTGGCATTTTAGTTCAGTGCAGTTGCTGTGGTAACAGGCGGCCTTAAGACAGGTTGAGGCATTGTCTGCTCCAGTGAAAACCGGCTCACTCTCTAGGCTCCAGGACTGAAACTGTCCCTGAGGCGTACTTCAGCAAGTCCATCGCAAAAAATGTTTCCATAAAACGGGCAGCGTTCAGACAGGCTGAGGCACGGGGCGGCGGCAGGTACATGACTTATTCATGAAGACGGAGGGAAGCTAAACGGATGAGAGAGCATGGATGGTGTCGGACATCTCGTATTGTTAATATTCTTGAACCCTTGGTGTTACTTAGTGAACCAGCCCACGCTCCTTCCACTTTTCAGCAGAACCATTGTAATCAAGGACGCCTCGTCAACACAATGTGCAATGGAAGTAAACAATAGAAGTAAGACGGCAGGTCACGCTGATTACCCGGGAGATTTTGTTCTTTTATTACAGATATTACAGAAAGCCTTCTCCAGCCTCTCTTTCCAGCTGGTACAATACGTCACGCCCACTGATGGTGTCATTGTTCACACTTCAGAGGGAGGAAATCCTGCTTTTTTCTGTTCCAGCTGGGAACCAACTTTCTGGGTTCAGAGCAAATATATATTTGGCCGAAATGCACCGAGCATGCAAATTTAGATGCGCGAACCGGTACGGAACCTGGAGTATAAGAGGGAGCTTTTCGTTTGTGTTACGCCACAGTGACACACTTTTGTCATAATACTACATTCGTCCTGCTCAGCAGTTTTGACTTTGCAGAATTTGGTTCATTAGAGCAGAACTTTGAGTTTCACGGACAGCCCAGCTTTAGGCTGAGTAAGCAGAACTCATTATAACAGTGACACACTTTAGACTGTTTACATCAGCACTGCGCTCGTCTCCAGCACTGCTTACATTAGCTAAACATAACACAGCAGCACAGCACTGAGGAGGTGCTGCAGGTAAACATATGCCAGCAGGATTTGATTTGCGTCTTCCAAAAAGACATAAAATGAATCAAGATGTAAATATGAGACTTAAATATGACACACGGACACACAGCAGGCGCAGAAGCACACACACACACACACACACACACACACACACACACACACACACACACACACACACACACACACACACACACACACACACACAGGCAGATATTCAGACATTTTACAAACAATTTCCTCTTTTGTTTCCAAAGCTTTAGTAGTGACTAATGTCTCCATGAGATATGAAGTACAATGTGTTTGTGTGTGGTTTGAGGGGTGACAATTTTTCACATTTTGTTGTCACACTGAGGAGTAGACCATTATCAGGTTTACACTGTGAAAACAGGCAATTTCTGAGAAGTATGGCTGAAGACAGGCATCCAAAATAACAAACTAGAGCGGTAATAATGAGTCTGCATGCCAGAATACATTTTTTCATTATTATTATGTGTAATCCTGCTGTGATAACCATGCAGTTATTAAAAACCCACACATGCATATTGTTTGTGCAGAATTTATTGATGTGTGTGTGTGTGTGTGTGTGCGGAGTCCCCACTGTGACAGCATCGAGTGGGATGAGCTGCTCAGGTTAGAGACATTTTGAGCTCAGTTGCTGAAGTGAGACGGCAACCTCAAAACAACTCCACAAATCGGAAAAAACAAATGTTTTCCTCTCTGTGAACTTTATTAAGTTTCCAAAAAGGGGAAACACTGTGAGCTGGCAAACACACGCAACACTTACAGTACAAACATAAACGCATGACTCATACGCGCACACACACAGATAAACTGTCCTCAGTTGGGAAAAAATGCTCAAATGATGGTTGTTACTGTCAAAACAACTCATTTTTTAGGCACTTTTTATGACTTTCACATAAAGTTTAAATTCTGAGTACTATTATCTTCCTGTAAGACAGTGATGCACTGAGAGAGTCTTGGAGATCAAAATGGGTCCCACTGCTTTACTAATGACTGCTGTATTTATAAACATGCTTACTGTGTAAATCTTCTCATGCGAAATGTTTCAGGCAACCGTCCGAACAATTCAAACTGAAATGTGTTCAGAAATTTCAGGTGTCCAGCATGAGCCTCGTCAAACAGATGCTGTCAGTGGTATATTAACACAGACAGCGGTTACTGCAGTGGAGGTGGTCCACCTGTGCTATTAAATACAGCACTTGGTAAATCAGAAGGTTGTGTCTGTCTGCAGGTGAAATGAAATGCTGAGCTGCATAATACAAACTGCTGTCGTGACTGCACCTTTAACAATGAGCTTCAGCAGAGTGAAAGTGGGGTCTTACTTGAAGTGCAGGTCCTTGAAGGTGAAATGTGTTTCCACAATACCGGTGGTCTTCACTCGGGTCCGCAGCACGTCTTGCTGTGTGGGGATGTAATCTGGCTTGGCTATCCTCTCCAGGTCATTTAGGTAGCTGATGGGAACACGGACACAAACCATATATGTCAAATTAACAGCGCTGTCCTTTAAGCCAGCACAGAGGAAGGATATTAAGCTGTTCCGTACAGGTGAGGTGTAAAGGAAGGCTGCGTCAAGCCTCCTCTGTTCCTTCACACAGACGTGAGAGGAACAGAAGGGCCTCATGCTGGCAGCAGGTTGTGTTACGGCAGCCTCAGTTACAAATGAATGCAACATGTGACATGTAACAAATTGTTCCGACAGCTTCAGAAAGTCTTTGCTAATAAAACTCAAAGCTTCACCAAAACACCATTTGAGTCCGGGTCAGCAAAACAGCAAAGTAGAGTTCTGGTTGCTGTAGTGTTCAATCTTCTTTGTCAACACTAACACACACACGGTGTCATGTGGTCAGAGACGTAAAGTGCAAACAGCATGGGCACAGCAGCCAAAATATTACTAATAAATGATAAACTCCTACTTTTTCTATTCTCTCTTAGCTGCACAGACGGCTTTCACGCACTTCAAGCTAACGTGCTGACATTCAACTTCCCCATATTTTGAATTGCTTTTAGAAGAAGCAGTGTTTGCGTGTGTGTGCGTGTGGATGGGTGTGTGTGTGTGAACATGGCCAAATAAAGCAATCCGACTTTTCAGGCCAGCATGCCTAAACCGCGACAAAAACCCTAAACACAAAACCACGATCAACCTTAACACATATAATGTAACCATGGGAGAGACGCAGAAGTGCTTTCTGTCAATCTTTCAGCACAATATTAAGCATGCATAAAAAAGACTGTGTTGTGTAACAAAGTGTTGCTGCCGAGTGTAATCCCATACAAGCCACAGCCCGGGCGTAGATATTAGAGCCTCTGCACCACTTCTTCATGCCACATGTTTGACAGTTTAATCATAATCCTTCTCTCCACAGAGGTTTAGGCTGCTTTTGTAGTCCACACATCAGATATTGTAACACTGCTTGATTTGGCCATTGGGTTTATAAGCCCTGAAGATTAATTGAATTTGGGCGACTTACACTCTAATAAGAAAAGGTGCTGACCTGCAGGGTGACAGAGAATCATCAATGGGAATATAATGGTCATTTTATAAGACTGTGCAACCTCACCATGCTAATTTTCTGTCACTGGAGTGAGCAATTATCAGATACTCAGAGTGGAAGCAGAGCTCAGTCTAAAGCCAGCCTGCATTTCTATACACACAGACGTGTGAAAAGGTCAGTCTTGTTTCCTCAAGTGATGGCAGCGGGATCCATTATTTTCAGAGTGTACAGTACATGTCCCCTTTCTATCAAAGCAGAGGGAGGGAGAGTAGAGAGAGGTCTCTGTTAATGTGAGCTGTGCCATCTCTCTCTCTTTATCTCCCCCTTCCTTTCTCTGGCTCTCAGCAGGTGCTCAGACATGGATTATGGTCTAGTGCCAGACTCATTTAGTCCTCTCTTATAGCAACCGACTCGCTCAGCGCCACACTAAGCCGTGGTGAAATGTCGTATATTGTCCACTCTCCCGGCTACTAAATGTGAGGCCGCGTTAGCCCAGCGCGTCCAGGTCTGCTCGGCCTCAACGAGAGCAGTGAAGTCGAGATGGACAAGTTATGGTTATACGGGCCAACACAAACAGAGAACAATATCACCCCCCCTGGAAGTTAAATACTGCCTTCACTGCAACACAATTATTTGTGAAACACTTAACACGCCCTGGACAGTTTATGGCACATTCTGGAGGTGTCACAGTATTATCAAAGGCCTTGTATTCAACAGAAAAGTTAGTTCATGCTGCAGCTTGCAGGCAGCTGCTGGGGAGCCAAGGCTAAGCCTCTTCATTTTCTCTGGATGCCCATTTCAGAGCAACGCTGCATCCCAGAGGGTCAGAGTGATAGCCACCTCTCACCTCCTACCAGCAGCCTCTCACAATTACCTCATGCTCCCGCGGTTATTATGCTGGAACATTATAACAATGCAGCCAACAAATGGAGCACTCAGAGATGCGGGTAATTTAGGTAATTAAGACCTGAGGAGAGAGGATGAGGTTGCTCTGTTGTTGCAGATTAGCAACGTGACTGGTCTTAAAAGTGAAAGCCTCTGGTTAAACAAAACCATAACGTCTTCATTATTAATAACTGTAGCTGCTCTCTATGTGGCGCCATATTAACAATATGACAAATAACAAAACTGAATCCAACACAGAGGAAACTCTTCAAACGACAACTCCGATTCCAAAAAATGCTGTGTAAAACATAAATAAAACTGAATGTGATAACTTGTAAATCGTTTTTGACATATACTCAACTGTAAACATCCGCTATTTCTGAATTTGATGCTGGCGATACATTTCAAACAAGTTGAGACAGGAGCAACTAAAGACTGGGAAAGTTGTGCAATGCTCCAGAAACACCTGTTTGGATCATTCCACAGGTAAACAGGCTGATTGGTAACAGGTGATAGTATCATGATTGGGTATGAAAGGAGCATCCTGGAAAGGCTGAGTCATTCATAAGCGAGGATGGAGCGAGGTTCAACACTTTGTGTGTGAACACATGATTGTATAAAGGATGTTGCTACATGGCTCAGGAACACTTAATAAATCTGTTGCTGGTAAACACAGTTTGTTTTTATTTGTTTCACACAGCGACTCAACTTTTTTGGAACCAGTGTTGTATTAGTGAAGAACTACTGTTCTAATGCGATGCCTCAAAATGCACATAATAATGCATCGATGGGAAATGTGGCTACTGACATCAGTTATATTTTTAGCTCTGACATTTGGTCACCATGGATTTCTGTGCATATCATTTCTACGCACATAATAACCTTGATGTCATGTCATGTTCTAAAGGCACTCACTAGGCAGCAGAGTCATTGAGCTGGTACTCTCTGGCCCGTGTGAAGCAGCTCTGGACGCCGCCGTCAGCCCACAGTCGCTGGATGACGTTGGACAGATCTTCTGGCAAGATGCCCTGCTCCTCTGCTGCTGCTGACAGGGCAAACAGTTGGCGGGCATCATCCTGACAAAAAAAGACACACACACACACACACACACACACACACACACACCATTAGATAGATTAGGTCTCTTAAAAAAAGATATTAAGTTTATTAACCCTCATTATTTTTCATCACTAGATCAAGCTGATAAGCAGAACGCTGCAGGGCTTTATTTACAACTTTTTTTTCCCACATCAACAGTAATCTATCTGTCTACTGCAAGGCCCAGTGGTGAAGGCCCTGAGTGCATTTCATTACTACAAACATCTGTTACTGCGAGTTCAGGATTGCGGCGAGCAAACAAATACTAAAAATATAATTCCACACTTCACTGAATGCAAAGTCTTTTTGTAATATAAAGGCTATAATTTTCAACTCTCTGTTGAATTCCAGATGGGACTTCTTTTTTTTGCAGATCGTGCTCTGTATCATGCATGAAGCTTTGTTCTCATCATTGAGCTTCATGTCTAACTGCGACAGAGACTTCCTTTATATGTAACCATCAGTAACAAGGAAAACAAAGCACAAACAGGGCAGAGAGTCACTGGAACAGAAGTTTTCTGCCGTAACTTGCCTGGCCAACATGAACCAGATATGGTAAGTGGTCATCAGCCAGCTGCCTTGCCAACATGCAAACTGTTGCTGTTGTTGCGGGTATCCAGGGTGTGCTTGTAGTAATTGGTGCTTTTAAAAATGGCTAT
Organism: Chelmon rostratus; assembly: GCF_017976325.1. Classification (NCBI taxonomy): domain Eukaryota; kingdom Metazoa; phylum Chordata; class Actinopteri; order Chaetodontiformes; family Chaetodontidae; genus Chelmon; species Chelmon rostratus. The sequence continues at coordinate 17,147,766 of NC_055659.1, read as the reverse complement.
CTCAAACTGCTTTTCTTAGAAATTGCAGATAAGAAGCTGCGACCGCTGGAAACTGCTGGTTTCACAATGGAAAGAAAAACAGCATTTTTCTTTCCAGGGTTATATAATATGACGTTCCTGCAGTCCTCTGCACTCCACAAGTCTGTTTTATGGCTAGCTCTGAGGAGATATGCTTTCTCAACCAATCAGACTGCACAAGAGAAACATGACGAAACAGAGAAATAAACCCAAGTGTGAGCAATAGTATGACCAGAAATGATGTATCCATCATTGGCCTAATTGGCCCTGGGCCATCACACGGTGAATCCATTTATTAAGGTGCGTTGGCCTGGAAAAACAGATGCATCAAATGGAAGACAGTACATTAATATTTGCATTAACTTTGAATTAATTAGGTATTTACTTTTATGACCCAGAGACACTTGTGTAAGCGAGGGAGCAGGGAGACTTTCTCTGAAATTGCCAAAAGATTAAACTTAGTTTTGCCTCTCTAAGCCATCTTGGCTGCATACTAATATTTTCTAACCGTCGTTTCTGGTGCTCCATGTCTTGCGCAAGAACAGTTTAAGACTGCAGATTGCTGTTGACTGACACAACTAAACCTGAGACATTCTGGTTTATCACAACGACTGTTCTCTTATTCGATCAGTTTTAAGGGGACTGTTGGACAAATATAGCGGATACTGGTGATTGGCTTAGTCCACCACTGCAATTTTTGTCATTTTATGTTGCTTGTTTAATGGTCGGCCTCTGAAAAACTAGTGAGAGCCACTGCTCAGCGACAGACTCTCAGTCAGCAAGCTAACCCAGTAGCTTAAAGACAGCAACAACGACAGAGAGAGGCGGGAGGGAAAATGGCACGCAGACCCAGAATACTTTCACATCTCTCTCGTGAATTAAGGATTTATTTCCACCAAATCTGAGAAGACTAACCAACCACCAGGGGGGAGTGGGAGGGAGGAATAAAAAAAGAACCAGAAGAGCCATTCATGAGTTGCTTCGCTTTAAACCAGGTTACTTAAAAGAACTGGTCTGCTCATCATTGGTGTGTACACGCTGCACACACACCACTTTGTTAGTGTTAAACTATTTGAGCTGGGACAGTTAGCCACCGAGCGCATGAAGTACTGATGATGGTGGTTTATATGTAAACATTTAAAGGCAGAACTGCAGCTATACTCACTGGGAGCACGAGAAGGGCATCGTCCACAGCTTACATCACCTTCGTCCCTTTCTGTTTGACAAGGACTTACCTTAACTTTTGATGTTATCTATTGAGAGACTTTCATGTATTAGTTAACCATTGTCTGGCCCTCCACCTCAACTGTAGGTCACAGGAAGTTAGTGGCCCTTAACTGTGTACCGCGTGGTAGTAATTAAAATCCTGTGATATGGCAACACAAGTTGTTTTCAGTGGACATCAGGAGAACAGAATGCAGAAGAGCAGGGCTTTCTGATAGCTACGCTCTCCTTGACCAACCTAAGTCCAGCTGAAGTTCAAATTGTTGGCTGGGTAGGTATGTTGGTAGTTCCCAACTTCGGTCTATTGGACAAACGAATGTCTGTATTAAAGTTCCTCATCATCCCACAGACAAATAGAATAAACTACATATTTCAAAGCTAACTTTGCAAGCTACAGAAAGAGTCTGGAAAAATGAAGCTCATTTTCAATTAAAATGGTCTTATGATACAGTTATGAAAATATCTGCAACTTCGGATGTGAAATCAGCTGACAGCAGGTCATGGAAGACATGATACATGTTCAGTACGATTCCACAATGAGACGAATCTGGGCAAGTGCATGGCACTGGCGGAGGTATGCACTGTATTAAATACAGTTTGCAGCAGTTGTCATGTTTGTTAAACCACGAACGCAGCTTGCTCCTTATGTATAAACAAAGACATTTGGTCACATGCTGATTTCAGAATAGTGCTGAATGCGTTCCTTCTGACTGGGAGATAAATATTGTCTTTTTAATTGAAATCTGTCAAATGTTCCAGGACGTTCAAAACGGGGCGAGACTCAAATAAACTTGTTATTGAAACACTGTATTCTGTCCAGTTATGCAGAGCTAGGCACCTTGGCAGAACCAATGCTGACATATACCAGGCAGGGAAAAAAGTTTTTTCCACATAAAACCATGTTTATCCAACTCCTCTGGAATGAACTGTCATTCCCAGGAAAGGGAAATATTTTAAGAACACACTATCAAAGAAGCAAAGTAAGGATTGTTAGCATTATGAAAAAATCTGAATTTAAATGTCTGTATTGTAGAATTCATTCATTCAGTTCATTCTATTCAGTAACACGCTACACATGACTTTATTACTTAGTCCAATCCAGCACAATTGTAGGCCTGTGGTCAGAATTCCTTCTATAGTTTATACAAACTTAGAAAAATGAATTTAATTTAATAGCAAATGAAGCATATGAGGTGAAATATGTCCATTAAGTTGAATTGCTGGACTGTATAAAAGCCATGACAACACAGCTCTCTTTTTCCCTGCATCTTAGCAAACTCATACACAATCCTCTCAAATGTACTTGGATGTAGGAGTTGACAGATTGCTTCAGCCTCTATAACTACATTATCTTTCAAATGATCTGTGAGAATAGAATATATGAATCACATTTATGAGACAATGGGTTCACAGGAAAAGGAATCATCATTGTCTCCTCTCATGAGTAGTGCCTAAATCTTATTTCAGTGATCTTATCATCTCCCTGGGTGGCGCCCTGTTGACACAGGCACAGAAAATACAAGGCGCTGCATGAGTCCACCTTCCCTATCTGCTACCCAGAGATTTCCATGAAGAAACTTTCACGCTGCACTCAAGAGAAATTCTTGAGCGGCATAATTTCTGCAGCTTCAAATCCTCAAGGCTAGATATGGGTGCTTAGGATGGAGGAAAAGTGGAGGCTTTGGTGGTGATAAGTAGAGACGATATCACTGAGCTGACTGCAGCAGTATTACACTACGCTCTAAGAGGTTCCCAGAAGGTTTTGTTACTACCTTCAGTAGCTTTCTATTATTAAACAACAGGTTTCAAATAGCATGGAAATGCCTGTTTTTAAAAGCATTTGTAATATTTGTTCATGAGGCAAATGTATTGTTAATGAATCTATCTGGAGCATCGAGTGTCACAAAGCAATGACAGACACAGTTAGTCTGGCTGGAGATGCTCTCTAGTATGGAGTCAGATCAATCTCAATATCAATGCTTGCATACAGAAGGATTCATAAATATATTTTGGGATTTACATATAAATTACTCTCTCCGCATGAATATTTTTCAATCCACTCAAAAAACGTCATCGATGTACACAAATGTAAAACAAATCCATACATTAAAAAAATAAGGTTCCAGATTCAAATGTGTTTCTGATGCACATCCACAAAATGTGCGTATTTACAAGTACTTTGAATTCTCATCATAAACATCCCTGGATGTATATACAGACCGTCGAATGTGCATTTACAAACTGCTCGTCATGCGTGAAATTCAGTGCATTTGTGTGTGGGACTCGCCCGACGTGGCTCGATTCACAAACGCATTGTGTGCATTCATTAATATTGAAAGTGATCTGGCTCCATATTCGAGCTGGTACATCTTTCAGGTTTTGCAACGGCTTATGCTAACAGCCACACGATCCTCTTTCTGCAACATCGCTGCCATCTTTGCTGTATTTCAAACATCATTTCACTGCAGTCTTGCTGGTGCGGAGGGAGACGGCATGTAAAAAGCTACAAACTTTAGGGTCAACTTTATTGTCAGGTACCTACCGCTCTTGTAGTTTCCTCATAGTCGATCTTAAGGTTGGCCATGGCTTTGATGATGGCCATAATGGACTGGATTGTGTTGCTGTAGACAACTGCTCTGTACTGCTTACACTCATCTTCTGAGTATCCATCCTCGTGGATAATCCTGCAAACAGAGAGCAGAGGGAGGGAGGGGAAGAGCAACGGAGAAACTAGTATGTCACTTAAACTGAAATCATAATGTGACAATAAAACAAAACACTGACTTCATTATATATGATTACACACTAACATACAATGGTATAAAATACGGTTTGCTGACTTTAATGCCCCACTGCTGGTACTACTACTGCATTCTTCAGGTAAATAACTCAACAAAATAACTTCTTTTTATTCGCTGTACGTCTTAGGCTATCGTTGACCATCAGTCAAAGATAACGCAGTTCGTCAAAACAATAAAAACAAAAGCCGTGGGTTAATGATGTCAAGAAGTGGCATGGGATCATGGGAGTTGTTGTCTTCATTGTTAAACAAGCACCACTGCTGATGAAAATCTATCTGAGCTATCACTATCTGAAGCATCATCTTGTTTTTCCTGTGTTGCCATTAAAGGCTGCAAAATGAAACGCACTGCGAGTAGAATAAAATACCTGAAATAAAATTAGGGAATTCTCCGGGTTTGTACTTTGTTGGGGACATTTGGGATAATCCAAGTACTCAAATCAACAAAATATATAACATCAGTCTAGTTGTTTTAGACATTTTAATGTAGAAATGTTTTGCATATTTTGCATCTACACACAGGGATTTGTCTAGCAAAGAAGCAAACACAGCACTGTCTATCATGAAGTATCAGGTCTCTCAGAAGGAAACTAAATATGATTACAGGTTAGCCCATTAAAAATGCATCACTGTACGTTCTCTCTCCGGTATGTGTTTTGCTTGTTTATGGTTGGGCCACAGTAATAATAACGTCAAAGAGAGACTATCTTGCTACATATTTCCAACTATTGTGAAAATGTTGTCCATTATCTATTACAATATACCTCATCTAAGATTATATGTATTTCATTGGATCCATCAAAGATGATTCAGCCCTGCATGTATGCGATCACAAATCACTGCTAGGCTGCAGTACTGGGAAAATCTCTCAACCAGAGGTCACTTAAACAAATATTTACTTGCATTTGGAGCAGTGGAAAGAGACGGAGAGAAGGAGGCATGTAGCTGAAAAAGCATGTGGCTGAGACAGAAGCTGCTGGGCTAGAAACCAAACAGAACCGTCTCCCCTGTCCTGTCACAGCCCAGAGACCAGAGTCACACCGCCAGCATGCTCATTGGTTGTGTGATGTGCTGAATGGGACCTCATTAAAATGCAAGCAGGCCTGCTGTGAAACACTGAGTCACAGCCAAGAGGACTAAAAGCCCACAGTGTTCTCCCCCTCATCCAAACAATACTTTGACTAATTTCACAAAATCATTTTTGACTGACTCGATTGTGACGCAAACTTTGTTTTAGAAAGCACTATTCAAATAGTTATTTTATGGCAATCTACGATTGGGCTGGCACATGTGAACACAAAGAATCATCTCACTCTCTTTCCACGACTGAACACCTTGTTTAAAGGCAGAATTTACTTATCTGAATGTCTCTTTCTACATATAGCTGAGATCGACTGTTGACACACCTATAACGACAGTATGGAAGCGCTCACAGACCCCAAAAAATGTTTCAGTGACAGAAAACAGTGTGACGAAGATGAAACACGTTGGAGCAGTAGTCACGAACAGTGTTCTACATAGAACAGAAGGTGTTGATGAAGGTGGCCATACGGAAGCAAATAGGGTCATCAATATTTTGAGCTTGTGAAATGGTATTCACAAATACTTTCTCAGCCTGCACTTGATATCACCTTTTGTGTGCATGTGAAAAAAATGTGCATCTTATTGTGAGGGGGGTGAATGTGTGTTTTGTAGCTGCAGAAGCATTTTGTGCATGTGTGAAAACTTTTTGTGCACACAGGTATAATTTGCACATGAACAAAAAGTTTTCATAGTTCTAGAAATATTTAATGGACGTGGAATTAAAATTTGTGCAGAGATATTTTGAATTAGCATGTTACAAAAGTGTCAACCAGAAATATTTTGAACAGTGGGGTTTCATAAAGTCTGAGAGGCAGACACACAAAAACCTTATCTGTGTATGTGGCACTGAAGTACACAAGCTACAAGCTACTGGCTTGGCAATCAGCACTGCTCACTGACCATCCAATCAGAGGAAACCAAACTGTCCAATCAGGGGGCAAAAGTTTCCCATGTTGACTTCAGCATACTCAAAAAGGAAAACGTAACCAGAACGAACCTGCTAGAAACTTTTGCAACATGCTCCTTCAAAATATTTCTGCACAAATTTTGCTTTTTTTTTTTGCATTGTGCACAAAATTCCTCTGTGCACAAAACCTTTTCACACATGCACCAAATACTTTTACAGCTGCAAAACCTTCTTACACATTCATCAAATTCACACATTCATATACGTGCATACAGTCTTTTCACATGCACACAAAGGTGATATTTGCGGGCTGAGAAAAGGTTTGTGATCAACACTTCACAAGCTCAAAATATGAATGACTATTTGCTTCTATATGGCCAGGGCCTGTCCGGCTACATCCTGTAGGCGTTATCCACACCCGCAACAAATAACTTCTGTTTTTGGCCTAACTTTCTGTCACATTTTGCTTATGAGTATCCTTTGAACTGAATCACATTAACTGTACTGGAAACTTGGCTATGCTTATTATATTGTATGGACTTTGTGAGCAGCTTGCTTCTCATTTAAATATTTCATTACTCTGCTATTAAAAATATCTTGCACATCTAGTGTCAACCAGGGAGACATCTTCAATACAACTCTGGCTTAAATTGAAATCCTGTCATTAATGCTCTCATATCTTGTGACTGTCACATTTTTGCAAGCAGAATTAGTGTGAACTGGAGGGAATTTTTCTAAAGAAATTGAAAACTAGATTAAATTAAACCCCATCATTAGTACTGCAGTTTCATGTGACTCGCAACACTTTTTGCAAGCATAATTATACCTTTGTCAAAATTCTGAATATGAAAATCTCACACATAGTATCTCTGAAGTCTATGATTTGTCCATCTTAGGCAGAAAAGAAACCAAAGAGGACTCTAGAGTCTAGTTGGGACTGAGGGGTTACATTTGAGTCAGTCATGTTGGGTCTCTATTTTTAGAAAGTCGAAAGAATTCACTCCTACTCCTCTGAGAGCAAAGACAGTGGCGTTGTTCTCCTTCCACTGCAGTGTCAGTTAAAAGGGCTTTATGGACCTTTTTCACAACACTATACAGAGAAATAATTTGTTCATTTGGAAACACTTGTTTTTGTGCGTTGTATGATGTTGGCTTTTGTTAACGACTTATTAAAAGCTAAAGCATCAAGTGTGTAGGCATTCACTGATGTGCAAAGGTAAGAGGGTTTTAAGAAGAGTATCTGAGAGATCTGTCAAACCGCTTCAGCCAGTGAAGGAACACTGAACAGGAACTTTCATTCATCAGCTGTGGAAATGCACATTTAGCAACATCTTGTCAGCCCTTGTTTTAAGGACAAGTAGGGTTTCAAAGGGACTGACGGGAGGGACATTTCATACCAGGGGTTTCATTTCAGCTTCATTACACAGTAATCAAAGCCTCAGCTATGAAGAAGACAACAAGTGTTTGTACTCTTTGTCGCTCATATCTTTTGAGTCTCTAAACAAATTCTTGCAAGGATTGTTACTTGTACTTACTGTACACATTAAGCTTTTTCTTCAATTGAGAAACTGGAAACACAAGAGCACGTTGCTACCCTCACTAGTCAACACCTGATGGACGGCGTAAAGTGTCATGTATTTCAGCGCCATATGAAATGCAATTCAGTTACTGAAGAATGTGATTCATGGTTTAAATTGGCTCTTATAATACATTCAATATATTTTCGTTTTCTTACTTTAAGACTGGTTGATTAGTCTAAGTTCAAACTTCCGTTTGCTCATTAGGGAAATTAGTTGTTAAAAACATCCCTAGTTGTGTACCCGTGTAGCTATTCATGCTTAGCATTGCAGATGTAAAGTAAACTGAACTGCAATTCAGCAAATGCATGGGCAATTTCTTGCCTCAAATTTCCAATCTTGCTGTATAATTAAAAACTGCAGTGGCCCATGTGTAGCACATAAGAGTGCAGTACAGATGTTGAAAGATATCTGTATTCTGCGCAGTGATTGGACTCCCCAATCGATTTGATCAATCACTTAACAACTGTTTCCGTCCTCCATATGGATGGTGATAAATGTTCATGGTCCATGGCCTGTTAATGGCCTATTTCAAGCTTCTTGGCTCTCAGCCAAGGAGCGCCAAGCTAACCGGGCCAAACTCCATACATTACTCACTATATCAGCTAGCTAGAAGATTGCATTTCTCAGAGGGGACATCCCTGTATACGATATCAGCTGCAGTGCAGAGGAAGATACAGACACGGTCTCTTAATAGAAACTACACTGGAAGACGTCATTTGGTGCTTGCTTTACTTGCTTTTAAATGAAAAGGAATCATATTTTGAAACTGAAATTAGTTGCATCTTTCATACATGAAGTGTGAAAAAGTCATTTTCAGATCTTCTGGGTGATCTCCCTGACCCTCCCACTTACAGACTACTGCATTCTTCTTCCTTCAGATTTCCTGTCTGGTCTTGGCCTGGATTGTCAGTGAAAGGACAACTACATGCTGATCAATTTTGCTTAGATTTAACACACTTTAACAACCAAAAATGTTTTTAAATCAAACTATCTCTAGCACGAGAGTGCTCTCTTATGCTGTCACAACAAAAAAAATGTGCCTTATCCAAATTTAGCGCAAATTTTAACCCAAAAAATCAGCTAAATACAAAGCAAATTAATGAGTGTTTCCAACCACTATTGTGGTGTGAATGTTAAGGGTTGGGTGCATCACGGTGCCGGTAAACCATCGCAGAAGAAGAGCGTGCATTGAGACAACTTTAGCAAAAGAGTGCAAGTCAAACCTCAAACGATCAGGAAAACTTGACAGATGAATGGTTATGTTTGCTTCATGTGTTAATTAAAGAAGGTTACAGTCTTCTCGTCGGTCCATGCAGAACTGATGTTCTGCTGCACACGTTAGTGTCTTCAGTAGAGCGGACGCTTCAGTGGATGCTTAATCACACATTTAAAGATGCTATAAAGTCTGTTCCAATTGCACTCTTTTATTGATGCATTAACTTTTCCACCTCAGCCAAATGTATAAACTTTTTTACGATTTTTTTTTCTTCAAATTTCCATTGTTTGCATTCAGGTTTCTTTTTTTGCACAATTTAAAATGCTCATAAAAACAGGAGGATGGAAATGCACTTTTAGAAAGATAGTGATTCATGGGAACATTGGGACCATGCTGTACACCACACAGAATGACCAGGGATGAGACTCGGACCCAGGATATTTTGTTATGGAGCTAGATGTGTGCTGCACACCTGCTTCGACATCCACAAATTAATGTCCTGCTATAAGCCTTCAATTCATGTTTACGCAGCACATACTGATCGTCAAATAAATGTTGGAGCACCATCTACATTTAAATATTCTAAATGCATGTGCTTGTGCTGTTGCGACACATTAATTTGTCAGAGATGATGGGAGGAAAACCAACACAATGAGCAGTCACTCACTTCATCTGCTTCACAATGGTGCTCTTCCCTGACTCTCCAGCACCTGCAGAGAGAACAAAAACAGGCAGAGGTTAAAAATACACTCCCGTTAGCTGAGAAATGTAAACAGGCAGCCGGCGAGGCCGTCTCACATCTGGACACTTGTCCTGTGCTCCTCCCTTTACCTCCCAGCTTTGGCTTTAGCTCTGCAACAGATCTCAGCTCTCATTTTCATCCTGGACCAGCTCCTGTTCTCTCTCACTGTAGACCTACAGGGAATCTGCCTGACTTTTACTAACTCAGTCAGCTCTATCTGTAGTCTAAAACCAAATGCTATTACAGGAATGTCTTTATTTAGGAACAAAGGAACAAAAACCACCTCCCCATCATATTCCCCTCTTTTTACTTTGAGACAAGTCACTTTATCATGGTCAACATTTTAATGGAAACGTCTCGCGCTGACAGGATATGGGCTTTTCTTATCCACTGCTATGTTTATTCGAACAGCCTCAGGCGACCAGAGAGAGCTCATCTGCCACAAGGAATCTAACACTACACACACACACACCCAGGGGTGCCTGTCAGTGCACTTTCCACTCGTACTCGCCCGTGGTGAAGACTTTCTGCGATGACCCTCAAAATACACTACTACGCAGCATGCAGCACGCACATGCACAGTGAGGCCCCCGGGCAGGAATGAGCCAAGATAGCTTCCACAGACAGCTGTCAGCTCCTTCTCCTCTGTGGTATATGAGCTCAGACTGGCTAATAGAGCAGAACGTGCTGTTTGCTTTGAAATTAAGTTACAGTTTTAACAAATATCAGATATGTTTAGAAAGTCAAGGTGTGCCAAAGAGTGTCCGGGGTCTAACTGTGCATGGACACTAGTGTGAAAATAATTTTCCAAACACATTGTGACATTCTTCATTTTATATCCACCTCATGGTTCTGAAGTCCCCACTCTGCACACCAAGCAATTTGCAAATCACACTGGGATGAAGCACTCATCCATCTGCCGTACAGTCTGTGGGCCATATTGTTAAGCAGGAGGAAAAGCAAAGAAAGAAACGCTCTCTCTGGCTCACTGCATACGGTGAGCGTGAATTGAAAAACTGTAAACAAATGCCCTGCTGACGAAAATGGGAAATAACTAAGAGCCAGACTGACTCAATGGAAATGGGCAGTGTGCAGTTATTTTGTCAGAATGCAGATGGAATACTTAGCTGTGAATAAATCACATGTGCCATTACAGGCAAGCTTCATTCTGTTCAAGCTGGGGAAGACCACAATATTGGTTTAAAGTCTTCTTTTAAACCACACACTTATTCTGTATACTGTATCTCTTAGAGAAAACGTTTTTTACCGCAGCCGCCTGGGTTTGACTCCAACCTGGAGCCCTTTTCTGCACGTCATTAACTTCTCTGTCTCTCATCAAAAAATACAGGCAAAATAATAAATGAACACATCTTTAGGGTTTAAGAATTAGTGTAGAAAACTAATAATTTATAATTCCTCACTAATCTGGAAGAGAGCCACACACTAAGATAGACGTGGCTGAGTTAGTCCCTGGAGCCTCTGTGGCTCAGCCACAGATATGTGTGTCCTGAGCCAAACTGTCAGAACATACTTTCTAGACCTGTGAGTTCATGAGTCTGACTGACCAGGGCCGAGCTAGTGGGCCTCTTCTCTCACCACCCACCCACAGACACACCCACAGTCTTGTTTCCATTACTTCAGAGGACATTAAATTGACTTGCATTCATTTCCTGATGACTTTCCTCATCTAAAATTTTGTGATTTACATTATGGGGACTTGCAATTTGTCCCTAAAAGTGAGGTAAGTTCCTATAATATGTAAACACATCCCCAACACACACACGCGCACACGCACACACTCACACGCGCACACACACACGCGCACACACACACGCGCGCGCACACACACGCGCGCACACACACACGCGCACACACACACGCGCACACACACACACGCAGAGAGCGAGAGAGAGAGAGTAGTAAACATGCCCTTTGGAGTTTGTCCAGTGAACCTGAAGCTGCTAACAGTTAGAAATGAGCAGTGAAGTTTGGCACATGCTTTGGGTGCCACTGCTGCTCTGATTAACAAATAGGCTGCAGTTCTCTGTACTGTACAATACAAATACACTTAACCACCGAGCCGATGAATACTTGTTTTTTCCAGCATGTGCATAAGGATTCTGTCTGGAGACCAAATCATTTGACTGTTAAATACAGTTTGTTCCTCATTACACAACCTTACTGTGACAGAACTGCACTCAAAAAATATAACCAAAAGCATAATGGATTAAAGTATAAAGCGGGATTTTATATACACAGCAAAGATAAACAATGGACTGCCGCTGGACTAACTCTTATTAGTTTAGTCTTATTCAGTATTGACAAGCTACACACACATACGCGGAGGAAAGCAGAGTCCTGCACTGCACTGTTTCATTTTAATATTTCATATTTGCCAGCTGGCAGTAAGAGGCTGCCAACAACTGTACAAGCACTTGTACTTTAATAAGACGGTTTGGAGAATTCCTACAGGGCTGTGCACATAGTTTCTTCTAATAAATCCTTAACTGAATGAAACACACATCTGGGACTCCTGAGGGATTGTAGAGGATGCTTTTGTCATGGTTACTGATGTGATACGAGTGCCAATCACTCTCAAGTGTACTTTCCTGGTGGTTCTGTGGGGAAAAAGCTGTGACAGGAACTCAAGGCCTGATGACAGCCAGGCTGACACCACTGAACCTGTCACTTTTCCACAACAAACATTGTCTGATCTGTGGATAATGCTGCATTATCACCATATCTCCCTTTGGAGGATGGAGGCTCAGGATTGCAGCTGCATGAACACACATACATGCAGACCATTTCCACAGGCTCTATTGATAATAGTAGTTTCCAACGATTGCTTGAAAAAAATGTTACGACTCAGCAGAGTCATAGATGCAGAGTTTGCCTCAACTGTAAGCTGTAACTGGTGGCCTTGACTGAATAGACCATAGTCAGCATCAGGAGGTAGAGGATTAAACCACGTGGAAGACTTGGTTTTTTCAGCATGAATAGGGCACAGTATAAGGAATACTTAACAACTAAGCTTAAACTTGATCTAACCTAAAACATAACTAAACAGACGTTAAGCCCATCCCCTCTAAAACAAACTGAATTGAGGTAAAGTTGAAAAGAAAAGAGGCATTTATTTAAACTACTATGACCAAGACGCAGAGGAATCAGACTGCATGTGCAGAGCAGAGGATGAAGAAAAGTTGAGTTTGCAGGAACATAAATATAGTCCACTGCCTAGCAACTGGGCAATAAGTACGACAGTTGTGGTTGCCTTTGACTCATGGTTGAAAATGAGGGGGGAAAAATATGCCTCTGCCAGTTCACTCTCCAGTTTCATTTGATTTGAATCAGCTTCTGTATGCCTGTCACAATTCTTTCAGCCTCACTAATGTAATACAATAAGACTTAGAAACACAGTCAAAAATGGGAAGGAAGTCATAGTGTGTGCACGCTTACATCTCATCTGTGGGCGTGTGTGATGAGGAAGAAGGGGGTATTAGCCTGAAGATATGTAGCAGTAGGAGAAAGCAGCAGGGAATTTGTAAATCTCCCAGCAAGACTCAGGAAATTGGCTGATTACGGATGGGCTACAATGTAACCGGGAGACAGACAAGAACCAACACAGGCATGGGTGCCAGGAGAACCTACGCCAGGGTACCCACATGATTAACGGGAGTCCAGCTGCCACAGGACGGAGCATGGGCCTGACCCCATGATGTCAAAAGTGGTGGGGGTGTCATTAACGTTCACAGTCATGGTAAGTGAGTAAAGTCCTTTTTGGATACATTCCCTACACACATTACATCGGCACATACAAACACAAAGAGCTTTAATCAAGTCCCAGGTGGCCGTGGACTAAAGAGAGAATACACTGATCCCTTTGGGTCAGGTAAGATATCAAAAACAAAGTGCGTTATTGCCCAACGGAAACCCGCTTTCACTAATTTAATTGTTGGAGAGCTGATAAGGGAAATTACTCCTGTTTGTATTTGTAGACAGTACGAGACCCACTTGGTACTTCATTAGGACTCAAATGAGCACACCTGTAATTAGGTACCTTTGTTTGGAGATGAGCAGGTAGCTGCTTGGGGCCACCTGGGAATAAAATGCAATTATCATTATTATACCAGGGGAAATCTGCCTGCTCCCACCATGCAAACGAGTGGTTTCAGGGATTAGCTATAATTATCCAGCATAGGTATTAGTTGAGAAATCTTAAAGTCCAGCAGTTGATCAAATGTGTGTGATCATTACAGCCACTAGTGACAGTTTCAATGCCGCACTGCTGGCTGAACTTCACTTCCCTAACACAGACACTTTGAGTGACTTGCTTGAATCACATACACTGCATCAGCAGCTTATTGAGGTAATTAAAGCCTCATTGGTGTTGTGAAGGAAAAAATGATCAGAAATAATAAAAAGGTACATGCCAGCTGTACTTCAGGTGTCATATGCTCCAAACTGGGTGGCAGGCATCAGCAGTAAGAACTTTTCTTGGCTAACCAGAGGTCAGATAAGTGAAGCAAAAACCAACTCAACAAGCCTAGAAAACAGCACTATCTATTGCAGTTTACACTGATTTATTTTCTGTTTAACTGTGAAAACTACATCCAAATAAGGAATTTCAGTTTTCTTTTGTAGAATTAGGATCTGAGAGAAGAACTAACAAAGCTTTATCGACTCCCACATTTGACCAGCGATGAAACCCTACGAGAGGAAGAAGTGTGCCAGACAGCTCCAATTCCTGGCATGCTCGTGCCGTCTCTAGAGTTTCATTATTTAGTGAAGCATGATGAAACTGACAAGTCCAGACATAAAAGGAGGAGAGAACGAAGGGCACTTCCCACTGTTCTGTGTCAGGACTGAGGATCAGCAGCTTAAAACAATCAACTCATTTCACTATCTTCCTGCAGCGCCTGTCTGTTGCATCAGCATCCTGCAGCCACGGCCTCATCAAGCTTAAAAATGTTAACTGCCTCAAAGGTCTGCCTCCCATGGTACTGAGGCTTTCACTCTATGTGTGAATAAATGTGCATGTGTTTGGAGCAAGTGTGACTCCATCCTGGTGGGACTGGGAGCAAAGGCACAAAGGCAGCAGTGTGGACTCCCGTTAGCTGAGAACACAGGCCCGCTGTTGATGTTTAGGCTTGGACCTTTCCTATCAGCACTATGGCTCAAGCAAGTTACTCACACTGCTGTGACGACTGCCTTCACCAACCCCAGCAAATAGCTTTATGGCCACTAGCAAGATAAAATGTTGAAACTCACTGCTGAGGAGAGGAACATACTGTATGTTGAACTGTGATATAATAATAATAATAATAATAGGCAATTAAAACATCATCTTGATAGGTAAAAGAGTGAAATCCCAACTGGTTTTGTTATAGTGGTCAAATATAGCCCCAATTTCCCTCACAGCTCACTAATGATGTTGTGAAAGGAGACACTTTAAGGTTTGCCCCATTCCTGATTAAGGCTTTTCATTAATGTTAAATGTAAATATAATCCATGTGACGAAGATGTAGACACAAGACGAAGATGCATATTTGATTTACCCTTTTCTTCATTTAGACTTCTTCTCTCTTTCCAGCTGATACTAAGTGCTCACTAACAGTTTGGCCTAATTAGGGGTTAGAATGGCACCCAAAAGTGTGGCCATATAACCCAAACACCAGTGCAATACAATATAATCCAATTAGACATTTAGTTTCACTGAGGCAGTTTTCCTTGCATGGCAATTGTCCTGCATTGCATTAAACCGCATACTGTAGGTGTTTATAACAACTTCATTAATCCCCAGCTGGGGAAATTTGGTAAATGACAGTTGTTTAATATTAGTAGCCCAGTATTTTCATATAGCCCTCTTTCAAACATGCTTTTAAAAGCTGTTCAAAATGTCAAAAAAGACTGCCTTTGTGTAATTACTGAGGTGCTTTTGTACTGAACCTTCAGGCATGCAGAGTGAAAAATGAAGAAAGCATCAGCTTCACTGTGTGAAAAATGAATGTCACACGTTTTAATGAGACAATTATTTGACTGATTCTTATGCTGCCACTGTCAATGCAGAGAACGTTAAGAAATAAATCAAAAGTTGAATAAGACATTTAAAGGAGCATAAGAATATTTTCTTTTCAGTCAGGCTCGTCCGTCCACTAAATCTATAATGGGATGGCCCTCTGGTCCTTCCTGTCCCTCACTTCAGAGCGGATCTGTTGAATAAATCAATATCTGACCCCTTTGAATATCAAATATGCGCTGGTTTTAAAACTTAACTCTGCAGACAATAAAGGCAAACATCAGCTGTCTTGGGCTTCAAATCACTATCCACTTAGAGAACGCTGATTAGCTCATGTTAATGCTATTTTTTCCTGCGTCCTTAGCGGACTGACAAATATTGGTCGCAGTGCAGGCAAGGCTCATCTCACTGTTATACATCGCTTGTCACTGACGTGAGACTTCTCACAGTCTCTGTTCTCACTCTCAGGAGCCTGAGGCACACTGAGACTCAAACAAATAAGACAAAGAGACATTTGAAATCTCACAATCTCCCCACTAATATACAGTACACTAAACATACAGGGGGAAAGTGATGAGGCAGCTAGTGTTAATGCTGAGATGAGTAAAGTGATAAGAAAGCTATGGAAATTCAAAGAAACAGAGGTAAAAAAGAAGGGGACAGGGTTAGAGAGGGGAAAAAACAACAACAAAAGCGCTAAGTCGGCAATTCTAGCCTGCAGCAGGATCCAGTGAGACAAGACAGCCTCACTACACTGAAGACTGTGACACACGCAGCTATCTCATACACAACGAAACAGCCTTGATCATTTCTCCATCTCCCCGCGGCCTTTTTCTCTCTTTATTCTATAATCTAATTTATTTCAATTTCCATCATTTCTCAAACTCTTCCTCCCACTGTCCTCAGCCGCCTACACACCAGCCGTGAGGCGGCCCCGGTGCCGCCTGTTCTTCTCAGCTATGTGTTGAGAAATGTGCCAATCCAGACTCGAGACCAGAGGCCCTCCAAGAGACACATGTGCCACTTCCTATTCTGGGATCCAATCAAGGAGGAAATGGAAGCAGCTTGCATGAACATGTGTACACTCAGGAACGTAAAAAACATGCGTGCGTGCGTGCGTACACACACACACACACATAAACACAGACACACATGGGTATATCTGTCTGATTGAGAGACAGGGATGGAGAGATTCAGTCTTCAACAGATGGCTACCATGCCTCGGGCAAAGACCAAGTCTGGACAGCAAACTGACAACTGCTGCCAAAGCAGAGAGGGATAAGAGGCAAGAGGACCACATCTCCTTCCTCTATGTATATTCAGTGAATGTGAGACAAGCCTAATGAAGGTGGAAGACATTTTTATTTGACAATTGTGTCTAAAGATGCAAATTACCTCAACCAACCAGCAGCCACAGAAACAATCCATTCAGGGTTTTTCTTGCATAGAGGAATTTTTGGCACCCCTGAAGAGGTTTAAGCCAGCGCCAAAGGAAAATCACAAGCAGGAAAACAATACGAACTGAGAATGAAAATCACAACTGAAATACTCTCCAAATGTGTCTAATTGCAATTTATCAAACAACTGCTGAACAAGCAGAACAGCTTAGCTGACCCTACTGGGAGAGAAGACTTCCTGTGATTTCACTTAAAATTAAAACAGTTTTATTCCGGACGGTGAGGAAATTCTTACAACAATTACTGATGCACATGGTAACTGTTGTGAGCAGTCACCCCCCAAAAGGCCCATTCTGAAAAAAACCTACAATTATCCATTGATTATTAAAACCTCCTGAAAACACTAAATGCAATACTGATTGCAGCGCTGTGTGGTAGTTGTGTGACTCCTGCAGAGGTTGTTAGTCACAAGAGAACCGTATGGATTACACACCACACAGCAATTAGAGGGCGTTAAGCTTAACTCGGTTTAGTGAGAAATTTGTCAAGAATCAATGCAAATTTCAAGGAGGTATTCTCTGTGTGAATCGCAGGGTGTATCTAACGTGCTTGTATCAGACTGCTGGCCAATCGACAGAGGTAAGATATACAGACGCCTACTAGCAAAACACTGCGTCGTCCTTAAAGAAAAGGATGCTGCACAGACATCCTCCTTCTATCAATAGACGACTGAATATAGAGGACTGCTGAGAGAGGTAAAGCAAATAAAACAGACGGTAATAACACAGAGGTATCATGTTGAAATGCGTCTGAGAAGCTTCAGTTGATAACGGGAGTAGCAGGAACACAGGATTCTGTCAGCCTTAAAAGTGTACAATGTTCTGACATGTTACTGGGACCTCTGGAACAAAATGCCTTCTGTCTCCTTTCTCCTACAGAGGATGTGGAGAGCAAAACGGGAAGACAGGAACAACAGCTGGTTGTGTGAAAGACTGGCTGCTCGTAATCTCTACACTTTCTACACTTCTAACACTCTGCAGGTGCTGCCTTACCT
Source organism: Chelmon rostratus (assembly GCF_017976325.1). Lineage (NCBI taxonomy): Eukaryota > Metazoa > Chordata > Actinopteri > Chaetodontiformes > Chaetodontidae > Chelmon > Chelmon rostratus. The sequence goes on along the minus strand of NC_055659.1, from coordinate 17,129,729 downwards.
TCCCAGACCTTGACAGGTGATCAAACAGCTGGTCAGGTCTCTCACTGCATGACACACATCTAACTTTTTATAGTCAAAATTAAAATTTGTCATTATAGTGACTCAGCTGTAATGGCCAAAAGCCCACATTACGCTCTTCAGCAAAATAAGATAGTGACGTGAAGATCTTCAGAAGGTGTCAGCAGTTTTAATGGGATGAAGGAGCCAAGGAAAAATGTAACACAGCAAAATGATCCAGGGTTACATTTTACCCTCTCAGGTACTTTGCCCTTGGTGTCTTGTCCTATTCACCAGCCCCTCTGTTAAAATGAAACTTTCTTAACTCCCTTGCAATGGTTTCTCCTTTTCAACATGTACAACACACACACACACACACACACACACACACACACACACACGCACGCACACACGCACACGCGCACGCACGCACACACACACACACACGCACACGCACACGCACACGCACACACACAGTATTAAAACAATTACAAAAATTATACGCTTCGCTAATTGGATAGATGGAAAAAAGGATGTGGAGCAGGTAATATCTCTAAACCACCTGCTCTCCAGCCTACGGGGAGGGGAGGCGGAGGCCCGCTGAGACAGTGGTAGAAGTCAGAAGTGCTATGTGAAGGTGAAGTGCTCTTTGGGGAACAGAGTTAGAAAAAAAAAACAAGGGTGGAACGGTTTCAAAGATGGGAGATGATTTGCCCTATTTAAACAAGGTGCAAGGTCTAAAGGGCATGGCGCAAGGTGTATTTAGAGCATGTCCAACTCCAGTTTTTCAACAGGACACAACCTGGACACAAAGTAACGTGCAACAGGGTTGTATTTAGCCTCTTAATTAATCATAGGCGTGTTTTGGGCAGAACATGGATTAAACCAATCAAAGTGGCATGTCCAGTTCCCATTGCTCCTGCACCAGGCTCACATTGCTATTTAAATGGCAGATTTGGCAAGTTGGAGAAGCGAAGGGTTTTCTGCTAAAGGAAACGGATCTACTCATGCCAGAAGTGAAAGTGTGTGAGGAGACCATCTATAGGAGCAGCAGGAATCCACAAAAGCTCTCTGAGCAGAGGCAGGCATGGGAGACTCTTACAATCTGAATAAGGCACCGTTTAAATAGCAGAAAAATACTGCACCATTGACTATAGACTAGGTTTTGGTTGGTCAATGGTGCAATAGCTTTCTGCTGTCTCAAGATAGCCAACAATGTGCCTGACAACAAATGATTATAAAGCCATCACACCAGGGTGCATGATGGGTGTAAGATAGGGCCCTGAGATGAGGGTGACATCAAGCCATTAATTGCAGCAGACAGCCGAGAGAGGAGAGGATCAACAGAGGAGTGAAAGGTGAAGAGAGAAGAGGAGGTCGGAAAAAGAGAGATGGCCTTCAGAGACCCTGGTGGGACATTAGAGTGGGGTCCCACTGTGAGGGTGCCCTTAACTGCCAATGATTCAAACAACCTTGAAATCCACAACCCCCGAGGAGTAGACGAGTGTATAACAATCTAACTCAGAAACGTTATCTAACAGGGAAGCTCCATTCGATCAGTCGGCAATCACTTCACCCAATAATTAATAAAAATTACTCCATTACTACCACGCTCCTTCAATGTGCCAATGAGGAAAAAGTAGGTGAGGTCTCTCCTGCTCTCATTTCTGCCTTGGCTTTGGCCCAAGTGTCTCTCCTGCCTCATTTCATCAGCTCTGAATTCTAGCACTGAAACCATTTGACAGAGCTGTGAGCAGCAGAGGCTATCAGGCCCACTACAGTGCCAGGAGCAGTAATCACAGCCCCCACCAGATGGAATGAATTCATAATTGATGCTGATTTTCCAACTGTTTGCAGGGATGAAGGAGCATCAAGCAGAAGGGTGCTGAATGTCTGCAGCCCTGTGAGTTTTTTGTTAATGTGCCGTAACATCTGGAGCAGGCTTCCTCAGCCATCGCGCTACTACAAGCAAATAAACAAAGCTATTCCCCAATAAAAGGATACCTTCAAACACGTTACTACTCACATGTTCTCCTCTGATGATGAACATGCTGTAGTAGCTGGTATTCAGTGATCTAGACAGTCCTAAAGTGATTGTGTAACTTATTTAACCAATGCAATTAGCCAGCTGCACAACAGAATAAAGTCAGCTGCTCATCTGAAAATATTCAGTCGTTTTAACTAGCATTTGAGATCACTGACGAGTGAGTTGGTTTGCTTTAGACTTTCAGGTGGCCCCTGATCCAATTCGACATTTTTACATTTTAGCGGGACAAATAGCATCATAATGAAAACTAAAATCTAACTGCAAACAGGTGCATGCAATATACTTAAATTTAATACTGATATCAGTTAACTCATCTGTGCAATAAGTCATTTAAACTATAAACAGAGAACTTTCAACCCCCCTAGCCTCTTGAAGCGGTATTACTGTAAAGACAACCAGATTACTTCCCTTTTCCCAAGAGCTTAGCAACTACTGCGAGCATAGGACACAATGCATTTGTTTCCAAATTTCCGCGAAGGAACGATCAACTGATCATTTTCTTAGAACAATTATTCAGAAAAGAACAGGCCTGTACAGACACAGGTCGTCTAAAGTTTTGTCCTGCCTCATCCTCCTTCAACTTTGACTTCAATATAATTTAATCAGAGCTTACATCTTGCAGGCATCTGGTGAGGTCAGGTTTAGGATTGTGTTACATGACCTCTGACATGGTTGCTGGCGCCCTGGCTAGAGACAAAGACCTGGGATAGCATCAAGGGTAGCGAAAGACAATCCCTCTGCACACACAAACACATGCACACACACAAACACACGCACCATCTACGGGCGCATTATCCTTCATCTAAAGCAGCACCGTGGTCTAGAAGCAGGGTCAGACACTGATTTAATACCTCACACAGATCACACAGACACAGCTTCTATCTGCAATGAGGGACAGAAAATACCCAACACTCAAACACTTCTTCAGCAGGATAAAGCAGCACACAGCTTTGTTCGCTGCAGATAAATACGTCTTTGCTGCTGCTAAACAAAGTGACATGATTTCCTGGGCTTTTTACGTCATTTGGGCTGCGGGTTCTGGTTTATTTCCTTTAGTCCTCCTCTTCATATCTCCTCCTTTTTAGTTTCTCTGTGTGTATGTGTTCAGTGCTTTACATATCTATATTTCATTGCATTAAATATTGCAGCTTGGTGTTAATTACTCTGTATGTGAATAAGGGGGGAATTTAAATTTGATTGTATCATTAGCTACTGAAATATGGCTTCCTTTGTATTTGTAATGTTTTTTCTTACGTTATACTTAAAAATATTCAAGTGAAATGTGTTTCTGTGCAATTATGTGCAGTGTGCAGTCTCCCTGTCCCATGGCATTTCCTCAGTGTGCCTTAACAGAAGTAGTTTAAAAGGCTGCTGTTGTGGCCCAGTGTGATAACTTACATTTGCTTAGTGCTTTTTTCCACAGCTGCAAGCCCCCCCATCATGATCAAGAGATGATCACATAGGGACCACCATTAATTTTGGCCTCCCCTGAAAACAGCTGAACAGCTCTGACAAGCGCCTTTAATAGCTGGCATATTTCAGGCGCCTTGCCCGGCTCTTGGCCCCCTTTAATTATTCAGTTGCCCCACCTTTAGCGGCACCCCTAGAAAACAAGAGAGATTAAATTTTGAAAATTCAGGTTTTACGTCTCAGATTCTGATGCACAGAACACTATGGAAAACATTAAAAAGCCAGATTACTGCGATAGTGATGTGTCCTACCTCCACCACATTGTTTTGTGTCACCCATACAGCCACTCCAAATTTACACTACATCACAGGTGGAGCCTCTCCACACAATCAATATTTGAGCTTCACTCTCACTTCCAGCAGCGAAACAAAGCCAGTGTCTTAGCGTCTCTCACTGGCATTAGCAGTCCACATCACCACAGCTGCAGAGCTTCCAATGATGAGGCTGAACCATGGGAGGAAGGGCTCAATGTGATACAGCTGACGTTTAAAAACTTCACAGCATGGATATGTTCTACTGATCCTTCACATTGCCACGTTATAGCAGGAAAGAGCTTTTCCGCACCATCATCAGGCAAAGATGAAGGCAAACAGGGACACAGAGTGTGGTGGTCACTGGAGGAATCTGCTGCATCATGGGCTTCGGGCAACTGGAAATGTACTGCTGATGCATTATACATGCATCCATTACCAGCCCCTCCTGCTGCACTAACCTTTGTACTGAAACATGCACATACACATTCACATGTACAGGCACACAGACAGAGGGATGAAGGAAAAGGATCCTATGAATTATGGATTGGTGCAATGAGCTGTGGAAGAGGCATGGCATAAACATTTGGATGCTCAGTGACAAAAAGCCAGACAGTGAGGGAACAATAAAATCAAAAACTTGAATAGGTTCCTAAATGAGTGAACTTATTTGGGGGAAAGTACACATAAAAGAGCAATACCATGACTTATGGGATGTTTTGGTTAAAAGTATGCCCATTTAATTGAACGGTAACCATACACTGCACTCAGCAGCACACTTCTTCATCACATGTAAAGATATTTTTTCAGCAACCCATCACCTTGAGAATACACACATTATGGATAATGCACTTTAAAAGGCCACAAACAATATTGTTGTAATTGTTTTGCTCCAGGCGAAATTCAAGAGTCTAAAAAAAAGGACTTTGCTCAGCTTCGGTGCACTTACAATGCATATCAACACACACTTTTACACACACATTGAGACCGTGTCCACATGAAGCCAGTATAATTTTCTTTCTCTGTTGGCCATCCACACATTGTCCATAGCTTTCTGAATTTCTCAGACACTTTTCATTATTTTTAAAGCAAAATGCAAAGATATATCTATTATGATGTTTGGCTGTAGTGAAACAGAATTGTAACTAAAAAGTCGGGGGTGAAACAGTTTAAACTTTCTGTCAGAGACCAGGCTCCTTGCCAGATGCCCTATTTTGTTGTTTGTTTGTTGTTAACAGAAAGAGGCATTCATTTGGCATTTCAGCTCGGGCGGTGAACCTTTAGAAAATAATCTTTTACTTTCATCTGCTGTGGATGCAAGTAATTTACACGTAATCAGAATTCTTAGGTTTATGCACCTTTGTGTTAACGTGACAGTCCACAAAGTCACCCGCCTCACAGTCTGGCCTGGGATAATTACTCCAAACTGAAAGGCCATCGATCAAAGAGCAGACGAGGCGACCAAGGCCGCCTGAGACGACTGGCTTCTCACAGCCCTAAAAATCAGAGGCTGTCCTGGCCTTGAAGCCTGCAGACATGAAAGGCCAGACCAATGCCCCTGACATGGCCAGAGCAAACATCATCGCTCAGCTTTTCGACTCAAGCTTAAATGACACACTGTGAATCCAATTTTAACTTTCAGATAAAACCTGTTCTCTTCCAAGACTAACTTTGAAGCTAAGTAATCAATAAGGCAATGAGAAAAAGAATTACTTGTTTTGTAATCATCATTCTTATTATACTATATGAGATGTCAGCAAAGCCCAAGAGCCAAGACAAAATGTTCCTGAGAAATGGTGTGCTAACCTGATTTCTTAATACTTTCCTGAAATGTAATTTGCTTTTTCTTTGTGTGCTTTTGCGGCACTCAGTGCAGCATCAGATCTAGATCTAAACAAAGCAAAATCATCCTATCTATAAAATTTGAATAAATGTTTTTTTCTTACTCACACTAATCTGAAAATCCAGCACCCATGAAGTAAAGTGCCTAAAGGCTTTAGGGAAGGGAAGGTTTTTAGGATTTAACTTAAAACAACCACATGTTCTATTTTAATATTAGACCCACTGTGCTGCCACATTTGGTGCATTTCATTAAAGTAGGCTGCGTACGTTGTGGCCAACATATATTATTTCTTAAAATACAACCGTTTGTCAGTACATTTGGTGGTGAGAGGTGACTTTTAAGAATGAGTCGAAAGAAAATGATTTTAACAGCTCGGTAAAAAGGCTGTCTGAGGATTTGTTTCACAAAGAAACTGCTCAATTGCAGTGCTGCAGGATTCTAATAGCTAGATGTTCAGTTGTACATCCTCACTGTGTTTCTTCTACTATTGGTAAAGTGTTGCAAGGTTATATTTATCAAACTAAAAAAGCAGAACAAAATACTCTTGACAGAACCAGTTTTAACAAACAACATTCTGAAAATGTGTTTTACTCGTCAAGCAAACTGATAATGTACTGTGTAGGTTATAATTATCTACATGACATGATGAACAGTGTGAAATCATCACATCTCGAGTGTGCAAGAGATTGTAAAGGAAGAGAAAAAAAAGAGCCAAAAGAGGCCGCAATTAACAACAGGAAACAGACAGGAAGTTTATTCCATCTCTGTGTCGCTATAGCAACCTCAACTTGCAAGTTAAAAAAAAAAAAAAAGCACAGGAAATGAAAACAGGGGGGGGTGAAATGGGAGGTTTCTCAACGGTTCACACATTTTCCTTAGAGGACACAAGCTGAAACTTGCTTTGCTGACACCTTTGACTGAATGAAAGATTTGAAATTGACTTGTCACATCATGAAGGCAAAAGGCCGACTTACTGGCCTCAACTTTCACACGGATCTGATTTTGAATTTCCTGGACAATAAAAAAAGAAAAGAAAAATTACAAGTAACCAGTGCATCTAAACTCTTCAATTCAGTGTTAGCAACCCCCTATCATAAATCATGAGGGAAGCTGAGTTGTACAGTGTTACTGCTATTCTAGGTTTTGTCTGGTAGACTCAGCCAGCTCAATGTTAGTAGTGCGGCAATGATAATGAACACATGCAATTTATTGAATACAGTACACTACAGTAACAGTGTAGAGGCTCTCCAACAGGTAAAGCAATGCATTGACCCTGAAAGCTCTGGTAATTTTGTCCAGATCTTTGAAAAAAGTAATTCCTCCACATGTTTTTCTGAAGTGGATGCCATGAATATAGAAATGTTGTGTAGTTTAGTGTAGTAGGCCCTGTTTGTGCCAATGAGCAGCTGCCTCTTGTTTCTCTGGAGGCGGCAAAGCTGCCGATGCATGAACAGTGAGAACAGTGGAGGAAACGTCTGAACACCTTGAGATACAGTATCATAACATCACAGAAGATTATTAAGATTACTGATTCAAGCTAAATATTGTACGCATTAACTTCATCAGACACACTGTTAATATATATCCAGACCATGATGCATCTAATAAGCTACCCTTGTGTTAGATTCTGCTAATGTTAACTCACCGTGCACGCTCAGGAACCAGAGACCCTGGCGTGGTGCAGTCACACATGAGAAACTCAGCCCAGTATGCTAACCCAGGACATTGTATTAATTCAACAAAATTTGTCAAACAGACACCCAAGTCTCCTTACTTCAACAACAGATTTCAGTTTAAAAAAAAGCCTCCTGCACTGGACTGAATAATCATTAAAACAAATGCACCACTGGACTGCTCAAGTTTGCAGATGACACCATTCTGGTTCTTAGGCTTCTTTATGAGCAATTTGTGTTCATACAGGAGGGAGATTGCCTGCTATGTTATGCCATGCACTGGAACCATACATGCATGCAAGGACATTTCATTACTGACATGACAATAGCTTCAAGGGACCTTCCTGCTCACCACCTGTGGAGGATGTCACACCTTCAGCACATGACAATTTATAGCAGGAAAATTCTTGATTTCTTACAACATGCATCACTAGTCCACAAACAACACTGACTTGTCCTCACCAGTCAGTGGCCTTTACCTGTCAGCTGTCCACAATCAAGATGTTGCATGACACAAGGAAAGTCAAGACTTAACAGCAGGGAGGGTTGCTGGCGACACTGTCTATACAGGCCCCCAACCAGTTTCTCTCCTCTGCAGATTCATTTAAAGGTGCTCTGCTCTTTCAGTCATTCAAACGAGTGGCTGATAGACAGTTGCACTTTTCTTCTACCAGTCCCCGTTGACAATGTGGTTGTCATTATCTCTGTCTGAAATGTCAAAGAGACAAGTTGCTATCCCTCTATCATTCCATTACACTTTCTTCCACTTTCTAGGTAGCTGTAAAGTTGGTTTGGAAACAAACTTTGTTAAAAAAAAAAAAAAAAAGAGCTATTAAACTTTAAAATTAAAGTGCATTTCTTGTTTTTTAAGGTTCACGCTCCACCGTTTCAGCTGGACATCTAGTCACAGGATTTATATGACAATTCTCTTCACTGGGAGGTTTTTACCGTGAAAAGCATGTAGAAGTGTTGAATTTGTATTAACACAGTGTTCCCTGTGCAGTTCCCGGCAGATTTTTTAAACAAATGTAAAAAAAAAAAAAAAAGAAAAAAAGGGACAGCTTGGATATAGATACTGTAGCCAGGGGACAAACAACTGTGAAAGAGGCTGATTTGAACTTGCCTGAGGACAACAGCCTCTTTCCAAAATATGCCTTACTTAACTACAACCTTGATTTCAAAATGACTGGGCACTGTGCAAAATGAAAATAGAGACAGAATGCAGTCATTTGCAAACAAACTGTGTTTATCAACAATGGTTTAATGAAGTGATCCTGAGCCCATGTCCGTCATGTGTTCACAAAGTGGTGAACCTCGCTTGTGAACCACTGAGCCTTTCCAGGATGCTCCTTCCATACCCAATCATGATACAATCACCTGTTACCAATCAACATGTTTACCTGTGGAATGATCCAAACAGGTGTTTTTGGAGCACTGCACAACTTTCCCAGTCTTTTGTTGCTCCTGTCCCAACTTGTTTGAAATGCGTAGCTGCATCAAATTCAGAATGAGCAGATATTTACAAAAATCAAGGAAATTGACGAGGTAAAACACTAAATGTATTGTCAGCAGTTTTGCACTTTTAGTAATAAAACCAAGACATCAGCAGAGATGTTATATAGAGAGAGCTATGCACCAACCCATACCTCACTCAGGGCTGCTGGTACTGATTTCCTTTTTCTTTTCAATTATGCTATAAACCATTGGACACATCAGGAAAAGGGTGGATTAAGGGGGAAAGGTAAAAAAGTAAGAAGTAATTGCTTCTCTGGTGCAGCAAAAAGTGCCCCAAATTTTGGAAAGTATAGGCTGTGACATGCCATCTATCCAGCACAAACCACTTTGGTAAGTCTCAACACTACTGACTCCTGGACCTCAGCATATAATTCAGTCACATAAGTTGCCTCAAAGATTCCAGACAGGTTGTCCCTGTTAATAATGCTTCTGCAGCCTTATGGTGCATGTCCTGACAGAGGCTGCAGCAGACAGATCAACATCAGATTAGAAATATAAATTAGCTGAAAAAGGGCCGACACAGTCACAGTCATCTGAGGGTTTAAAGGTTTAATTCTAATACTGTCTGAAAGAAGTGTTTATGGAAACGGTACTGACATGATGGAAAACTAAACTCCAACATTGACTTTCCAGGGTATCCATTAGGGTTGGGAATTTCTTTTAATACTTTTGACATTTAAACAACAGTCAGGCAACAGTTGACCCAGAGAGAGTGAGCAAATGTCAACAAAACAAAACATCAACAAGCATGACACTTACAATGAAATTATGACTAGTGGCCCTAAGAAACATACCTAACACTGCTTGTTTCTGAAAAACTCAATGTAGCAATTTTATTTTCAAATCAGCAGAATAGCATTTACTTATAATGAGTGTTTACTGTTGGTTCTTTTCCAGCAAAAGTTAAGTTATGACTCCATAAAAACCACATATGTGTACTAAAAGATTAACAACGCTATGCTCAAGTCAAGTTTATCTCTTTGTGCTGTGTGTGTGATTGTAATGTGTGTGCAAGTGTGTGACTGAGTGAGTACTCCACAGGAATACGGAGCACTACCACTCTCACAGAGAGCTCTTTGTGCGCGCACACTGCCCCTGAACCAGCATGTCTACCAAAGCCTCGTTGCAGCTTTGTTTGGCTTGCTTTCCTTTTGTTTATTCCACTTCCTTTCAGGTTCCTCTCTCTGCAGCTGACCACAGGGATGGCCTCGGACTCCGAAAGAGGGAGCGAAACAGACTCATTGAGAGGAAGATAGACAGGCAGACAGACAGAAACAGACAAACGATCTGTGAAGTCAATCCAGTTTAGAATGAGGTCAGGGTAACTGACAACTTACTAGATGAGATAGCAGATAATTACCAAGTTTATGATCAAAATGCCACTGGACACCTATAAAATCAATAACTCCAACTCTCCTGAGAGTGCTTCTATCAGTCATTCTGCGAGTGCTTTATGTTTGACAGTGTGTGAACAGTTGAAACAACAGATGCAGTCCTTTCTCGCTGAAAAATTAAAACAACGTTGGGAAAGAGGATTTCTCAAGCCCAGGTGTGTCCAACCAGGGAAGGCGCATATGTAACCCATGAGCTTTGGGCCAACAAGCACAAACAAGTTTCTTTCTGTCCACTCATTGCTAAACAGCCTATTTTTGCCAGCATTTTGGCACAGGGTTTGTAGCTAACTAGCTATCAGGGCAACAGCAGCAGCATGTTAAATTCTCAACTTAAACATGGCGATAACAGTTATTGACAGGACTCTATGGTGACAGCATCTACTCTACTCTACATGTGACAAAACATTTATTCCACTGGTTCGCAAATCATACTTCGTAGATGTTTTTCATCATTTCGACAATCTTTTGCGATTTTCCACACAGCACGGACGCAGCCAAGAAATTTGCATGAAGGCAACTTAAAGAAACATGGAGGAGAGAAAACGTAGCAAACAGGAGAAGGACTCCAGACACACACAAATAAAGACAGAATTATAAACAAAACTAATGTAATTTAAGACAAAACAAGGAGCTCGTACCCACTTCTGTCAGATGGACATGGTTTTGAGTATGTGGTCATTTTATATAAACTGTTTATTCACTGAATTTAGAGAAAATGTTCTATATTTATTATTATTATGGTGGTTATTGTTATCATCATCATCATTATCATTATTAGTAGTTGCAGTAGTAGTAGTAGTAGTAGTATTTATTATATGTATCATATATGGACAAGATCTACATTATATTGGGATATGAGATTTTGGTCACATTGCACAGCCCTAGTTTGACTGGTATCTGATTAGCACAGCCATACCGTATAGTAAATGTTCATCTGTGTTTCAGTGCCACCCTAACAGTACAAAAGGAAAAGCAGGTCTTGATGAAATCCAGTTCAGCGTTCAGTGACACTAGCATTTGAATCTGGAACGTCTGTGAAACTAGTAAAAAGTCACCATCATAGAATAGGAATTAAGAGCACAGCTGGAAAAATAAGACCAACGTCAGACATTTTCTGTTGAAAGAGGCACACTGTCACCTTCATTGCTGTCAGTGACATCCTCCCAGCTGGTTATGGTGCCAAAACAGACCTGTTTGCTTTCAAAACACACTCTGCTCCAGTGATAATCGCCATAGTAACCAGAGAGCTTAAACCCTAGGCTATCTGGCCCTTTCCACACGTTAACTATTACAGTTCACTGAAGCTGACAGGACACAAGACCGTGATTAAACATTGTGTCAAAGATGACCAGATGAAGCAGATGAATTCATTAACATGGTTACACTGAGAGCAAAGCCTCGCAGTTGACGACCCTCAACAACAAAAACATTTCCTTGACAACGTAGCCTGGCGATGGGGCCCTCTGACATCATCCAGGAGATGGCATAAAGAAAATGGTGGAGATAAGGTCTCTTTGCTGAGTGCATATGGCTGTTGACTTTTTTTTCTCTTTTTTGAACCCGTATTTGGCCAGAGTATATTCACTAAGCATGAAACGCTCTTTTGCAGGAACGTCCTGCTCCACTCTCACACAGGAAACTGCCCATTGCAGCCACAGCCTGATCTAATGGCCACCAGTGGAGAAGTCAGGGGTCTCCACAGTGGTAATAGGTTAAATGCAAGTGCTGCTCTTTCACTTCCCTGCCCAGATCTATTACAACCTTTCAATTACGAGCTATCGTCTCTTCTCTCTTCTGTCTGTTAAGGAGCATTTGTTTCACCATCACACCAAATACTTTTATATATTTGACAAGTTCACCTCCCTCCACACTTAAAGAGGACAAAAACTATGGTGGCTCACTGATTAAGGGGAAGTTGGCGTCAAAGGAAAAACAAGAAAAAGAAAAAGACATCTTTACAATGACATGTATGCTAAACTCCCTCCGCTGTCTGATGAGGTCTACAGGAAGTCAGAAGACGCTGCAGAAGTTGGCCCTCTGAAGATCAAGCTAAAGCATTTTCCATGATTAGTTCTCAAGTTTTTACCAAATATAAAAATGTTGGTAACCCTCTGTGAAACCTTGCACTAACTTCCTGTTGAAGCATGTCAAATTTTTTGCTACATCCTGGGGGAATTGATGTAGGATACAGAGAATGTGAATGTGAAACTCTTTGACTGCAGCTGTGCATCACATGGTGGAAGCTGAGGTATGCAAAAAGCAGCACTGTTTTCAAATATCTTAGCTGTCAGATGGTCAAAACTGATTTAAATGAAGAAATAAAAGGGCAATTTGACTGCGTGCATGAAAATAACTGATGTTCAATATCTTTTTCAATAAACAGGCACAAACAGTGCTCAAAATAAAAGCAACCCAGGCTTCAAGTGCTGTTATAAATGCCATAATGGACACGATCCAACAACTGTGAAAGCACACCTGGCAAAGCGTGGGGGTGAAGAGCATTTTAAGCAATGCCAGTCACAAGATAACAACATGCAATTCACTTTGCTGTCCAGCATCTACTGTAAAAATAGTGTACATAATTACATTTTTGTTGCGTTTAATGAATTTAGAAGTCAGTCACGTACCTTGCATGGACTTTCTCTTCATTCTGACAATAAGGCAGAAATATTAATGTGCAAGCTAAAAAAGTTTCGATATGTGGTCCATTGCTGGTTTTCGAACAGGAATTAGAGCTTAGAGGTGTATTTTAAGGCCAAAAGTGTGGCAGAGTGAATCCAGCTGCCCTTCAGTTTCATGTCTCGATATGAACAGTAGGGTTGCCAAATAACATGTTTCTGCTAATAAAGTGCCTTTTTTCTGCATATTTTTGTATTGTAGATAGATAGATAGATAGATAGATAGATAGATAGATAGATAGATAGATAGATAGATAGATAGATAGATATACATGCACTGCATGGTTGCACATAAATAATTCACGTCACAAAGGTGTTTTCTTTTCTTTCTCTCTGCTGGAAACCAACAGCAGACCTTACAAAAGAGGAAGGTGATTTTTCTCCTCTCTTTCCCAAACAAGTCAATTTTTCACTCCCACTCACCCCCTCCTTTTCTTGCACCGTATAGGCCCACTTTATTTTTGTTGATGCAGTGGTTTGTGTGGGGTTAACACTTTCTTAAAAAGCTGGCAACCGTCGTGCCACATTTGTTATTACTTTAGGCTGTTTACTCAGTTGTTCTCAGTTTAAAAAAACAAACAAAAAAACTCCTTTCTCTCCCAGGATGCACTTAAAGTATCTAGTCAGTCTTTTTGGGTTCAGGGTTAAATGCATCTATTTATCGCCTCTACATTTAAACTTTCAATGGTACTATAACCCAGTGGTTATAGTAAAAATATAGTGTTTATCTGCAAAACTGGTGTCACAAGAGCACTGTAAGAGGTTCATTAGTCACGCTATGGCTGCTATACATCGCGGTAATTAGAAAACCACAGAATGATTTAGAATGGGCAGAAAAAAGCTGGACTGTGAAAGTGCCACTGATATGAGAACACATTCTCTGGTGGAAAAACCAAATCACAGTACTGTGTCGTAAAACCAGCTTTGGTGTAAAAAGGTTTGTGTAATGGTCCACAAGGTCAGTCATTTACGATCAGTCAAAGTACTCGAGGCCGTGCATCAGTTTGACAGAGAATTTAAAAGCAACCAGCTCTTTTTGAAATTGTACCTCAAGGTTCACTTGGTCATGGCCGAGGTGCCACAATTTCTTCACTTTAAACCTCAGTGAGAAAACTTTTGCTTGCTATGTGCTTTTGGAAAATTTTAAAGAATTACATAATGAGTGAAAATAATAGGCAGCAACAATCACATGATGAAAAATGATTTGCTTACCTATGCATCACATTTTCAAAAAGGGGAATGAGACAAAAGCTTAGTATAAAAGAACATCATGCAAGGCTTTAACAAAGTTGGGTGTTTCCGGTCGTGTTTATAAATGGTGAGTGGTGTCTTAACATTTGTTGTGCATCTCTCTCCACAGCTGATGCAATGCGGGTGTTCATGCAGGCAGATAAGTTGGTCAATAACAAATATGAAAGTCAGAAATGAATTGTTGCAAAACAGTATGAAGTTTGTTCATCTTGCACACTCGCATCTTCTCCTTATGACTGTGTGTGTGTGTGTGTGTGTGTTAATACAAAAAAAGGGAGCAGTGAAGCACACATCCAATCCAGTAATTAATTCAGCGTAAACAGACTAGACACAAACAGCTGAGTCATGCATCTTTCTGCTCCTTTAATTCTCTTCTCTTTTCATGTGAAAGGTCACAGTTTGATTCTCAGACGACTGTCGGAGCTCCTGTCCTCTAGCCTAACCCTCACGCTGCATTACTGATACTATTAGCTTTTCTCTAATACACAGTAACCTTCAGGAAGATTCTGTGGTGACGGCAACCTGAACACAGGTGTTTCCATGTACAGGGACCAGGGACCTGTGTGTTTCCTTTGCAAAAATCTGTAAAGGTCTGAATAGAAAAAAATAATAATGGAAAGAGAAAGATATAAGACTTCATGTAGACTGTATCGTGAGTCTTTGTAAAGACCCCGTCTGTCAGTTTCTCCCTATAGCATTACTGCTGACTGGCCAGTAAGACGAAACCGAATCGCAGTCCAATCAGAGTGAAGTATTAAATCCGAAAGAAGAGTGAGGCACCAATGGATTGTTTATTTTGGATTTTGGCAGCAGCAGCTCAGAGCAATAACTCATAGTGCCTCTGTGGTCTGACCCTGCTCACTTCCTGCCTCACAGGAAACACGCTGCACAGCCCTCGCCCTGCCCTTCCTGTTCCTTATGCCTGCGCACGCACACACGCGCACACACACACAGAGCAATTAATCGAAATAGTGGTCTTAAAGGTAAAATGTGCCACAGCATACCATGATGAATGAAGTGTTGCTGTGTTACAGAGATGCCCCAATCAACAAAACCATCATCATATCCTCCAGACATAAGGGAACATGCTTGTTTGGTGCAGACCCCAGCAAACATCACATCATCATCATTTTATGTTTTTTTTTCAGTAAAAATTAATTCAAAAATTACCTCTAAAATTGTGACTCATATCAGAATCGCAATATATGTAAAAAAAAAAAAAAAAAACCTCTTTAAGGTAACTCACCCAGGTAAGTATTGCATGAACATCAAGCTACACTGGGTCTTTTTTCTGACAGGGCGAATAGTGTCTGCGTAATGAACCTTAAAAGTAAACTTTAAAAAAAAAAAACGACGCATAACACTGAAACTGAAGATGTTACGGCTCATAACAAGCAGTGGTCTGCCTTGGTCTGCAGACCCGAACTACCTTTTCTTTGCTCCTGAACCACAACACTAGACTGAGCCAAAGAAAACGCTGAGACACAGAGCTAGGAAAACATCGGGATTACATATGTGCCGGGCTGAGCTGGGCTGTAATTGAGAGGTGACAATGTTAACTAAACAGCTCTCCTGTAAAGACAGGAAAAGCTGCATTTGAAACCCCCTAGAGACGCAGCTGTAGCCCACATTCCTCCATTGTCTCGATGCCTCGTTTCCCCGCAGTCTTTAATCAAACTTGAGTGGAACGAGTAGGCCATTTTTCACCCCGGGCCTCAGCTTACCATTGACATTGCTAAAGAATGGGGATCTACTTTAACACATTATGTGGTGCATTGAAGAAAGCAGAACCATAATGTGCGATGGCAACTTTGAGGGACTGAATTTGGCCTACAATTATCTTTTGATCTGATCTGACATTTCTTTGCAAGTGGATGCATACAGAGCTGACGGTCTAAATGTGTGCAGTGTTTCACAGATGCAAAAAAAAAAAAAAAAAAAAAAAGAAAGAAAGAAAAAGAAGCAGAAAAACAGGAAATCAACCTGCTGCAACTGGCAGCCTTTGCAGGCAGGTCTGAGTCAATGCATGGCCTCCTGCCTTTGGCTCAGCCTGCTTTTAAGGGCAGACTATGAGAAGAATGATCAATAAGCAGATACACAGAAAGGCTCCGAGTCACTCACTATACTTAGCATGTTAGAGGTAAAACTGTGAACAGTAGTTTCAAAACATTTACTGATGAAAACATTAAGCATTCAGCGTCCAAACGAATTCAGATCAATATAAACCAAATCGCAACAAACATTGTTTGCTATTTCAGATGTGTAGCCTGTAGTGATAAATGTCTGGCTCTGCAGGCACTACAATTAAAGTGGGCATGCAGGCTTAACACAGTGAAGCTGTGCCCCTCCTGCCCTGTTTTCAAACTCTTCTCAGTACAGCTGTCTGCTCTCCTCAACTTAACTGGCACAGCTCAGCCAATGACTGACAAGCAAGACACGCAGCATAGCAACTCAACACTCCCAACACTTTGTTATCACCTCTGCTCTCTGCTCAAGCTCCTTCCTTTGCTGTCCTGTCCATCATTCCCTTCATTTCTATTCACGTTCAGTTGGCAGACGCCTAAATTTGTGACTTCCCTCTTCCCTCTTTTTCATCTTTGTTGGGTTTTTTTTTGTTTGCTCCCCTGCCTGCAGCCCATTTGTCCTTGCCTCCACATTCATGTAAAAAGGGATACTCTGTCGGTCTCCAGAGGCTGCCAAAAATAAAGAATCGGGCCTCAATCAGCACACGACTGGGGAAAGCGAAGCCACCCCACAGCAGACCACCGTCACTCATGCAAAACACACAACTGGCTGACAGCTCTTCAAACTCCACCAGCTTGTTGTAATCTTACACCAAAAAGATGACGGGTAAAAGAAGATATCTGAAAAGGCATTGTAGGAGAAACCAAAATCAGTGATTTAACGCTCTTTGAAACAGCACATGATTGCTTCCAATTAAAAATGACTCATGATGAAGATTATCATACACGTAAATTTTACTGCATCAGTGAGAAATGACAAGCAAGTTGTAAATGAGGATGTACAGCTTCAGAAACCATTTTCATCCATACCTTACCTCTTACAAACACATCAGCCATGGTTTTCGGTTACTTAAAAAGGCATGCATGCCAATCACTTATATTCAGCCTGTCTAGTCATGCACATTTCTTCTATTCTTAACCTCTGGCTGCTTCTTCCGTGATTATACTGAAGTACAGCTTTCCAGTTCAGACAACATACAAACCATGCACATATTGATCCCACAAAGGAAATGACGAGAAAAAGGGAAGCTAAGTCTGCATTTAAATATATACTTGGCTGTTTCTGAGTCACAGCTTCAGTTCAACACCACACTGGAGCTCCAGCCATGTCTGCTCACTCTTGGTTTAACAGAAATAGTTAACAGTGACCCCGGCCCCACCCTCTCTCTCTGTTCTCCTACTCAGTATTCCCTGGCTAAAAAGAGCCTCAGTGTGGGAGCGCACCAAACTGAGGCCCCACAGAAAACCACATAATTACAAATCACAATAAAGCCCTCAGTGCTGTGTCCCTGCCAGAGGCTCAGCTGCACCCTGCTCTGCTCCAACTCCAGGCTTTTGCTTAGAACTACACGGCCCCCTCTTCTCCACCACTCTCTTTCAGTCTGCTAACCCATGCCCTCCTTCCCTCCCTCACCCCTCTTTCTCTTGCCCCTGCTGTAAATCTTACTCTTTCCCCATCCTCTTTACCCATCTCTTCTTTTACTCAAGCCTGCCACTCATGTTAGACAATCTACACCTCGGTGGACACATCTACAAATGCCCACCCAACCTCACTTATCCTACTGAAATGGTGTCAATACTATAGAATTACATCTCACAAGCTCATACAAAAATACAGAGTAAATAAGCTATACTATGGATGTACAGTACCAGCAACACAAACCCAGGTACAAGTTTACTTGAGCGAGAACTGAATAGAAATGCAGAGCTCTGCTTTTATTTGCCAAGGATTCATGCCAGAGCAATAAAAACCTACAGTCTAATACAGTGCTAAAGCTCCAGCTCTGGGCTAACGAAAGTAAGCCAATCATTAAGCCGTATTCATGTGCAAGGGGCAAATCTCTCTAGTGAGTTAAAAAGGTAATTATAGTTCCATTATTCCTACAGGGCATCAGTGGTGGCCTGATATCAGGGGTCACCTTAAACAGAGAGCCGCATGCTTAAAACTGCAGAGCTTATTAATGTGAAACGAAGGCGACTGCAGTATGATCATTGCTCCAAATGATAAAGTAGAGCTGACTTCAACTTGCAAACTTGGCATACAGATGCATCAACAAGAGAAGCTGCAGGGACAAATACACGGAAACTACAGAGCTACATGTGACTATGCAAAAACATACTACATAGTGTTACGTTTGATCCTGGCATTTGAATTTTGACTCGACTGAATGTGACAGCATCAAACTTTGCCCTCAGTATTTGAGTTTTCAGAGGTGCCAGAGAAAAAACAATAAAATCTGTATCTTAGGAAAAAATACTAGCATGGGGAACTGCTCTTTTAAGTCAAAACATGTAAAATTTAAGAATGTAAAAAGCGAGCAGGAAGGTACTATTTGAATGTTGCATGTAGGGCTGCACCAAATAGTTTTAAGCTTCATTCATAATGCTGACATTCAAATTCTAAAATCAACATTCGATAGATAGTAAGGTTGTGGTGTTGCTGCAACTTCAGCATAAAGGATTTGTGACGTTTATTACAAAAATATTGTATACAAGAGCCATTTTAAGCCACTAATCATGTTCTTCAATACCCAAATAGCATTCTAAATGCTGCTGATATGTGTCGCGCTTTACGCTGTCCATCAGGGTTTCTGTGCCACTTTACATCCTGGAAGATTCCAATGTGACGGACAAATGAGAGAAATTGTAGGCAAATATTCAGTGTTTATGGACCCTATTATCTGTTGTTTTTGTGTGTAAGTAACTAATGGGGACAACCAATTTTGAAACTGGTTCAGTATCGAATGAGAGTGCTGCAGCAAGCATGCAACGTAATCCCTCTGGGTGTTTGCACACCGTCAATATACGCCTACTAAAAGTGCTTGTTTGTACCACTGACAGGCTCAGATTGCTATTCTAAGTGTCTTACAACAATATGGAAAAGATCCCTACAGAGTAAGATCCTTGTTGTTTAACCAGAAACAGCTGCTATATCGCTCTCGCCAAGCCCACCAGCACCATTTACAGAAATAGTACTTTTATCATCGTAAAACACACTTCATACAAACTTGACAAAAACAAAATAAAATTTACCTTCCTGGTTCCTTTTTTACTGTTCCAACAATCACCACCAACTCTGGTTTGGTCGAAATAATCCCTTAATTCACCGTGTCAGGAGAGGAGCAAGAGAGAGGGTGGACATCGAGGGGGAGAATATTTTCACATCCAACTGAGGAATTATTTTCACCTCATATTATGACTGGAGAGATTTAAATATGTCGGACTTCAACAAATTTCTTGGTTTAAAAATTGCAATACTGGATAACAGAAACCCTGAAGTGCATTATGGACACATGGTCCTGTAACTGTAATGTGTACATTAATAAAATAACAATAAGTTAACCGACTAATATTTCTGGTGCTGACTACTGAGCATGGCAATGTTTAATCAACTAGTCCACTAATTGCGCACATCCCTAGTTTTAACTCTAGCAATGTATCAGTATTTTATGAGCTTAATAAATGTTTTTACGTCTTTATGTAAACTCTTGAACAAAAGTTGAAGTCAGAGTCTACTTTCTCTTTCCACTGTGACTGTCCCATAATCAATATCCAGTCGTTCTGGAACTACTTAAGCCACAGCCTCCAAGGCTTGCCCAAAAGGTTCAAAGGTTAAAAAAATGGAAATAAAAGGGTCATAAAAGATGATTAGTTGGGTTGTGTGCGAGCGTGATTTTTATGAACACGTGCCTCAGGCTGTACCTAGCTTCAGAGTGATCTCAAATATTCCTGATTAGTCCGCCACTGTGATTGTTAGTGTTTGCAGCTGGGAGAAGTAGGGCAGCACTGCTCTTTCAAACACCTTCTCTGTTGCTCAGTCTCTCTCTCCTCCCCCTTTCTTTATCAGGCACTCACCAACTGATGAGCACAAGTTCACTGATATCTTCTTGCCGGTTGTTGTTATTTTCCTTTTGCCAGAGTGTAATTCCTGTGATTGCAACAACACAAGGATCATTTGAGCCGCCGTGAACTCCCCTGTCTGCAGGAAGGAATTCTTCATAATGTGGATGAGACCATCATATGCTCTACTTATTAGTTTTCCTAACCTCCGGCTCACTAACATTCGACAACTGCGCTAGGAATGGAGGGCGCACAACTCCTCGAGCCATTGGCACAGTTGTTGCAATTTGAGTTATTTAAGTGGAAAGCACCAAACTAGTGTAATATTCAGAGCTGACATTAAAATGGAATCCAGAAGGAATGATGTAAAAGTGGGGACTGAGGTACAGTTTGTCATTTTTAAAGGGATTTTCAGCCCAAAGCGTATCATTTAATTTTTATATTCAAATTCCTATGCTCCTATGAAAGGAGTCCAAGTGACTTGCTGCATGCTGGTATATCAGAACTGAGAGACATAAGTGTTGTTTCAGTTGGCATGTTAACACAGTGTTTAACATTATTGGTGAGATCATTTCATGGAAAGAAACCCTGTTTTTACAGGAACCAATAAACTAATTTCCCCTGGGAATGTCCCACAGTTATGAGCTCCTTACCTCGAAGTCTAATGTTAGAGCACTGGTCTGCCTGAACATTGAACAGAATGGTAAAACACAGTAAAACACAATAAACCAGGCCGGTACATAGCCATAGCTATTTTCACTATGAGCGCAATGCTGTGCTTTGCTCCCCTATACGCACACACAAATACTGTATATGTACACATTATAGGCCTGCACACACACATTCATAACCATAAAAAAAATGTAAGATGAGACACATGAACACACAAACACACCCCCCCCCCCCCCGAGCAGGAGCAAAGTGAAAGCAGCTCCCAGGCTGCCAGCAGGTATGATTAAAGCCTTCCTGGAGGACACATTGTAATCCCTGTCAATGAGAGAGCCCCTGACAGGCAAGAGTTGAGCCCCTCCAGCCCCTCCAGCTTCTCTGAAAACAGGAGAATTGAGGTGATAAAAGCTAACTGCCTTTCTTCTTAAAGAACTCTCCATTTAAAAACCAGGGTCTTCATGGCCCATTTAATCGAAGCATGACTTTGATTAGCAACAACACTGACAAAGAAAGTTGCTGCTTGTAAAGAATAACTGTATGTACCTTTGTTATGTTATGATAGTATTCTACTACCCATCAGAATGTCTGCAGCAGATTTTACTTAGGGTTTCCGTCAGGCTGGTGGTGTTTGTAGCGTGCTGTAAATACACGACAATCCTATTGTAAACAATTGTTAAAGATAGTTCTCAGTTCTCTTTGAAATAATCGTTCAGAACATCTGATTTTAACAGACCAACCAGCAACTGTTCTGGCTGTATACTGTCTCCACATGCAGTCTTTGTGGGATAGAGCAGCAGCAGCAGCAGCAACATGCTTTGACACGCAAAACTAATCACCTTTTCGTCATGGAGACACTTAATGTGTCATGGCTACAGTGAGCATAATCTAAGAGGCTCTGCTATCAAGTACTAAATGGTTCTATTGTTGTTGCCTGCATTATTGAAACACTCTTCCTACTAATCATGTTTTCCTCATTGGAACAT
Organism: Chelmon rostratus; assembly: GCF_017976325.1. Lineage (NCBI taxonomy): Eukaryota > Metazoa > Chordata > Actinopteri > Chaetodontiformes > Chaetodontidae > Chelmon > Chelmon rostratus. The sequence continues at coordinate 17,107,875 of NC_055659.1, read as the reverse complement.
TTTTGTTTTTTAGCTGATTTTAAGTTGAACACTAGTTCGTGTGTCATACTTGGGGGAACGTCAGCCTGCCTCACACATGCCAAATTATACACCTCACGGAAGGGCTGCATGGCACACACATGTGCACACACACACACACGTGCACGCACGCACGCACACGCACACACACACACACACACACAAGCACACACACACACGCACACACACACACACACACACACACAAGACTGTGTTGCCAGGGATTTTTCTTTTTCAAGTTAGAGGGCTTGGTATGGGCTCTCACACACATTTCTCCATTGTGCCCTGCTGCTTCAAGAGCTGTTTTTTTAATGGGATGGAAAACAAAACAACACACCAAAAAACAAACATATTTTATGGCTCTACCACATTCTTTCCAAAAAATCTTTCTTAGCTTGAGGGGTGTCTTCAGACAAATAACAATGGTGACTGAGAACTATGTGTAAAAGATGAGTTACCCAAAGTTTCACAGCTAACACTGCACGCAGACACACCATGCGATCGGCCAGTTAAGGGTTGTTACATGTCACATGTTATTCTCATGTTTTCTCCTTACTGTGAAGTCTGTCACTTGCATTGTGAAATACGAGTATTGTTAATACTGCTGTCAGTTTCAGAGAAAAAAATCTGAGTGGAAAAAAGAAGGAGGGCGGCTGCTTTCCTGTTTTATAAGTATGGGGTGTTTCATGCAAGCTTTAAATCAGACTTGTTTGAGGGCTTCATTGTTGTGTGTTAACACAGACTCTGGCAGACTGCGGTGCCACAGTATGAGGATCAGAACCAGACAACTGACACAGGATGGGTGTGCTGGTTTCCTCAACCAGCTGAACAAAAGGCTCACATCTACTTCTCTTTTACACACTGCCAGCTGAAAAAGGAAGTGACAGATGGGGAGGGGGGGTGATGGGCTGAAACAGGAAATGACATCTATCCCATCTGCAACACAGTTAACAGCCATGATCAAAAAACGAGAGAGAGGAGACAGACAGCAGCAAGAAATTAAGTTTTTTAGTGATATACCAAGCCCAGTCTATTTGATACAAGACATTTTTATGTGTATGTAAAATACAACAAACCTTCTTAACAGATATTTATTTAAAAATCTTCACGAAGGAAATCGAATGATGAAGATGAGCTAGAAGAGATGGTTATAGTCTCAGTTTCTTCCCCATGTGTGCTGTTCTTGCTTGATAACCGTGAAATTGCTTGTACTCACTGAGGATCATAATTTGCAGAGCAGATTGGTTTTGGAAGGTGAACACAGTGGGGATTTTTTGTACTCAGGCATTTGTCAAAAGAAATCCCACATTTCCTTCAAAACCCAAGTGTAATTTCTTGGCATAAATTGATTTCACAGCACCAACTTGACTCTTTTGGAGGCATTAATATTTTGAGGTCACTCAGCTTTAAGTGTAACTGGAGAGAAAAAAGAAAGATACATGCACAGCGCACGCCAGGCTCCACAGCACTAACAACTTCCTGAATGTGATACAAGTGATACGTTCTTGCACAGGTGTAACAGCAGGCTGCTTCTGACCTGCACATTCATTATAAAAGGCAATGGTGTGGCTGTAGTGATCCAGTTTACGTATGACTAACACTGTGAAGCTGACACATTTCTAGAATGAGCTCTTGAGCCCGTTTCACAAACCAACCACATGGGTGGAGCAACAGTATGGTTTCATAATGAATGCCTATACTGTTAACCTCATTCAGGGTTCATTGAGATTTATGTAGAAATTATGTAAATCTTGATTTCAATATTGAAAGTTTATTTTTGCAAGGATGTGTCTGGGCAAGGTTTGAAGTTTAGTTTAGGCTTGGTGAAGAGAATATGACTGGAGGAGACATCACAGGTCAAAGCAAGAGAGTTTTTGTAAAAGAAAAAGTCTCAGACATACAGATGAAGCTCTAGATTATATCTGTCCAGATGACAAAGAGTGGAGGGCTGAAGACAGGCAATACCGCTGCAACAAACTGCCCTTTCAATTAAAGCCTTGACAGTGCAGCTGTCACAACATTATCACCCTGGGGGAAAAAACATACCCTCACCCAGTGTGACATCTAAACTATTCCCACCATCTATCACCTTCACAAGGGCCCCTGCTGCTCAATTTATGTTAGGCCCTTCACTCAATGCACTTTCTCCACAGCTCACAACTCAGCAGAACAACCAACAGAAGCCAGCCGAAGCAGCTAGAAGCCAGTTGTGTGACAGATCAAGTGAGATCCAGAGCAATACTAAATCTGGAAAACTTTACAGAAGTGAAGGAGGGCAAAATGAGGGAAGAGATTACAAGCAGCTCCCCCTTGTACACCTCTGGGAGAGTGACACATGGTGCTTTTCTAAGCCGCCTGCGTTCTGACAACTTCACTGCATCTCCATTTCACATTGCAGCAGCGCACTGTCACTCTGTACAAAACACCTTACCTTACCTCACCTTACCACCAGTTGAAATCATGCCAGATTACATCTCTGATGTGGCTCGTCGTCTCATCGACTAGCAACTGCCTGCTTTTATTCTCTACCACCTCGAGACATTTGAACGGCAGCTATAGGAAAAGCAGAGATGAAGAGACTGAGAGGATCAAACCACAGCTGCAGTGTGAACAAGGGCAGCAGTGACAGCTGTGGTTGAGTGAAGCTGAGCTGCTGATCCTACAGACATGCTCAGTCTTCCACTTAAATACGAACCGTGGCCTACACTCTGCTTCCGACCTTACTATATATCATGAGCTTTTCTACTATGACCCTGTCAGAAATTAAATTTCATTTCATTTCTTCCCTTTTCTTCTCCGGTGAGTACCACTTTTTCTCCATGACTGTCGGAGTAGGGTGTAACAAAGACTGATAGCCTCCATTGAAAACTGGATTTGTTTTCTTTCTGTAGGTAGCATTTGGACAATTAGCTGCTTAAGTGTACTCAAGCTTGCAACATATATAGATGCACAACCCTGAGAGTGCAGGCTGCCTACCCCAGGGAAGGCCCCAGGAGAACCAGACGTTCCAGCGCAGAAAAATGACAGGATAACCCGATGAGGATGGAGGGGAAGTCAAGTGAGCTCATTTCCTAGAATGGCAAAAATAAGGAAATGGATTGTGGGAGGGGAGAGAGGGGATAATGGTTTGCTGTATGTGTGTTTAATGGCATAGTCAGACAAAGAAAGGCCCCAGCCCCAGTCCCCAAAGGCACTTGGAAATGTAAGCAATATAAAGAGGGGAACTTTGCCATTTCTAGTGATGCTCTTGGTGGGGGGGTCATGAACTTTGGGAATGAATTGTGTTTTTTCAGGACTGAAGTAAAATAAGCAGCATTACAGGGAGCACTGAGTGGACTTAACAGAATAATGTAAATCGGGGTTGGGTTGAAACTGGAACATGAAGGGTTTTGTGGGCCTGGGGCAAATTTTTAAGAAAATAAGATGGAGCAAACTACTCACTGATACTGAGCACGAGCACGTCATGCAAAATACAACAACATCAACAACAAAAAGGTTTCTCTCTTCGTAGTGGTATCTAGTCATGCAGATAAATGCATTCACTGCATCTATTCCAATACATTAGAGCAGAATGCAACTTTGTTTATGGTGCTCTCATCATTCAAAAATAACATAAATAACATGTCATGTAAAATGGTCTTCAGGAGCATGTCTACACACAAACAATGTCCCAGTTATTCAGGATAATCCACAGATCTCACCTTACTCACCACTCTCATCAACAGTCAACATCTTGCAGCATTTTCTAATCTAGCAGAAAAAAGCTCCTATTGAAAAGTGAGATATGCCAATTGTTCAAAATAACCAGAATTACATGGATTCTGGCAAAAACAAATTGCTGATGTTTCAGGACTTTGAGCACCACAAAGGAAATGCCATTCGCCGTCATTGCACGAGGCCGTCTCTCGAAGTCTCAGAGGAGAAGATCTGAAACAGCAGCTTGAGACAAAATTATATCTACGTGGCTGGATACCTATGTGATTAAGTGGGTGAGGCAATTTGGGTGAACTGATGCTTTCAAAAAAAAAAAAAAAAGACACATTTGTACATTCTTCATTTATGCTTATACCCTTCTTTCTCTCAGTGAGATAGCTTTGTATTTTGCAGCAGTTTCTGTATTTGTGCAGGGCTGTCTGCAGGCCTACATGCAGCAGTATCTACTTCCCCCTCCTACACACAGTATCGAAGGTAAATGGCGTGCACAGAGAATTAGGCTTGTGATCTGGTCCTGTGTCTTCACACCCTGTGATGATCTGAACAAAGGATAATCCTGAGGCCTGCACTCATATGCACACTAAAAAGGGCCACAAACTTCCTCTCCTCAGTAAAACATTCAACTCTATGCAACTGTAAGGAATAATGCAGGTAATAAAGCAAGATATGAGCTGTGTGTAGAGGTCAGCATTGAGGCACTGGAGGAGGATTTTCTAGACTACCAGTATTTCTAGAGCAGAGACCATAGTGCAGTCTTGTCCCTGTGGACTCGCACTGAGACACACAGTCTGCAGGAGCAGGCTTTATCTTCAGAGCTCTCCCTGTAATTGCAGGATATACAGCCCCTTCACATACACACTCACAGATCTGCTACCCAGTGCGTCATACGGCTAATTGGGCAGCACTGTGGTGCTGACTGTTGGGTAAACATGGTCAAGTCACCCTAAAACATAGGGCAGCAGCTCATTTGATGAATATCATAGAATTGGCACATTTTAAGCTAATAGTGCTTGTTGTAAAAATCAGTTATACTGCAGCTGCCATGTAGATGATGTTCAGATGGGATTTCTTGGGGAGCTGTGAAAGTGCCCTCAGCTGCCAGAGGAGAAACTGCAGAGCTGCTTATGTTTGAGGACCAGGTCAGTATGACTCGCTTTCACCAGAGAAACCTAGGTCTCTATAATCAGCCATCTGTAATTACACCTGACACCCACTAAAACTCAGACACTGACTTTAATAAGAGGGAGGAACTCTGTGTCTGTGGAGAACTGACCACATGGGATGACCAGCCTTGTAACATGTCACCTTGTGTTGTCATCAAATATGACTATCTACAGTAAATAGGTGACTGTGCTGGAGCCTTGCATTTGGGCTACAATGTGCTGCTAAAGTCCTTCATTCAGCACAGGATACACCTATGTGATATGAAAAATGTCCTGTAAAATTAAGGCATGTAATTCTTCAGACAAAAAAACATTCAACTCCTGCACTGTTATAGTTCTTCAGTGTGTTTCTGATCACAGCTCTTTAACCTGGGGAGGAAATGGAAGAGGAATTGGGCTCGAGAGAAGCAGCTTTCCAGAATTTTGCAGACCAGTCGAACACCTCTAATCACCAACTGGCAAAGGCATAATAACAGGATCAGATCAGAGAGAGGCTCAAGCTCTGGGCTTCGTTAACCACAGTAGTTACAGCTCAGGTTTCCCAGCCCAACTCTGCTTCAGACTGATGGCTTTCACAAATGTAGCAGCCGCTGGGCTACTCGATATAGGCCCTCGCTCTCTGATCAATATGGTGTCAGCAGAGCTAAGCTTTGAGAAAGTTACCTGATCAAAGCATTTAAGAAAAAACGAAGCCACCTGTTCTCCTGCAACCCACGGGAGCAAAGTGACGTGTGACACTGGTTACAACCTAATTAAATTAGTGTGTTTGGCCGTGGCCTGTCAGTGCAACATGGAAGTAGACTACTGTACAATACATACACTCAGCGATGCGTAAATTAAGGGAAATTTTACAGTTAATAAATTTCCATTTTCTTTAATGTACCTCTGTCAAATGACTCTATCAAAACATGATTCAAACAGGAGGTGTTTGAATTACATTACTGTCTGAGCCTGTGAAAGACCATTACTGAAAAGACAACCTCCAATTATTTTCATACCAGAAGTGTATCTGATGGGGGCTGTGGTCAAACCTCAGTCCAGGTGACGTGACACCAACTCCAAGACAAGATAAATGCTTCCAGGAAAATCCATTTGTGACACGAATGGGCAGGCTAGAATTTCACAATGTTGTTATAGCCATCAAACTAAATCAGTCTGGGATAAAATAAGACAAATTGAAAATAAAATGGTTGCAGCTCTTTATATTAAAAGGTCGAGTGTGTAGGATTTAGGAAGGATTTATTGGTAGACATCAAATATTCATATGTATTCAAGTATGTTTTTGTAAGTGTATAATCACCTGAAAATAAGACCCACTTTGTTTTTGTTACCTTAGAATGAGCTTTTTATATCTACAGAGGGAGCGGCTCGTCTTCCACGAAGTCTGCCAAGTTGCACTGGCATGTTTCTACAGTAGCCCAGAATGGACAAACCAAACACTGGCCCTTTAGAGCACCTTCTGTTTAAGTTTTTACCAGCCACCGTAGGGAAGGATGAGGCGTGGGGTATTCAGTTGGTCGCAATCTGCAACCTCACTGCTAGATGCCGCTAAATCCCACACATGGGTCCTTTAAGTTTTGTTAGAGCTGCACAGCCGAAGGCAAGACAGACCTCTTTAAGAGTGATGGTGAGAGAAACGGGTACCAATTCCAAGATACAATCAGCAGGTGTTTAAAACTGGTAGTTATACCACAATTACACTGGTGAACTTCTTTTGATCTTTTTGAGCTCTGCATGGAACTTCCATGATTTTCAAAGTAAGTATTAGTATCAGTGTTTCAGCTGAGAAAACACTGAATATAGTAAAATCCACTACTTAAGTATTTCTGCCCAGAGTTTATATCATCCAATAACTGTTTCAGTGCTCACTGGAGGTCCATTTCCGTACTTCCTGACCAAGGTTCTAGCAAAATATGCTGATTAATGAGCACGAGCATCCTCACGCACGCTGCAGAGATGTAAAAGAGGAAGAGAAAATGACTGGGCTCATTTCATCTGTTTTTTTCTTTCGTCTGTGGTTCAAAAAAACTCGACGCTGGTTCATAATAATGACCAGTTTTTGGAAGAAAAAAAAGAGTCAGGTCAGAGACCGCGCTATAGTTATGCAAGCTTCTCTTTACATCCCCTCTCTACATAGAGATAATATATTGTTAGCCCGAAAGCATTAACAGCACATCTCCAATGCTGTGGCATGAGTGATGTCATAAGGCTGGCGCCTTCATTTTAGGTTAACCATTCAATGCTTTGATCATGAATGAAACCAGCTGCAGGCTAAACAGTATGTCAGCCTTACATTGTTACATGTGCCAGCCTTTCTGCAGCGACCACCAGGAGCTATGTGGTGGAACCTGAGCCAATTCAACACTGAAGCAACAACCAAGTCATAAACTGAGTCTGAAATGTGTACTGCAGTGTGTGCCGTGTATATCATGTCATAAAACAACAACACATCTACTGTCCTCCGTGGAAATGAATAACGGTGCTGCCACACCAGTTGGTTTAAGACTTAAAATAGACCAAGTTGTTTCTCTTCTAGGAACATGATGAACATTTTTTCACTGTAGCCTGACAAAACCATCTTTATTTTCCTTCATTTTATCACCTCTATCCTGTCAAGCTGACAGCTGTGTGTGTGTATGTGTGCAGTGGGGGGAGGGGGGTACATTCAATTACATACATGTGCTGTGCCTATATATTTGTGTCAGAAGTAGATGTCTCTTCCTACTGTACCCAGAGGCAGCACGCATGCGTTCAATACGTTAATGTATTTACATAACGGCAATGCCCATAAAGCTCTTGAACAAATGTGTTTATGTACTATTAAGTGCGTGTGTACGCTTGCATTTATGTGCAAGAGATACTTCCTACTACCTCGGCAGAGCGTGCTGCCAAAAGAAACATTTTATTTGTGCTGACCTGAAAAAAAAAAGGTTAGTAAGCCAATGAACAGAAAAATGGACTGAGGTGAGCAGCAAAATTTTTTTGTTGTGGACGGGGAGGAGATTAAAATGTCAATCAATGACCAGAATCAGCAGCAATCTGTGAATGAGTGCTTCCTGTTAATGAAAGCTTAAGCCTCAACAGTGTGAAGTCCTTTCTGCTACATTAACTAATGGCTTTCTCTGGGGATCCTAACAAGACAAAATCTAACTCGGCCCTCTTTTTTGCGAGGCATATGTAGAGAAAAGTAGTTAACATGGAAATTCCTGATTGCATTTGTTTGTTTACACCAGGTAACATATAAAGTGCAAACAATTGTGATCAGTCTCTCAGTGGGTTAGACTTCTTGATTCAGAGCTGATTTAACAAGAGATACATCATTTCTGTCTCGGCCTGTAAGTAGAAACTAGGCCCATCCTTCAACCCTAAACCCCACATCTCACCTCAGAGTCCTTAGAGTTTGCTTTAGGAGGGACACGGGATTACAATTTACAAGTTACAAGGCTGCATTCGACAGAGAGGAGAGGCCTTTTCCTGGTGTGGCCACACAGGAAGCTGTGAGCCTTTTCTCAGCTTTTCCAACAGATAGCAGATGTGAATGCTGAAAAGCATACGTGGAGGCATGATGTAGCACCTCTGGAGGGGTGTCACACGTCTATCACAAGCACTGCTACTCAACACACAGATCAAGATTTCAGCCATGACTACAAATTGTGACAAAGCAGCCTTTACTTTGGGCCTGACGAAACCCGTTTTCATTTTTTTCAGATTTTTCATTTTCTGTTTTAATTTTTCTGAATGAGTGTGGTGGATGAATAAAATTTCAAAAATTCAATAAAAAAATATTCAAAATGAATTTGCTGTAACATTGCACTATATTTTAGGGCTGTCACTGATGATAATTTTCATTGTTTATTATTTCTTGATTAATCAGTTAGTTGTTGGTCTATAAAATATCAGAAAATTGAAAAAATATTGATCAGTGTTTCCAGTGTTTCCCAAAGCCCAAGATGATGTCCTCAAATGTCCTGTTTGGTCCACAACTCCAAGATGCTCACTTAACTGTCACTGAGGAGTGAAGACATCAGAAAAAACTCACACTTAGGAGAATGGACTCTGAGAATTTTGACTTTTCTTCAAAATTACTCAAATCAAATAATCTATTATCAAAACACTTTAGCAATTAATGTAATAGTTGACAACTGAGAGATTAATCGATTGATTGTTGCAGCTCTAGCATTGAACGCACCAGGTAAGTGGGTCTGACAGAGACTACTCTCTAGTTCAGGTTCCTCATTTATAACGCTTGACCAGAAACGGAAGTAGCCTTTTCATTTTTACCAACAGAATATTTGACTCCGTACATACAGCCACAAAGTCTTCAATGAGTCTGCGTCTTGCATCTGACGCTGTGGCTGCACTCCTGATAGTGTGTTGAAGTGATGAGCTCTTCTAGGCACTGCCTCTCTTGCAGGGCCTCGTCCACATGACTGTGTGTGTGTGTGTGTGTGTGTGTGTGTGTGTGTGTGTGTGTGTGTGAGTGAGTGAGTGAGTGAGTGAGTGAGTGAGTGAGTGAGTGAGTGAGAGAGAGAGAGAGAGAGAGAGAGAGAGAGAGAGAGAGACAAACACAGAAGCAGAGTTTTTTTCCTTTCCAATCAGCTTAGGTGCTATGAAAAAAAGCTTATAATGGGAGGGAAAACACTGATTTTTATACACTGCACAGACGTTTTTGCAATTTCTGCTATATTCCATGTTTTACAGTTGATTCTGTTTTTGTGAGCAAATCCCACAATTCTGTGTTTTCTGCATTGTGGATATCATATGGCCCACATCGTCCAAGAAAGAATAATTCAATGAAACTAAAACACGGTCTATAATTAAAGTCTACCAGCAGGACAGTGGGAAAAGAAAATGAAATGCCCAAATGAACTTGTTCAATCTGGAGGGTATTATTAATTCACAACTCCATTCACCCTTCAAATAGCTGGAATGTAAATTTCACTTTTTAGAGAGAGAAAATCCTCCTCTAGACATTCCAGTTTGACATCCTTCACGTGCTGTGACATGTTTTCCAAACTGCACACATGAAGGGAAGACTCTTATTTGCATGACGTGAGTCTTGATGCACAAATTCATGAATCCTCCATTCAAATACAGACCTCTCCTATAATTCCTCTCAACCCCCACACACTGCACCGGATGGTAATTACTGATATGAAACCTGCTGTACAGAGCAGAGCATGTAATTAGCCTTCTAACCAGGGGCACAACTTAACAACCAGCCGTTTCTTCAAAGACCTAAGAGAGAAAAACAGCATGTGTTCTCTAGAAATTTAAGTAGAATTTTCTGTTTTCTGTCAAGAAGGAGGATGACAAACCAATTTAGCGATTAAATCTGTTGCCAAATGCATGCAAATACGCAAATAATTTCAAATTTAAACAAGCTATAGAAAGAAATGAGAGTATTTTTGAGTGCGGTGCAGAATAAAAAGTTCCACTTACACCAGGCATGGGCAAACTACGGCCCGAGGGCCAAATGCGGCCCGTTACAAAATTTAATCCGGCCCGCCGAACTTGAACAAATTATATCAATAAACCTTGTTAATGTTTTATTTTCCCTGCAATTCTGGCTTTTTCCCAATAGATGGCGCACTCTAGATACATTGAGCTTTGTTGAGGTGAAGCGTATTACTCCACGTTTGCGCTTTACTCTTCGACCCTCAGCCCTTCTGTAAAGATGAGCGGAGCTAAGAATGTCCAGTTTTTAATAAGGAGTGGACAACTAAATATTTTTGACTGAACACCGATCAGGCGGTGTTTAAAGACTACGATACAGCAAGAAAACTGACTCCAGACTTTGATGCGCTGGATAAAAAGGGAGACCAACAACACTGTTCCCACTGAAATTAAAAGTACGTTTCTCCGTTGTGTTATGTAAAAAATGCATTTGAAACTAATTTGTTCTGTCTGTTAAGGGATGCACGTATGTGGTGCTCAGGTGCACGTACGTTCTCAAAACCAAGTGCGCAAATGCAGCGCGATCAAATATAATGCGCTCCACATACTGGCGCGTTGTCACTGTTCCGTCCTCGCGCTGCTCGTTGTTGAGTTTTGGCATTAGGGATGATTGAATAGAAGGAGAGGACAGTAGACCTGCATCTCCTACCGTTTTTTAAATGAAGACAGTCAGGAGGAGACTGATGATGATAATATCCTTAAGGATAACACAACTTTCAGTGCTTTAAAATAATAAAAAGAGTCATTTCAATAAATAGCTCAGTTCTGTGGGACTTCAAAGACAGATATTTAGTTGTAATGCTTTTGTTCATTTTCAATTGAAATTAAAGCACATGTGTTCTACATATCTCATGATATTTTATTTTCTCTTATGAGGTGGATTACCAAAACACTCCATCCATCTGCTCCTGGTCCGGCCCCCCAGTCAAATTTTAGAACCCTTTGTGGCCCACAAGTGAAAAAGTTTGCCCACCCCTGACTTACACCAACAAACACAGATGTTGATATTAAGCTAAAGGCTCAATACAGGAAGCTCTCAGATTATGTTCTTGAAAATGTACTGCTCTGCTGTTAATTCATTTTCCACCACATCATCATTTTATTCAGAAAACAAACATCGAAAAACTCCTTTCAAGCTGCCTCAGATTCCTCTGCTCACAGGATCAATAACAGCTTGAACCTGAGCGTATGTTCAGTAAGTTGTCCTCAATGAAATTAAAAAAAATAAATAAATAAAATGACTAATTGTTTAGAAAGCTGGGCTGACTTCAGGAGTGTAAATCAATGAGCAGGAGACGAAACATGTCATTGATGCAGGAATTTACCAATTCCAACTCTCAATTCATACAAATTACTGGTTAAGCAGCACCATGACAGTCGCTTCTTTCCGCATCTCTGAGCTGCATATCAAGTAAGGTGTTAAAGCTTAGAGGACCCTTGTTCCATAAAAAGTAGGGAAGTAGAAAATCTAAAACGGATAAGCATTTGGGAAGTAAAACCAAAAAGCATAATGTCTGGATGGCACCAATATTGAAGGACTTTGTTGACAAAAGCAATGTGAAGCATTAAAATTAATATATTTGGTTTGTGCACAAAACAAGACATTTGAGGACGTCATCTTGGGCTTTGGGAGAGACAATCAATGTTTTTAACCATTTTCTGACGTTGTATAGACTAAACAAGTGAATGATTAATCGCTGAAATCACAGACAGATAACTCAACAATGAAAATAATCAGTATTTGCAGCCCTTGTCTGCAGCGGCTGTGGTATGTTTAACCCCCCATCAGACAAAAAGTTAAAAAAAAAAAAAAAACAGAGAGAGGCATTTAAAAGCCTGGGAAAGTGTCATTCTCTCTGTGTTACCTACCAGGCAGTACTTTCAGTCAGTTGTGTGTGTGTGTGTGTGTGTGTGTGAGTGTGTGTGTGTGAGAGTGAGCTCCAGCCTGGGCTGGGAACAGTAAGGGGTGTTCCAAACAGCAGCCCAGTCATTATCAACCAGACCCTTCCATGCCTGACCCCTCAATTCAGGCCTGGTGGGAGGAAACCAGTCCAGATTTAAGACTGCCTATTTGGACTGCCATGTCCAAAAAAACAAGAAAAGCAAAAGTCAGACACTCTGCTCTGATCTCTCACGCCCTTGCTGGACGCGGACATGTGCCCCGGGTTGATGTTTCGACTCCAAACCCCCCCCCCCCCCCCAAACATTCCCGGTAAAGCCCGCATGTTTACATGAAAGCAGAGCCAAGGAGGACGGCAAAGCGGGCGCGGACATGCTGCTCTCTGACATGTGCACCGGGCGGCCGCTGCTCTCACACAAACTGCACTTCTGCTGCCACGTTTGTCTGCTCGGGAGGTGGGTGAACTCTCAGCCCCAACAGCCCGAAAGAGCCCTCATGTAGCTAGAAAAACAGTCAGTACAGCAACCATGGCATTTTTTTTCCAGGAACCAACGTGTAACCAGCAACGGCGACAACTAAAAATGTCACTCACTCGGACACTTTTGCTCTGTAACACCCGCGTGTCATATTCGTGCTTTTCACGCTGTTGCACAATCCGTCTGTAGCCGCTAAATGCGGCACTTTGGCAACCCCCATTATCAGTGTTTGACAGTCTACTCACCCAGCAGCAGCAGTTTCACTTCCCTCGCCGCCTTCTCTCCATCTTCTCTCAGGTTTTTATCAATCATTTTAGACCTCTCGGCCGCGGCTTTATCTTCCTGACTAACTGTACAACCCATGGTTCCCAGTGCGCGCTTCAGGACTGCTGCTTGAGTGGGAAAATATCACCTGGGAAAAAAAATCGAGTCCGAAAGCCCCTTATTTTAAAAAACAAGGGCTGAAGTTGAGTAAGGCGACTTCCCTTTTTGATGAGTGGAGACAAACGTGACGGAGTCCGTTCATCCGCGAGAGGGAGCGAAAATCATTAAAAACAAAACGTCTCTGTCTGCGACGTGAACCTGGGTTTCTAATGTCGGCTGCGGAACTCCCAAAGGCTCGTCGGTTGCTCAGGCTGTCATTGGCGGTTTCTTCCGAGAGTGGAGAAGTTGTCAATAAAAATAAAATAAAAACGGCGAAAAAAGGCTACTTTCTGAGTGACGGTAGACTTTTAGCTAACTCGGCGGTTCCTCCAGCAGACCATCAGAGCAGGTTAAAGTGAAACACACGAAAACGGGCCACGAAGTTCAGCCCAAAAAAAAAAAAAAAGTATTCCAGCTGTTGAAAAACCGAGCACACGGATTCCTGCTGCCAGTGAAGCCACCACACACACACCGACCACTTTTCAGAGGCTATTTCTCTTTTCTGCTTTACGTCTTTGTCTCGTTTCAGTGCCTACTGCCGTTACGCATTCTTTCCCCCGTGTTGAGATTTATCACGTTTGAAGCCACACCCGTAGCCGCCGTGAAGTTCCCCTCTGTCCGACAAACAGCCAGACAGCGCCGCCACCTCCCAACTCAGCGGCAGCGGGGCCAGCCCCAGCCAGGAAACGCCCACTCCGAGTGCTTGATGGGAAATGTAGTCAACCGCTCCCTTCAAGCGCCGTCGGAAAGACTTCACATTTTTTAAGAATTATTTTAAAATTACAAAACACAACAGTGCTGGAAAACGTTCCCCCGTCGTTTACTTAGCAGAAAAACTACGGTGCAAAAATGCCATAAAATAACCCTACTTTTAAATTTTTATTGAGAGAAGTACCCATAAAAGTAATATCTGCAAAACGTACTTGGAAGTATTAAAAATAAGAGTACTCACTGTGCAAAATGATATACTGATATAGACTAGATATTTAATTCGATTATTATGACTGATGCAATCATATGTGAGCTGGTTTGATCCAGCCTATAGCAAGGCTTCATATCTTAAAAGATGATATGCTGCTGTCAATGTTTTAACCTCGAAAATAATCTTCATCAGCGAAGTAATCTGTGACTACATCTGTCAGATAACTAAAGCGCTGTAAAAAAAAATGTGATATTTCCCGCAGAAATGTAGCAGAGTACATAGCAAATGAAAATACATGGGTCAGGTACAAGTACGTCAAAATTGATTGAATGCAGTCAATTACTGTCCACCACTGAATTATGAATTGAGTGTGCCGACTGTATCATTTGATTTATACTTTAAAATTACTTTTAGATCATAAAAAGTAGCCTGACTTCAAGAAGGATTGCTGCTCTTTTTCTTTTTCTAAAAACAGTTAATAAGAACTGAGTTGGATGTAGCAATTTCAACCTCAGGAGCTTCCAATGAGCATTTGAGGGCAGTAGAATAACTGAAATTATGGCATAAGCAGTTACTATATTTTAAACATTGGTAAAGAGCCAGATTGTCATTTAAAGCGCTTGTAGCAGCCACATTTGATCATAAAGATTACACTCTATGACAGTATGAAGTCAAGACTAAGAATCAAAATGAGTCCTATACAAACTAGATAATGAATACTTTAGGTTGTTGCTCTATAAGAACTATATTTGATTGCTATGTTGCATGATGGTCATGGCTCCACAGCTAATGTCTAACACTGCTCTATAGTGCCACCTTGTGGACTGGCTCCTGATACTCAAGAGAGGAATTAACTCGTTACTTTACACTATTTTGGTATTATAAGATTTTATCAGTATTTCAATTCTATACATTTTTTCTTTAATATATTTGCTAAAAATTTCAGGTTGTTTATTTCTGACAGCTTACACAGGCATAGTGGTCCATATAAGGCTGTTATTATTCTGTTTGTCCACTCTCATAAAGTATACAATAGACTACAACAGATTGAAGGATGTGTTAGATTCAAGGTCACAGAATCTGAGCATTTCAATGAAATTACTGCAAATGCTGATGTAGAATGACCACCACTCCACCCGGCTAAATCCTCACTGAGCTGCTGGACTGCTAGACAAACTGACAGAAGAGACTGCTGCACACTTACATCTATGCAGCATTCCACTCTCTGCTAGGCCTCAACAATGTCATATCTGACTGATGACGAAAGATCAAAGTTTTGTTACCTCATTATCTTTATTGCAACATTGTTTACAGTACAATAACTGCCAGCAACATATTAAAATATATAGAGATACAAGAAAATCGACATGGATTGAAGGACAAAAAGGTTTAAAAGCACTTTGAAAATGATTACATTTCAATTTTTAATTGGACTAAAACTTTAATTGCTATTTACATTGTACAAACTAGATATGCATATAGAATATAAAGGGTATACATTTATATACATTATTTATAAATGCTGGCCAATGTCAATATTTAATATGTTACTATTCAATCATACACATTTCAATAAATCACACAAAGAGGGAGACTGAACAACAATGAGATCTAAATCGAGGTCCTCAGAGATCATCTTCTATCAGCCACTAACACAGCGTACCTTTCACTGTGCTGCCTTTTGTTTATTTTTTGCATGGTGTGAGGCTTGAAGTTTTTTTTTTGTGTGTGTGCACCATTGTTTGTAACATGACATTTATCACATGGCTTTATCATGCACACAGCCATAAAATTAGGTCAGACTAGGAACAGGAAGTTGGGGATAAATATATCCATTGCATTGGCGAAAAGACACTAAGCTATGGCCCAGTGGCTGATTCAGATGCGTCCCTGTTCATACTGACACATAGAGACAACCAAATATGTGGATATAATGCAAAAGAAAAGGGATTAAAAGAGGATTGTTTAACAAATTGACAGGACAACACTACCTTATCCACACAGCACTCACTGCAGTCTGTTGTGACAGATGTAGAAAAAATAAAAAATAAAAAATAATGAAACGTAGGCAAGTACACCAGCTCACTAACAGCTCCAAGTTAGTAGGTTACTGTCTGCCAGGAAGCAGCAAGGAAGACAGAAATTACCGAAACTAAACCACTGATGATATACCACTGACTATAAAAGACATATATAAGGGAAAAAACAACATAATATCAATCATTAACATGTTTTGCATCTTGCATTCAATCACTGAATCAGATTCAACTGATATGCCCGAATAAACACTGAACATGAACTGTAAAACAACAGTTAATCTATCAATGGCAGGAGATGAAGACTTGAATTAATCTCTGATTAGAGGATACTTGCAGGTTTAACTACACAAATGCATACAGGTACTATAGTTGAAATACAGTGGAGCCATGTTTTCTTTTTTAAAACAACACGGACACTCAAAAACCTCCAACAGCACATCCACCTAATTAGTTGTTTTATCTACAGAACGGACCAGAGGAGGAAACTAATGACCGCAGGGGCTCACAGGAAAGATAAATTTAACGTTATTTCAAGTAATGTTGGAGAAGACATCCATATTATACCATTGATACATTGCTAGTTTTTCTCATACATCTACATTAGATTGATTAATTTATCATCGACTTAGTTATACAAAGGGATGTGCCCTTAAATCACATCTATCACATACGTGAGCTTCTCACAAATCATTTGCTGCATTTGAGTTTCAACTTAAGAATCGCTACAGGAAGTTGTGCTTATCAAAGGAAAGTGCTATTGCTAACCGCTAACGTTTCAACATTGTTAGAGACAGTATTCCCATGTCTGTCGTTTCTGTCAGGGATCAAGCTTGTGCTGGACACAGAAATATTTACAGACACCAAACTGCTCATGAAGTCACCCTGTTGTGGTTTGTTTTTTCCATACATGGTTTGGTCATCTCTGATTACTTCCAGTACACGTTCAGAAACAACACATCAAATCCTCCAGGTCCCTCCTCCATGATTAAAAACACAAGACGTTCTTTCTTCTGTTCACTTCATTTATCACTTGGATCTGTGCACTCCAACTGATGAGGTCTTCTGTACCATTTATCACTGTCATTTACGCAGTGACGCTGAAAAGAAAACTGTGTAGGCAGTCTGTTACGTGGTGCACAGCCGAGAAACATTTCAAAACGCTCTCGACCTGAAACCTGCTTTTCTGATATTGATCGCCTCAGTACATGCTGAGGATCATGTCATCAGTCCATACTGCATCTTGTGAGGTTTAAGTAGCGACTAATAATAAAAATATACATCTAGATCATACTGTGTCGGAATGTTCACAGCACTGTGCCACATACTGTCTGCGGTTTTGTGCAGTCAGAGGTGACAATGTTGACACCTCCAGACCTTAAAATACACAGCAGCAGCACAAGTTAGTGGAGTAGGAGGCTAAAGGCTGCACGCCTTAAAGGAATAGTTGGACATTTTGCAGTCTTTATGCTAAGCTAAACTAAGCAGCTGACAAGAGTGGTGTTGACCTTCTCGTTCAACTGTCTGCAAGAAAGCAAGTAGCTGAAAATGTTGAACTATTCCTTTAATTTATCTTTCTTTCTGTGCAAAAGCTTGTACTGCACTTTCCTCTGCAGTTGCACAGAATGACAGAGACGTGGTTATTCAATAACTTAATAATAGACATAAAAATCATAAAATAAGGGTCTTTCATTCAATACATTTCGGTAATTCAGCCGTTAAAAGGGTGGTGTATTATAATCTGAGTAGCAGTTTGCGGATCATTTTAGGAGAGGACAGGAATAGCAAGGGGTCACACAGCTAGCACAGGGTCAGGCGTGTAAAGACAGCAGCTTTCCATTTTTTTTTTACATCCATCTCACAAGGCACAGCCTCCAAACGTCAACATCAATCTTTATGCACCTGACCTATTTTGTAAATTCACGAGCAACTTTCCATGAAAGTCTACTGGCCTGGATCTGGTCACTGTTTGGCAGGATGTACAGTACAACGTAACGTCATCAGACTGAGAGCTTTTCTCAGAGAAACAGAGAGAGAGCCGTCTTCGACTCTAGACGCCTCCTCTGTGGCCAATATCCTCTAATGGAAAAGATCGACATCAAACATTATTCAAAGTAAAACAGTAACATTACAACACAGATCTAAATCAACGATATAAAACCTGGAAAGAAAAAAAAAAAGGAAGGTGGTGCCTAGTGACCACTGCTGGCATTGTTGGTGCCTGATGTCCAATCAATGATGATGAAGCTGAGACTCATGATCATAAACAGGACACCTATCCCGGCAAAGCAGGCAGCCTAGAAGAGAGGAGTGATAGTTATCATTAACCTGACGAATCTGAGAGTGTTGCTTTATTCATGGTGGTAGATCTCCAAGAGTTTCAGCTGCTCTGCACTGACTTCCTGTAACATTCAGGATGATTTAAAGGTCCTCCTCCCTGTATACAAAGGCCTCAATGGGCTTGGACCAAGGTACATTGCAAGGCTGCATCCAGATAGAAAATCAGGGATGCAGCCTTTGTCAATTACTTCCCAAATCTCTGGAACACATTACATATAGATATCAGGGAAGCAGCTCTCTGAATGTATTTACAAGACAGGTTAAAACTTCACTTCACTTTAGCCTTTAACTAGCTATGCCTTCCTGATACAGGCCTGAAACCTCTGCTTTTAAGGTGTTATATTTTACTTCATTTTATGCATTTTTAGTATTATACGGTGGTTTTGGGTTCCATCTTATGTCATACAGGGTGTATTTTTGTTTTCTTTATTTTCATCCTTACTCTTGTTTTTACTATTATTATCAAATGGGTTTTATTTTTCATCTTATCTTACATTCATTTTCTGTTTTTATGTATGTCTATGTCTTTTTATGTGAAGCACTTGGTTCATGTGATTTCTTTGTTGTAAAGCACTTTTCTTGTATGATTCACGCTATACACAAAGTTTATTATTATAACTGCTATTCTAGGAACGTTACATCTGTTGTCATGGAAAAGCCAATAATTTTGCAAGCTAACTAAGCTTACGACCGGCACCCAACTGTCCGACAGAAAACATTTTTAATTGTCTCTTAATCTCATGAGACGCTCACCAGGATTTTGGGGACAGAGCGCATTGACTCCTCTTCTTTGGGTACGATACGAATGTAGAAGACAGCAGGGAAGATGAAGATGAGACAAGGGGCAGATGTGGCACCTGGGAAGCAGACAAAAAACACAAAATTGTTCATGAAACTAATCCCACATGGATTTTTCCTCCTTTCAGCGCTCATAACGTGCTGATGTCAGTCTGACAGCACTGTTGTGAGGATATGAAAATTAGCAGGAGGAGGGAAAAAAATTAGCTTGTATTTATTTTCCACCACCAAAAAACTCTCTATAACAGTTTTAACCTTTATGTTTGAGGAGTTCAGGAGCCTGTTGGCCTCTTGGACTCATCTGTGAAGTACTGCTCTTTCCAGATATTAAACCACTGTCTCAACATCTTTGATGTGTCTTCAGTTCACCAGTCTTTAACTTCAAATGTTCAGCAATCTTTAATTTTAAGTGCAAAAATGTGACTTTCAGTACTCTGAACTTTGAAGTGAAAAAGTGTGACTCAGCACAGAAAAGACTGAGCATCCAGACATTCATTTCCCTCCGATTGATTAATGGTTGCAGCTCTATCAGTTCACCTACCAGGACTTGATATGCAACATAATATATCAGAGAATGTCCTTATGAAATATGTAAGATATAATCCACTGAAATCTAGACTCCAAAGACATCATGAAAGCAACTCAGGATCCTGCACATAATGACACCTGTCTGAATGTCAAACCTACCAATGATCCCAAAGATGCCCAGGATGTTGGGGGCAAAGATGACCAGCAGGTTGATGAACGTGAGCAGAATGAAGGCAATGGCGATGTGACGGGGCCAGTAGAACGTCTTGTTGGGAAACATCATCTGCTGGATCGCTCTCCGCACCTGATCATAACGGCAAATTCATGTTCAACGTTTGACTGCGTTTTAAAACAACACGTATGAAAGTGATTGAGCCGATGCGTAAACTTTAGGCACTGAAATCGTACTTACAGGGAAGAGCACAATGGGCACAGTGAGCGTGACGGCAGTGAGCACAGCCACACGCACGCACAGAATCAAAGTGTCATACGGGTCAATACGGCTGTAGGTGTGAAGCAGCTCCGCTTCCACTTCACCTGAAAGAGATCAAAGCAGAGGAAAATAGAGTAGCTACAGCTGGCAAAACAGCACTGGTACTGATCATTTTAATTAATAAGCATATAAAATATTGATATTTACTGGTATATATCATAACATAATGAGAATACTTTGGATAAAAATAAAACCTTCATAATCATGAGGCCGTCATGCCTCAGTGTAGTGGATTACATTGTTATAACGTAAATATATGAGTATAAAAGGTTGTTGTTATTACGACCACTAGAGGGAGCAGATGCATCATTATGATTTGCAGCCTACAGGTTTACTGTTTTACAATGACAAAGTGATTCAGACTTAATAATGTGCTGATATGAGAACAAATACATGACAGCGCTACAATTAACTAATTAGAAGCATGGATAAAGAAATTAAGAAGCAAATTAGGCAGTGTAGCAAAAATAACTTTAGATAGATAAGTAGATAGAGAGAGAGAGAGAGAGAGAGAGAGATGGAATAATCTGCAGTGGGAGGAGGACCAGGCCTCACCATAGAAAGTTAGGTATCCAAAAAGGGCAGCCAGGAAGTACATGCTGTACATGACTGCAATGGAGATGTTGGCCACATGCTGCATCTTTTTCTTGGTGGGACTGAAATCAGAAGATATTGCCATGTGATGTCACACACACACACAAACATAAAGACACACACATAACATCAGGGCATTCATTGTCAAATTACTGTATATGCCCATACACAAAGCATGTAGCCCCAGTTAGTACAAAATACCCTCTTCAGCTGCGGGGCCACTTTGGTTGCAGGACTGTGCCTCAAAGATTCAATAACACATCACAATTAATCTAAGGAAACAAGCAACAGTGGTTCAAAGCAGGATGATAAAGTTAAACTAACAGCATGCTGCATCATACAAGCAGTGCCAACGCATTTCAAAATAAAGTGAAAGCAGTGCATGTGACTAGGTTATGATCAGCCAAACACAAGTCTGACACAGTAGCTTTCCTCTTTGTTGCGCAACTGAGCTCTTGTCCAAAAGTTAGCAGGAGTTTTCCATCATAAGAACATACTTGCGCAGCTCTGTGTAGATGGGCAGGACCTCGGGGTGGCACACAAAGGCGAACGCCAGGATGGGGATGGTGTAGGCCGTCTGAAAATGAACCCCAACAGGTCACCATAGATACAGCAGCGCCATCCCAGACGTCTTACCACCAACCTCGCGCTTTACTGCCCATTACTCCCTCAGACACATCACAGTGGGCTAATTGTTTCCCTGTGATTAACTTGGGCCTGGCTGCAGACCAGCTTTAGCCTATTTAAGAATGCCTTACTTATAAGCTGCTAAACAGCAGGGATTGGTTTTACTAGCCTGGGTTAGAAAAGACTCGTACATCTTTAAGGGATACTAATTAAGACTTTATAGGATTTCATAAAATCAGGAAAAACTCATCAGTCTTTGCTAATGCTAAAATTAAGTTACATAATGTTACAATCAAACAAACACAATCATGTAGCTGTGATGTAAGGGTCTTTCAGCAGTCTCTCCTGGTGTGAAGGAATGTATTGTGTGGTTTAAAATAAGGGCACTGAGAGAAATGTCAGGTCTTTCCCATTTCACTCATTACCTATCACTTCGGCACACAAAGGGCAAACTTGATGCTCTCACTGCAAGCAACAGAATGTCAAAGCAATTCTTACGCTTCTGGAGCAGACAGCTCGGGGGTCTCGGTCCATCTTTGAGCCTTACATTAACTGCGCACCATTGTCTATCATTAACAGCTTGATATATGCCCTGATCTCCTCTTGAGTGCGACTGAGTGCTTCAAACCGAGTGTGATTCCCATGCTTCGATTGTGAACTGTCACTGGCAACATGCGGAAGATGACTATGACATAAGTGGGTGTCTGTCAGTGGCCATGACAGTGGAGGTGGGTCTGCAGCTTCAGACTGAGTGGCATGCGTAAACCTACCTGTGAGTTGAGGTTGGCGAGTTTGGGGATACAGGCGGGATTATCCTCCCCGCCGGGATCGGTGGCACTGACATTCAGCACGGTGGCAGTGCTATTGAGTGCAAAGTCCACAAATGGGCAAGGAACATTGAACTTCTTGTAGATGACCTGTACAGTGCAGAGGAGAGTCGTTCAGCAGAAACAAAGGCTGTGGGAAACAGTTAGCATACAGACAGGCGGAAAATATGGCACTAAGAGATCCAGAAAGAGAGAGAGAGAGAGCGATGCGTGGATTACAGCTCACACAGCCAAAACTAGGTCAGAGAAAGACAGAGAACCAACACAGCCTGAAACTGCAGCATGCAAACATTAGTCCATGGCAATGAGTAGAGAGAGTCGAGAATACTAAAGAGGTGGTGGGAAGGTGGAAAAAAAACCCAGACTGATCCCAGCGCATCTGAATATGCTGCCTTGATGTTTCTGCCAACAGAAGAAGCCAGACAACAACTAGTTTACACGTATGCATATCAAGAGTCAGAGGACGTACCGAAATGAGGAAGAAAACCATGCAGCTCAGGGAAAAGCCACTGGTGTATCCCAGGTATCCTAAAAGACAAACGCTTTGTTAGCATTTCGCTCATCTGAAATTACGTGGTCATGCTTAAACTGGAAAATATTCCACTAAATGCTTATCTAAGATATAATAGTATAATATCCCCCCTCTCTGCTTAACTCTAATAACTAATCACTGGTGAGTTAAAGCAGCGTTTTCCTGCTGAACTGTATTTTCTGCTGTATGTCTTCAAGCCTTGTGGTGGCTTGGCTGATTTAATGTGCTGGGAGTCGGAGCTCATTACTCCACAGCACCGACTGGCTCTGTTGTCCTTCATGTCTCGGCAGGAGACCGACTCCTTACAAGAGGTCAGCCAATACGCCTCCTTTTCTCACTTCCAAACTGGCTTCCCTTGCTTTTTTTTCCTCCGTCTTTCCATCTGTTTTGTTTCATGTACTCGCTCATCTTAAGCGCTGTAATGCAGACAGACCGCAGGACACTCGACCAGCCTCGTGAAACACATCGGATTTGTGCGTGTCACGAAAGCAACAAAGACTTATTATTTTAAAGTGAGTGAATCAGACATGGCTGCATGTTGAATGCAGGGGCATAAGCCAAGAAGAAGCACGGATGGGAGGAGAAAGACAGGGTGGGCTGACCGAGCCGAACCGAACTACAATAAAACAAAGGCAGAGTTCTCTTCGAACATGGTAATGAACATGCTTTTAATAAAAACTAAAGCATCCATGTGTGGGTCTCAAGTCTTTGCAACACCCCCCTGCAGATATCTTAATACAAGGAATGGCATCAGGTGAAATTTAGAAGGTGAGCAGGAGGCCACCAAGGTGTGATACTAAGATTCAAGCCTTGATGGTCACAAACAACAAATCCCCTTGGATGAAGAGGTCCTTTTCTGCCTCTAGTCCTGCAGGATGTTGGCGAGCAGAGAATAGTGAAGAATTTCCCCACTGAGATCAGTAATGTGCAATACTTTCTAAACAATATTCACAGCTTAATTTTTATATTCTCACACCTGAGGACTTTTCAGAAGTCTTAGTAGTTCAATTCAATACACTCAGGGCTTTTGCTGTGACAGCTTTACCAAGTGTGGCATGACCAGACCATGACCGCACATTACTGATTTGACTTTATTACTCTTCTCCACTTGTGCTGCTAAGCATTTTAGCTAAATGCACAACAGTGGTTCAGCATTTCTAATTATCCAATAACTTGTTGCCACTGCGACCGCCGTTCCACAAAATTGATATAATATAAATAATAACATAAAACAACAGAGAATAAACCCAGACTGAAACGCTAATGGGACCATAAGAAGGACGTGATATCACATACTCACCAAGCTGTTTCATGAGAGCCAGTGGTAATATTACTGCAACAGACACAATTATCACGAGGTAGTTCCCATTCAGGTACCATTCGCTGCAGAAGCAGAAAGACACAGATAATTGAATGCATTGATTTGGAATTACTGGCCTCAAACGCTCCTCTCAGTCTCTGTCAAGCATTTGCACTGTGTCAGATATTGATTGATAGGACAAAGATAGATAGATAGACAAACATATCTTGAAGACTACGGCAAATAGTGTTACACAAACAAACACAAACTCAACTGGTTCCCTTGAAATCAAATATCTAGAGTGGTAAACATCAGCCTCTTTGCTCCCGGTCCCACTGGAGACTGAGGAGTGTGCTGTAGCTCATGTCCTCATGACTGTTCATGAAATGTTTTCAGGAACATCTTAATATTACACAGAGAAATTCCACATGGTGGCTTTTAGGCCGAATCTGGTAGTTTTTAGATTCAACATGTTTATATTTGATGGCAAAAGTGATGAAATTAATTCTCCGGCAGCATGGAGAAGGCTTTGAAAGCATTTAGATCTTTGCGATAAAATCTAAGGAAAATTTAACCAAATGGTTTAACAAAAAAATTTGATGGGAGTAAAATTAATAATCAAAACATTGTACCGATTTTTTAACAGCTAGTCCAGAAAAAAAAACAGCATCGTGACCATCAGTATGACTAACAGCCCTGCTGAGAACTTAATTAAACTTAGTATCACAAAACTCTGTGAGGATATGACTGATTGAATAACTGAGAGGCTGTCAGCCAAATGGCACTACTGGGCATACTTCTATTAATTGCATCAAAACATGACAGTGTGATTAATACATCATTATGTGGTGTGATACAGTACAATTCCTGGAAATAACCAGAATGCCTGTTTTTGGCTGAGCAAATGAAATACCTGACAAATCAAGGTACTTAATCACGCTGATGTATTATATAAAAATGCAGTATTTCGACAAATCGGTCCTCCTCAGTGATTTGCAGCATTGCCCACATTGGCCTAAAGCAACCCTACATTAGCTATACCCACTTATCCTTGAAGGGCTGAAGCCAGCTGACACTGGGTAAGAGACAGGGTGCACACTGGACAAGTTGCCAGTCAATCACAGAGACATGCTCACAGTCACACCTGTGGGCAAGTCACAGCCGTCAGCAAGCCAAACCTGCATGTTTTTGGACTACGGGAGGAAACCAGAGCACCTGAAGGAAACCCACGTAGGCAAAGGGACAACATGCAAGCTAAACATGTGCAAAGGCAGCGTTGTTATATTCCAGTGGCAAACAAAGGCCATTTAGACTTAAGGGACAGACATGAATATGAGATGTGCGTCAAACAGACTCCACTGACAGAACCCATCACATGTTACCATCTCATGCATAGCCATGTCCAGGAAACAAACCTCTATTTTTAGATCAACACAGTGATTAATTCCTTGTCTTCTATCAGGTGGGAGACACGACAGAGATGCAACATCTGCTGGCCACACACACACGCACATGTACACACATGCACACACACACACACACACCACACACACACACACACACACACACACACACACACACACATCTCAGAAAAGAAGCGGCTCATCTATTCTGTTGTCATCCTGCCCTCCGGCCATCTGGACCAGGCACACAGTATCTCATCACCACTGATAGACACATTCACACAAGCATGCAGTGTTTTACAAATACACAAATGCACAATCACAAATAATCACACGCAGCGACAGAACTTTGATAAGCAAATAAAAATGCAGCACCGTCCACGAGGAAATAGCTGTAGCTCTCCGATACGTTGACACACAAACACGCAGAGGCGGCCTCAGGTGCTCATTGATGTGCATGTGAGCCGACCAGGGTCACACATCCAGAGACACAAATAGACACACACCAATGCATGTACACATGTGGAGGGCGGACAGAACAACAGGAACCCCTCAGATACAGTGTTATACAGCAAACAGCAAGAACAGCTAGCTTTGTGAAGGTTATCATTTTCAGTTTTCATCAACACTGTGCAGTTGTCACTGTTAATAAGGATCTTCTTTCCAGCTTCCAGATTCAATGGATTTTATGTCTCTATGCATGCAAAAAGTCTTGTGTGTCCTGCTGTGACAAGGCACTGTGACTCATATACTCTCCAGATCAATAGATAAAGTCATAGAGAGTAATTTATTTTTTAATGATATCCAAAAATAATGATCCTTAAATACAGTCAACAAAAACACCATTACTGTAAAACAGCTCTATCATTACAGTATAATCCTATTCTAATATAAAGCAGTGTTTGTTGCAGAGCTATTGTATTGTACTGCATCGGACTGTGAGTTGTTCCTGCTATTTTGTCCAACCCCCTGTTACAGTTTAGCAACATAAACACACACCCACTGGCTAGATGAAATGCCACTGGAACAATCTAGTCCGTCATTTCAAATAAACAGTGATTGTTGACCGTGGCCAACAGCACCAAGAGAACAAAACGCAAGGAAAACAGAGCAGACACCAGAAAACAACAACGCTGTCACGCTGTATCACCTCTATAGTGTCTGCATATAGTGAGACACATCAGCCTGCACATACATGAGCTGATGTGATGGCAGTGGTAGTCTTCATTCTCCTCCCTATAGATCGAAACCTGCGCCCTACATGCACTTGTTTCTTTATTTATCTCTGTGAGAAGCAGCACAGTGTCATCAGTCCACTGTACATTTTAATATGAGGGGACAAACCCTCTGAGGCAAAATCTTCCATGAAACTCTTTGTCCATGTTATACAGGGTTGTGTAAGCGGGCATACCACTGTATCACACATATACTTTCATTTCTCCTCCTCACCCACTTCTCTCAAGCCAGAAAAGTGGGAGGCTCTAACTGGGGTAAGGGTTAAAGGGTAAGGGGGTAACATCACACTCGAAATCCCAACAGAGGAAGTGTGTTGTTTGTCTCTGAGGCCACCTGCACTGCGATATCCCATGGTTTACGTTTTCAGCCGTGGAGTCTAGCTGTGTTTTGATGTGAGTGTTTCTCTGCGGCCGTGCTGCTCTCCTCCTCCAGGGTCACTATCACAGCTGTTCTCACGCCAGCTGCTCGGTGCACCCAGAGCTGCTCCAGACCCGCCAACTGGCACAGCCCGTCAGAACTCCACTATGGAGGCTAAAGTCTTTATACACGTGGGACGGCTGCACAAGGTCTCATAGAGCAGAGATGGGATATCACAATGCTTTTTTTTAAACTTTGGGAGCAGTGGTAGTGTCTACATGTCACTATAAACCAGATGCATTTGCAGCATTTCAAACGTGTGGAATTAATTTATCTCAAAGTGTTACAATTTTGGTTTAGAACAAAATACATAAATCATGCAGCATTTCAATACACTTCTAATAGGAAAAACTCCAGCTAACTGTGCTTGAGTGCATGAAATTGGCCAGCATTTTATTTTAAAACAACTATTTGTAGCACAAGTTATAAAACTTAAAGTTGTAAGATTTTCATTAAATCAAACCCAGTAACCTCACTGAAAGCCTTTAAAGGTGTTCACATTTTGTTATTACC